>NC_054543.1:39332506-39932506 GCF_017654505.1 Polyodon spathula | reverse complement strand
GACTGAATCTGTTGCCAGATCACACTGACATGCTCCAAGTATCCTGCAAGGCATGGGATAGCAGCTTTCTGTACGGTGTCAATCATGTGGTTCTTCAATAGATAAGATGACACCCTTTGTGCCAGTGTTGAAGAACATCTTACTGCCACATTTAACCGGAAATTGAACAGAATTGGACGATGCTGGTAGAGGTTTTTTTTAGGGGGGATAAAGACCCCTCCTGTTCTACACCATGCCCTTGTGACTACCTGTTTTACCAACACTGCTCAACCTCCACAATATTTTTAGAACCCTAGGTGCAATCTTGTAAATCCTGTATGGTACACCATTGGGTTTGCTCCATCTCCTTTCACTTAGGTGCAGACTCCTGCATTTGATATTCAAATAAATGAAATCATTTTTATGAGCAAGATGTGCCACAAATGTAGTCGTACCCTTATTTGTAGCCATGAATCAGTGAAGAACGACTTGGTCAGATACATGTTCTTGAATATACCCCCAAGAATTGTCTTTTTGCAATAGTGATTCCATTGAATGTCCCCACATTAAAATGTGACAATTGTTTGTTTCTAGTTCTAGGCTGGTTGTGATTTTAAACAAAATATAGGTAGGTATTTTACAATCTACTGACTACACAAAAAGACAAGGTATACTCTAAAGCACTTTATAGGGTCCATAGTGAAATGTTTAATGCAGAGGTCGTACCCTTGTAGATAGTCAAGGGATTAATAACAAGTGATGTGTTTTACATTAGATTTTGGGATCACAAACTCACCAACTGACTTTACTTGGGAATATGGAGCAGTTTGTACTGGGGATGATGATGTTAAAAGGAAGACAAGAAGGATGTCTGGCTCACAAGCTGACTATTACTGATATAGTGCCCTGAATGGTAATGTGTAATGTCAGAAAGCAGAGAAAACAGAAATAGCAGTTACAAAACTAGATTTTTAGGTATTTATTTAAGGTATTCTTAAAGTATAGCTGTTACTAACTAATTGTGCAATAAAATGGTTCAAAATACTATGGCGTAAACACTACATGGAAGCTTGTGCGAACCTGTTAGGCATACGCTAGCAAAAACAGTGACACGAAAACCATACAGAACAAACCCACCCCAAAAATAAATAAATACATAATACACTGTTATATAACTTTTAACAGATTTAATGAAACCCATAGGCTATAATTACATTTCCATATATATATATATATATATATATATATATATATATATATATATATATATATATATATATATATATATATATGCAGCTGGCTCTTTGAGCTAATATATATATATATATATATATATATAGAGAGAGAGAGAGAGAGAGAGAGAGAGAGAGAGAGAGAGAGAGAGAGAGAGAGAGAGAGAGAGAGAGAGAGATTTTATTTTGTGAAACTCTTGGCAATTACACAAGAACAGTGAATACTTTTAAACTGGCAGTGTCCTTACATTACGACTCTTATGCTATGTAATCGCATATTTATTGTTCAGCAGTCACGACAGTACCTGTCCAGGTGTTGATTTTTTTGTTTTTTTGTTTTTTTATATAGTTTTGCTTTTAATTTCGGTAAATACTCAATCGGTACTCGTGTTGCAGACTTGTAGAAAATCTGTACCTGCTTAACGCGAGCCGAACGAACAAAACTTCAGCTTCAGGTATTGTACATCAGGCTCAACGTGAGGCAAATACAGAAAACCATCTGCTTTTCAATCTAACGATAGTCCCATTCTCATTTTTAAAGTATTCTTCTGCCACGGCATGGACGTCCAGAATATTCCTAATACAGTTTTAAACAAGTTCCGGCTTAACCCCGAATATTCTTCTTCCAAGGACAGCACAATAAGTTGGAGTCTTGTGCACTGACGTTGTGTCTGGATGATGGTGATTTCCTAAAATGAACACAGCCCGTGTCAACCAAAGGTGGTATTAAAACATATACTAAAGAGTGCAATAACTTTAAAGAACGTTTTTGAATATATTTAGAATGAGAAAAGAAAGCGTATAAATCTCAAAGAAATGTTGTTACCTATTTTCCCACCGAGTGACACGTCGGTACAGTCTCACCCCAAGTTGTGATAAAAGTCACCTTTTACCTTCCCGGTTCTTAAGAGGAAATGAACCTATAATACACAAAGAGTCCGTTTTTATAGCCATGATAAAAAAAAAAAAAAAAATAACAGCCCTTCTATTTATCAGACGAGGTAAGTGAAGAAAAAGAAAAAGGATATTTGCATTTAAAGTGAGAGGATCCTCTCCTGTACACCTGTCACACGGTGCGTTTGCTCTGGTCAAATATTGGCACAGGATCTTGGGGGTGGGCAGGAGGGAGGTGATTATGTCTTCTTGATTATTCCGACCTGGTCTCTATGCAAACTAACTCTGTGTTGGTTTGTTAATTATAATAGATGGAGCTGATAGGACAGCTCTGTTGGCGGATCCTGGCGCTCGGGCGGTTGTAAAACAATAGGAGAGAGAATTGAAAGGTAGATAGAGAGGAGATTCATTAACCTGTGTTATATTAAAAAAAAAAAAAAAAAAAAAAAAAAAAACACAGCTGCCACTTTTCATCCACCTGCAGCCGTTCATTTACACAAAGATTTCCATGCCGCTTGCAAATTAAGTCACCTTCCTGGTACCAGAGCCGCAGGCCGAAAACAAAATCGCCTATAGGAGTGCAAAAGATAAAGTAAAACTGTTGCGAAAAGAAACAAAACGACAAAGCAACGTTTAAAAACAATTAAACAAGTTACCTTTACAAGGACTAAACATATAAACATTTTAAAAAAATGATTTCGAAATAATGTTTTGTTGTTGTTTTTGTTTTAATGGCTGTATAAAATGTTTAAATATAAGATTCTTTTTTTATCGGAGATTATGTTCAAGTTATTTTTTTGTATATATTGAGTATCATAATATAAGACTCCATTGGATTTGCAGAGCTTCGTGTTATCATGAACTCAGTAGAATACACTATACTTTTTTCATAATGCATACAATTAGAAATGTATGTATATAGGCTATATTATGGAATCTGATTTTTACAGCGATATGCAAAGTGTGTGTGTGTGTGGTTTTATGAGTCAATATTTCATATGTTGTGCCTTAAAGCCTAGGCTACTTTTAAACGTTAGTTTTAATCATTAGAGACTGTATTCAATTTTTATTTCTTGGACATTCAGCTCTTAAAAAGACGGCGTTAAAGTATCAAATGAAAGTGATTTGTCCAAAAACCACACGACTACATTTAGCATACTTTTATCACTTAGTAAATTGGCTACTGTACTATTAAAATTGTATTTCCAGGCTTTTTTTCAGCATTAAACGCGATGGGATACAGTAATTATTGTACATTGTGTATTTGAGGTAAGCAGCCAAAAATGAAATGTGCATTTGTATATATTGGGTAAAGTATTACACTCAACAACTCCTGGGTAAAATAAAATAAATAAAATCCACTGTCCACAGACTTTAGCCATTTCTGGTATAAGGGAAGTCATGAAACTGAACCTAAATACCTAGTTTACGTTTTTATCCAAATAAATGACTTGATACTGCAGTCCAGACTAAAAATGTATTTGTTAATATGTGCAATGTAGTACAAATTAATCTTTGTATATATAGAGTCAAGAATTATTTAGAAAACAATCCCTGACATTCTATTTCAAATCCACTGCCCACACTGTGACAGAAGCAGTGTTATTTCAGACAAAGGCATAGTTATCACTGTGAACATTTCGGCTGCTCTTCAGGTATTTATCTAAATGCATTAATGATACCGTACTCCAGAATATGTGTGTGTCATTTGTTTTATTGATAGTTAAATTGTTATATTTTAATTAGCATATATATATATATATATATATATATATATATATATATATATATATATATATATATATATATATATATATATATATATATATATATATATCCAGGCTTGCTCTAAACAAGATTATTGGTTTGTAGTGTATGAAACATTTTTGTTTTATTATTGTTCAATAAACGCTGCTAATTTTGTCTACATCAGTCTTTTTCCCCGTATCTTACGGTAATATTCACAACTATATGCCCTACTCCTGATTATCTTAGATTACTTATCGTACAATGAAAACGACTGTGCTATGTACAGAGTATTGCGCTGAGGATTAGCCTAGAACAGAACTCACCGGGGTGACAATTAGCCTGTAAAACCGGCATGATGTTCCACCTCCCTCTTGTGGCCAAAATGAATTGACACACTGTGCCGTTCATGAGAAATGCTTGATAAGCTCCATTTCCTACAATAGTTTGAGCACATGCACAATTGATAACATTTTCTGTGAACATGCTAATTCTGCAGCTTTCTTCGTTGATAGCTATTATTGTTGTTATAAATCGCTATACTTCTCTAAGCTTGCCTGCAATCTGTGGCAGTTGTCCGAGTGTATATATTTCCAGGTTTTAGAGAAATTGTGAGTTACATCAAATTTGTGCCGACTCCGTCTGCTCTATTTTATAACATAGATCTGTTTGACAAAATTACATTTTCCACTTTCTCATGCTAAGCCGTGTTTAAAATGACCCTTCAGTAAAGTTAAACAGCCACAGTTAAGGGACAATATGAAAATACATATAATTGATGAAGAAAAACTATGAAACAGGGGCAATAACATTGTGTGATTAAATAATCTATGCCCTTAATGAAGATAATTTGCAGTGACATTTTCACCTATAGAGCATATTTTGGCTTACCTGCAGACTATAACAAATCCATGCAGTGGGAGAGGACAACGCAGTAGAAGAAACAGCAGCTAGTGTGTATTCTCTTTATATTGAAATCAAATGAAACAATCTAATTGGGTGGATTGCTTTTAATGGAAAGGGTAGTGCAAGTAATATACAGTATTGAAAGTCTTAGGTACACACACACACACACATATATATATGTTTGTGGAAAATAGAGGAATTTCTATTTCATCTTATTAGGAAGCAGTTGGGAATTGCTTCACGAAGCAAAGCAGATGAGGCATTATTTTTTCATCAGTACAGATTTTATTTTAATTGTCATTGGTAGCATTTGTCTTCAGTATTATTTACATTTAAATAAAATATGTTGTTCCCTTCAATAGTAAGCATAAAAAGAAGGCGCCAAAAGAAAGTTTTGCCTTATAAACCTGGTCGCTTATCCTCTTTGCTGCAGGATGGATTGTCTCCATGCTCATTCTGCTGACTACAGCAGCTCTCCAGGCACAGAAAGCCTCTTTAGATAAACCTCCCAGCCTGCTTTTCTATAGGTCTGTGCATCTTCCACTCGATCTGAGGCTGCCAGAATTCCTCTTTCCACAATGATGATATCAGCGCTATTCTTACCGATTACTTCTTCAGGGCTCAAATACTGCTGGCCCAGATCATCTCCTGAAAGAGAATTAGGAGGGTTTTAGCTACACTTCACTTTTAACTAGTCAGCATCTTTTTTATAAAAAGGTCAACAGATACATCAGTTTTCTTTAAGTTTGTGACACTAACAAAGGAAGGCTACAGGTACATATGTGGAATACAGTCACATGTAAAGGGTGAGGCTGTTGAAGACTTCCTCCCCCATCCAGTTTGTGATTTCCTAAACTTTGAACTATATCTTTACTATGGGTAGCTTTTTTATATATATTTTTTACACACACATATATACACTGTATAATTTGTAGGTAACATTCTACAAAAACATCCACACAACCTCATCACGTGTCTCACGTTAGAAGTCCTAAAATTATTTTTGTTAGCGTGTATAAACATTTTAAAAAGACAGCTAATGATACCGTCAATCTGTTTTTTTTTCTCCCATTTGTCATCCATTCCTTTTACTTCTCTAAACGGCTTTGTCGTTTTATCAGTGCACTATCATGTGTTGTAGTTTATGTACCAGTACACCGAAAGCAGCATATACTTTTAAACAAAATTACCCCTTTAAAAAACAAGCAAAACCAAACTTGTACTGCCTTCTGACTGCAGCTGTACTCCAGGTGTCATATGAAGAAACTCTGGCTTGCTAGTTAATTTCGAGCCACTTATAAATTCAAACTCTTTACTGTTGTCCAGAATATATTACTGCATTCTTTGTATCCACTAACAACTGCATAAGGATCATTACTGATTCAGTAGAACACTTGTTCCATAACATTATACAACCTTAACATTTTAATGACGGATTCCTCTTTTCATTGTAATTTTGTGTTGGATGTTTTGGGGATCTTAAACACTTTCAGAAAACAAATTTAATAATTAAAAAAAGTGCATGGGCATAAGAAATGTACTACAGAAAATACAGTGTTCTCTAAAGGAAATATATTTTTAAGCAAGCATCAGTCCAACATACATTTCAAATTATCCCAACTAATTGAGACTAGTTGGTGTTCTTAAATATGGTCAAATTATTTCAATTACATTTTCAATCAAGAAGCCCTCAAAATAATCTCAAATACAGCTCTTGTTTCATTCAAAGATATAAAAATGTACTGTACTATACATATAAGAGATATACATGACAGGTCACCAAGGGGCTGATTGTATAACATGTTACCTACACAACTAAGAAGACCTTTCTTTTATAACAATAAAAAACAACAACTCACTGCAGCTTTAGTGTAATCCCCAGTTGCTAATGAACTTTGGGAGCTCATCTGTGTAACCAACAGGCATCCCCAAATCACAGACATTCCCACCTCTCTTTCACCACTCCAAGCCCAGGAACCACATGTGCATTAGTTATATGAGACCAGGAAGACATCTTGTAAACACCACCTAGTGAATGAATACATTAAGAGAATTTTAGTAATATTTACTGAGCATCAAAAGAAACATGTCACTTACATTTGAGCATCAAAAGAAACTTAGCACTTATATTTGGATAAAATTCACTAGATGTGATCAAAAAATGACAAACACTGTTTTAGAGCCAGTGCAGTGGCTTTTTATTGTGCCGATAACAACTGACATCACTAAAACGTTGCAAAATGATCTGTCAATCTTAGGCAGGCGTTGTGGTTCTTGGTCTCCCAGTTTGTGGCCTGTCATTGACAGAGTGTGTCTGGTTATACCGTCTTGCCAGGTTTGAAATTGCTGGCTGTGAGCCCCCAAGTCCACGAGCCACAGTACGCTGCCCTAGTCCAGCCTCCAACATGCCAATTGCACGAAGGCACTATTCTCTTGACTCTTTTTTTTTTTTTTCTGTGATTTTCTTTATTGCTTTTATTCAAGCTTGAAATTCAACAAGCTGAAATCACTCCATATCCAGTGTCCAATCAACTCTCACTAATTAGGTGATTAAGTGCAGATGCTTCCATCATAGTCACAAGCGCGTCATGCTCAAGGATGAATGATCGTGCGATTAAGAAACCAAACATTTTGTCAACGTCCATCATTTATATACCTTTTTATTTAAATGTGTTATAATAGTGATAAATTTCTTTTGATAATCAGTATACTTTCCAAATATGTGGACGATCACCTTTTGCAGTGTACATAACAGACTGATCACAGCAGCCCTTTTATTTCTTTTTTTTTTTTTTTTTTTTTACTATGTATGCAAGTCAAAGAGTGCCCAAGAAAGACAATGTTACCTTCATACTGGTGTTTCACTGTGTTCCCAATGTCTGCAAACTTCCGATCCTCAAACAGCAAAAACTCATGCTTTTCTGCCACTGCGTTCAGCTCCTTGATCACCTCTGGCTGGAAATCTTGCAAGATGTCAACATGAGTCTTCAGCACACAGATGTGCAGACCAATGGTGTCAGCCAGCTGGAGGAGTTCTTTGCAATCAGTGACATCAGCAGACAACCATTTTGACTCATTTAATAGTAGCAAGTCTCAATAATGCTACCCAAAAACTTACATGTGTCCAAATCTCACAAAACAATGCTGGAGGAAATATTACAGATTCACATATGGCCTCCTCTTTCATCAGTGGAAGGTCGAGGGCTGCGTTTGGATCCAAAATTCTGACCCCGGGGGACTTAATTTAGTAACTCCATTGCTGGATCATTACAGTAGCCATGTATCTCAAATTAAAGAAACCCACAAAACCAAACAAATATATATTTACTTTTTCAATGGCAAACACCGAAAAAAAAAAAAATAAATAAATAAAGGAAAGTGTTCCGAGCGCATTGTGTAACACCCAAGATTGGTAACTTATAGGAAACCATAAGGCCGTACCGTTCCACAATTTGTCATGCATGAAATATTTAATATTAAAATTTCCCCGGGCAACACCAGGTACTTCCGCTAGTTCTCTATATCGACGGAATTGCATTATGTTGATAGATACTGTTCACCACATACAATTTCAATACACGTTGTCATGCAGCTCTCCGGATAGAATCCCCTGCACGATTGAACGCATTATTGAAGCCGCTCACGCGATTGACACTTATTGATTTAAAATCGATTAAAATCGGACCTGTCTTAGTGTCCCGAAATTATGGTGCCATGTCAACCCTACTACTAGTACTTGCATCATTTCAAATTGAGGAAAACGTAATTCACATTGTGCGCCATATTATAAACAAGCTTTACGATGTACTGCAAACAGCTAAGTTAGCGTTACACAGAAAGTTAACAATTTATAACAATTACAAATTATACACAAAACAAGTCCACATTAAATACGATTTAATATCGATTTAGTAAAAACGGTGTATCCAGAGCTTGTGAAATAAGCAGATTCAGAAAAGAGAGCAGAAGGGTTTGGAGGGGTGCTAGAAAAGAGGAGTCGGGTATTCTTAATGAAAGACGGGAAGTATCCTCTCGGCGTGTAACCTCGACTAGAGACCAACGGAACGGTGCTGAGAAATAGGAGAGAACTGGATTAGAGAGTGTGGCTTCAGCTGATAGCAACCGGAGATTCATATAACAGCGCAGCACTCAGTTGCCTGTTGATCAGTTCTGTGTTGGCAAATAAAAAGTTGAGTTAGCTCTGAATCACTGTCTCGCTTTCCTCATTTCGTAGCTCGGTACAATATTTATTAGGCGGTTGCTTTTATAAGCTAAATCCGAAGATGATCGAATGTCACTCTTCAATTGGAACTGGCTAAACTTAAATTTAACCGCTTGAATTTCGTATAAGTGTATAACTAGTTCTTCTAGATGAGTCTTTGCTGGGTAAATGTGTGTATATTTTTCAGCACTTTCTTAATTCACAATATTCTCGTCCAGCTTTCACTTGGAGACCGTGCGTCGCTATTTAATGACGTATCACGGCTATGCTCTGGCCGGATGCCCGTTCTAATACATTATAGTAGTTAGAATTTTTTTGAGAGAGAGAGAGAGAGAGAGAGAGAGAAAGAAAAAAAAAAAAAAAACAAACGGACACCTTTATAATATTTTTGACATAAACAAACGGCTGGCTATTTCAGACACGACTGGGGCTGGTCATTAATAAACGCGAATTTAAATATAACAGTTGCTATTTTGTGACTGTGTGTTTGTTGATTTTCACAGCAGCAAGCAGTTGACGTGTCTGTGTGTTGTGTTAGGGAAAACACCTGTGCGGCTGAGGTAGGTACTCTTAAAAGCCTTGGTTCTTAATGTGGGAACTGGCCTGTACCCAATTAAATACCCATGTAAATGGGTTTTGCAATTTGTGTAGCAGCGAAGACACTATTTTGGGGACTCTTGTACTTAAGTTTTAACTAACATCCTGTCTCCACCTGTTAAATTAACCATAAACTATGAATTTATGCAAAGATGCAACTGCTGTGTCTTTTCCACAACATAAGCTTAAAGTTTCATTATTTAAAGTTAGAGGGTACACTACATTTCTTATATCTGAGCAGAAGGAACAAATCCCCTTGTCCCTCATTTCTTTAAATTGTAACTACTGTATGTATAAAAATAAAATAACTCAAGACATTTTAGAAATAAGGATGTTTATTAAACATTCAGTAAGAAACGCAAGTGGTATAATAAAAGTTGTTTGCAGGTTTACTATGTAAATGAAAAAGCTAAACCGTGTACAATGTTCAAAACACAGAAAATGCCTGTTCCAGTTAAATAGGTAACTTGCTGCTTATTATATCCCCATTGATGGAACAGCAAATCAGAACCCTTGCAATTTGCTAAGATTTAAAATAAATATGTATCTTAAATAAGTAGCACTAAATATTTAAACACTGTTTTTGTTGACTTGTATACAGGTTGAGACAGAAAAACCGTCAGCAACCGAAAAGTTGCAACCTGTTCAGTAATAGACCTACATGAATGTTTTATGCTTTTGTCCCTTAAAATTCAGTAATTTTAAGATCTTTTAAAAATCCTTAATTATAAATTATAATTAAAAACAGAGTAAAGCAAACATATTTGGATTACACTTTATACAAAAGTACACCTTAATATGTTTTCTTTAATTACAAATGAATTAGGCTATGTACAGCGCCATTTTACAAAGCAATAACATGCAAAATTAAAGTGAAGATGGCTCTTCCTGGAAACTAAATACAGTATTTGTTAAGGCTCAGAGTTATTTGCACCCTTTTTGATATATAGTGAGGTATAAAAGGCTTATGTTTTATTTTCAGCTATGAAGCATATATTTTACATTGTAAGTGCAAATAAGCTTGGTGAACAAGCTTGCAGAAGTTGGTTTCATACAGCTTTCCCTTACAGATCATGATTTTGTATAAAAATGCTTAAACAAATCATTAACCACAACCGAATAAGCAACAACACACACACAAATCACTTGTCCTCCATATTGAACCACAGGAGTTGTTTTCTTCTGGTTGTAAATAATAAAGCTTCAATAAACCATGTCCTTCCCTCTCACCAATGTGGTCAGCAAAGCCATCTTTAAATAACATACATTATTATTATTATTATTATTATTATTATTATTATTATTATTATGACTTCTTTGTAGGTGTATTATTTAAGAATGCTGTAATTATGCTATTACAATTAAAAATCCGGCCAAGTCAATCCAGTGGTAACAGAATCAGCATGTTAATTGAACCAAGCATTAGTCACATCATTTGCCCCATTAATTAAGTGCCTTTGCCACTGGCTCGCATGTCTATAGAAAAAGTAGGTTGAAATGCAGTAGCTTGTCTTGAATCTCCAAGGAGTATCTGGTTTGATCGTTCTTTTATTTGGCCGTTCCCCTGCCCTGTAAAGTATACTGCTGAAGAAAGCCTCACTTGGGGCAAAGCTTGTGTTAGTCCAGTACATGTAGCTTTGATTTATGCAAAATCATTTTAGGAAGCACTTTGTTTTTTTCATCTGCTTTCTCATCATGCCTAGGGTACAGGGATTTTATTAGACTTCAGTAGAATTGCATGTTTCAAGGTCTTCTGTAAGTTAGGCTTATGCATCAGTAATAAGTAACAACCACTATACTACATTAGTCATGTCTGCTTCCTCATACGGTCATCCACATATTTTACTTTCTACCTGCATCACCAATTAATTTTTGTTTTTACACATTCCAGAGTTTATAGATATCTCCATCTGTTTTGCAGTTTTCTAAAGGTTAGACTTTATATCTGCAAGAAAACAAATACATATGTATAAATACATACATACATACGTACATACATACAGTAAATAATTAAATACATACATAGTATACTTGGATGTGTAAAAATGAACATAGCTATTCAACTTTTGCTTGCTAAATTCTGTCTTTAAAAGAGTTGTACATGCTTCTGTTCTTGCAGAAACTGATCAAACATGCTTTTGTACGTACAGAAGTCTGAGTGCATTATGGAACCTTTGGTTTACCTCTGCTGTACAGGTATTCTGGCTGACTCGTGACTGGTATTGTGTTTAAATTCTGTTTTCACACACAACAAACAGCCCCGCAATGGGAAAAAAAAAAAAAAAAAAACTGGAGCCGAACCTTAAACAGACCTTGTACAGTTTATCCCTGTGTGATATGTCCCTGCTTATGTACTGCTCTTAATGTTTCGGGTAACACACATTGACTTGAATAAAACATAGAAGTAACCCAAACACTGTTTCAAACTGCATATGTTTTATGAAAAAGGCATGTTTGTCATATGATTACTCTACTTTATGATGTACTCTACTGTAGAAGGCCCCTTTCCATCTGCTATTATCAGTGCCTTGCATCCTGCTGTACGTACCCGAAACATTTTTCAATGTGTGGCCCATACTGCTAGTCATGAAGCGCTTGATGTTTGTTACAGGACGGACATCATTCTGCTGTCTACGCCTCTCGGTGAAAGAAGCCAATCTAGAGGTATCCAAGGGACTTTTGGAGTAAGCACTGCGGGAGCGTGCAGCCAGGGGTGCTGTAGGCAAGTGGAAGCAGTAGGTCTCTTTCTAGAGTTCACTGAAGGACTGCCTTAATGAAATATTTTGCAGCATGGCTTACTTCCCAGAAATAGTCATCAGGAAAACTGAAATCAAGTCTGCAGATGTTCACGCAGGTCTCTTACACGCTGTCATCCAAGAAGGTGGAGACCCCGCTTAGCATGACATATGCAAGGACTCCAAGACTCCAGATATCTGTACTCAGTACAACAGGAGATCCCTGAATTAGCTCTGGAGCAGCAAACTGGGTTTCCCAGTAGAGGGTGAATGTAGTACTGGCTTGTAATTTGAATGGCATCACCAAAATCAGTCAGCTTGACACAAGGCACTGGAATGTGGAGATCAACTAAAAGATTTGCTGGCTGTTGAAATACTATATATATATATATATATATATATATATATATATATATATATATATATATATATATATATATATATATATATATATATATATATATATATTTATTCATTCAGTAAACACAAACCGGTTTGTAATCCTAATCATTTGCAAATTATTCTTTGAGCATTACCTTTAGATCTAAATGTGCAACTCTACAGTTATGGAGATACTGGATAGCCTCCAGCGTATCTTTGATGTAAAAAGACACTTTTTCCTCCATGAGTTCATCGTGGTTTATCAGGAAATCAAAAAGCCATCCATCTTCCATTCTAAAAAAAAAAAAAAGAAACATGTAAACACTGTTTCTAATGCTAACCCCCTCCCACACACACACACAGTTTCATATTAACTTTAAACCAGACATACAGAATTTGAAAGTATAAATTACTAAATATAAATTTCTAGGTATGTATTGGCTAATAATCTGAATGAGATGCCGTCACCTTGAAGTTTGAAATACATTTTGAAACTCAGCGAATATACAATAATGCAAGTACAATTCAGCCTTAATTCTGACTGAATGTTGGAAAATCAGATATTACTTTACTGAATGGTGTCCCATACTTACAGTTCTAAAACCAATATAAAACTGCAGGGTGACTCATGGATGTCACAAAGACTAAGGAACTGGGGATGCAGCAGATGTTGTGTTATGCCTGCCTCATGTGGCATCTGGTCTTTCTTCTTCATCTTCTTGCTGACAAATTTGACAGCAACTTCCTTTTTTGGTAGCCTTGTGCACACATTTCTTTACTATTGAGAATCTGCCCCTGAAACCAGATTGATACACGTAAAACACAGGGGTCATTGTTAAGGTTGTTATTGGGTAGGACGATTGCATTTATAACATGAGGCAAAGTTTAATTGGGATGTGACGGTCATTCGGGAGTGATAAAACTGCACTTCATGTGACAGACCAGCTCTCCTGTATAAAGTCTTTCTGAGACTTATTAACTTGTGTGGTGTCCTGAGTTGAATTTAAAATCAGCTTAGGGAAACCAGAGCTAACAACTGGTTTTCTAGGTGCCGTTTTAGAAACCTATGTAAGGCAAGACTAAAGTGCATTACCCAAATGAACAGAAAAGTTTTTCAGTTTCCATCAACACCAGGTGGCAGCATTGTTCCATATTTATCTGCGCTTCATTACCATTGAATGTACATACTGAGCAATGTACTGTATGTGAAAACCAGAAAGAAAAAAAAACTAATTAGCTTTTAAAAAACAAAGTGTATTCTGCATATATAATTGGCTATGTTTATACCAACTTTTTGCATCCAAAATGGAACATTCGTTTTCTACAATTTTGACGTAAATGTCTGAAAATTGTATTTTAATCTGTATCTGAAATATATATTCTGTGGTCATAATGCAACCATTGAAAATGTAGAACGGTTCCCTGAAATAGGAATATTAACCATTATAAAATGGGTGTTCCCCTTTAAGACACCCGAAACTGAAAACTTAACTGAAAGCATAAACTCATTACTCACCCTGACAGTATTGTCATTTTCCTTCGAGAACTGCAAGCAAGGACGCAGGGACATCGAAGTTAATGGTTAACCAGGGTTATGATAATAGCGTTCCATTTCAAGTAGGGAATATTAACCATTATAAAATGGGTCAGTATACCCAAGCTGTAACAAGGGCATGATAACACTGAGCTACAAGCTAAGCAAACTGCTTGTGCTACAACAATCTTCTAGTAACTGAAACATTAGAATGGACTCACCTCTATTGTTCTGTTGTGACGGTGGACTGGGAAGCTGCCCTTAGTACTATCATGCTAAATCCAGGATTCTGCGGGTCAGGGACATTCAGCCGATAGAACCTGGCAAACGTATGGGAAGAAACCCAAACCGCTGCACTGCGTATCTCCTGGATAGATGCACCCTGGACAAAGCCCATGAAGTTGCCTGACCCCTGGTGGAATGGCCAGTGAGCTTCTCAAATGGGGGCAGATTGGCCAGTTCATAAGTAGTCTGTATTGCACATGTTATCTATTTGGATAGACGCTGTTTAGACAGAGTCTGTCCCTGGACTTAGCTCCGTAATGGACAAAAAATAGTTCTGACTGCCTCCAGCTTTTGTTTCTTTCCGCATAATATGCTAATGCCCACACTGGACAAAGCGTATGGAGCTGGCGCTCCCTGTCAGATTGGAAAGGAGGGGGATGAAAAGCCTCCAATTCCACCGACTGGTTAATATGGGAAGTCGAGATGTTTTGAGCAGAAAAGCCGGGTTAATACGAAGTGTAACATTTGTTCTGGCCTCTGAAAAAATTAGACAAGCTTTTGATATTGAAAATGCTTACCTGTCACTCACCCGCTTAGCGGAGGTGATTACAAACAAGAAAGACAAAAATTTGAGCTCAGCTGAATGCATGGGCTCAAATGGAGGTCTTGTCGGTGAACTAAGCACTACATTTAACCATCCAGTGAGGGACTACACCCTTCACTGGTGGCCTAAGCTGCCTAGTGCCTTTCAAAAATTGTCACGCCAGGAAGTGAGCTCCTGGGGAGATTGAATTGATTTTTATATGGCACACCATAATGGCTTCCAAATAGACCTCTAGAGTAGAAAGAGATTTCCATATTTCCCCTCATCAAAAAGGTCCTGTAAAAATTGCAGTATAACTGCCATAGGGCATGTAGTGGGTTCAAACCCCCAAGTCAAACACAATGTCTGAAACACGCCCCACTTGTAATCATATTGGGAATGAGTAGAGGCTGCCCTGGCATTTTGTAGGGTGTTGGTCACCCTTTTGATAACCCCAGACGGCTCAAATCCCGTTTTGGCACCAGAAAATACCTGGAGTAGGACTATGCAAATGGCTGCTTTCGCAGCAGAGCTGCTACCTCTTGAGCCACCTGAGCGCTGGCTTGCGGGTCTGTGACAGTTGTCATTGTCACACTCCGGAAAAAAGGGGGGCTGTGTTGGAACTCGAGAGAGTAACCAGTTTGCACAGTATTGAGCACCCAGAGGTTTAGTCTGGTAAGCAACAAGTATGCTATTGTGGTTAGCCAGACGTGTGGTAAACACACTAGTTGTGTATACTTTCTTTAAAATGACTTCCGTCAATCTGCACTGCTTATTCGAGCATGCCGCATACTTGGCTAGCAAATACAGACTGGAAGGCTGAACAAGCTCAAAGGGTCTCTACTGACGAAAACTTAGTAAGACCCAGCTTGTCCACTTCGAACAATGTACAGTGAGTCTACAGAATGGAAAACCACTAAAGCCGTTTTTATATATAACTTTATTTTTATATAGTGCCTTGCATAATGGATCACCATCATAAAGCACTTTACAGAGGTAGGCTGTGAACTATATGAAGAGTCACTTACAATAGGACATTGGTTTAACATCTCATCTACAGTATGGAGGACAAGGAGGTTAAGTGACTTGCTAAGGGTCACACAGTGAGTCAGTGGCAGAGGTAGGATTTGAACCGGAGACCTTCTGGTTACAAGCCCTGGACTTTAACCACTGGACCACACTGCCTAAATTACGTATTATAACTGGTAATAATTGGTCCAATTAAGTAATTTAGGGCACAGTTGGAACAAAAACCAGGGAGGACACCGGCCCTCCAGGACCAGGATTCCCCACCCCTGGTATAAAGTTTCCAGGTTCGGATGTCTTAAAGGGGAACTCCCATTTCGTAATGGTTAATATTCCCTACTTGAAAGGAAACTAGTTATTACGTTGCATTATTGTGCCTTCAAACCTGCAAAAATTCTCAAACGACAGAGCACATATCTTATTTATTGTTCAAATTTTGTACACACATGTTTAGAATATATGTCAAATATAGTGGCCTATATATATATATATATATATATATATATATATATATATATATATATATATATATATATATATAGCTGCTGTTATGTGGTCAACAACTGAACATTATGGTCTGTTGGAATGAAAATCCAGGTATATCTTTTCGGTTGTGTACAATGTTTATCAAGATACATTTCCTGATCTAAAGTAAAAAAACAGCATGTTTTAAATAGGCTATTCAAGCTTTATGTAACCTAATTTCTCACAGGCCTAATATTTTCTGCTTGCTTTAAATTGCTGTGGGCATTCATTCTCACAGCTTGAAATCCCAGCTTGTGTACAGTTAAAGATAATTGATTAGAACAGGTTAGAACATCCAGGCGGAGGGAAAATATTCTGGTGACAATTTATAACAAGAGGTGGGAATTGAAATGCAATTACATACTGTACTATTTCTAGTTTATTTCCAATGATAAATCTGTCACTTGATCATATGAACTGCCTTATTCCAATTCTTATTGCAAAGTGTTACCAGCATTCCTTTGGTGTTTATTTTTATTATAATATTGCAGCAGGTAGCCATCTTCAGGTGCAATCTTGTTGTTCTAAAACCCACCAATACCTGACATACAAGTTGAAAAACACTGGCTTTACATAGACATAAATAGACAATGTTTAACTTTTTGTTCCCGGGAATAGATAATGAAATTGGTCATTTCAAATGAAACACAAACAGTGAACTGAGGGAGGGGTGTGTTCCCAGCATGGAGGCCCTGCACACTGCTGGACTAGTTCACACGTTTGCAACCTGAAGCAATGCTAGCTTGGTTGCCATTTTAAATGAGTTGTGTTTAGAGAGGAGTTAGGTCTTGGTTAACCATGCCTTAAAGTTGGGGGGTGGTTAGGAGGGGTGAGTTTCCTAAATGACAGGGTGATGAAAAGCCCAAACTGGTCTTGATGTTTTCACCTAACCCATGACCCTGAGGTTCCTCCAGTGTCAAAGCTGAAGCTGAAACTTTACTGGTGATATTTTTGCAGAACGTCTAAGTGGGATTCATGGGAATTATGGAGGGGAGAAAATAATTCTTCATGGGCTGCATTCATTATGAGTTGATATACATCACTACCTCCATGCTAGTTTTGGGGTCTAGTTCATCACAATCTGACTCCTCAAAACTGTTAGTTTCCTGTAGTGCGGAATGAGAGAAAGCAAAGTTAGAGCTAAGACTGCAGAGTGCTCACATTAATATGCCTGGATGAGCAAGTTACTTGTCCTTGTAAGTGCTGTCAAAAGAAGGGAAATATTTTATACAGTATGTGCTGAACTAAACAAACATCTTAAGAATTTGAAACATGATAAAGGAATGTTACAGTACTTGACTAGGCTTCTTCAGGTTTAACATGTTTTGGAAAGCTGACAGAAAGTTTCTTGAAAGGTTCCATTACAAAGATACTGGATTTGATCATATTGTTCTCCCAATGGAGGCAGTGCACCTCTTTCTTCATCAAGAACCAAAGTATATGATAACCTCCTGTTCATTTTCTATGTAGAATACTGTTTATTGTTGACAACATGTACACTTTTACTATCAGTTAGTATGTTAGGTTCCTGTTAATAAAACATGGTGGTCTTAAAGCAGTGCATGCTATTGAACAGTTTAGTCATAACATTTTGGATTTGAGAGCCCGTTCACTCTTGGATCAGTTGAGAAGTTTGTTTCAAATGGATTGTGGTTCAGTTCCTTTGAAAGAGTGAATCAACATTACAAATGAACTCAGTACTTTACAGTTATTTACAGTTATTTATATTCCGGTTTGTTGGTTTGTTTGTTTCATGCAATGTTGTGATGTGACTTCAAAAGGAATTGAATTACTTGCATTTCTTTTTTTCTATTCAAAATGAACTGGGTTAAAACAGAATCATGTGTGAAAAGGACCTTTATTTATAAACATTTAAAAATGACCGATTATGTTATAATATAAAATAAATTCTTAACCAGCAAGTATTTCCATGCGGTTACATCTACCAAACTGCATTAAAAAATTAGATCAGGTAAAATAGACAGATCATCTCCTGTACCTTTTATTAATTGTTTTTGTTTTTTTTTTTAATGCAACCCCCCCCCCCCCCCTTAATAAACTACCTTAAAACCATTTAAGACCATCTTAAACTTTTCAGTCCGTTTTATGGATAGTTGTCGCTCAGTCTGTTCAATTCATAAAGCATAAAGTGAAACTGGTAGCATGCTTTATGCACAAAAATGCTTAAAATAACTTTATGATTTATAAAAGTAAGAAAAAAAACCCCCCCCCCCCCCCCCCCCCCCCCCCCCCCCCCCCCCCCCCCCCCCCCCCCCCCCCCCCCCCCCCCTTGCAAAAACATGAAGAAATGCCAACTTGCTGGAGGCATGAACAAGTTGGTAAGATTTAAAATCCATCTGTGCAAAACAAACACAATCTCAAAAGTTTCTTGCAGTTCCATCACAGAAAGATTAGTCAAAATTTCTTTTTTTGTGCTACAAAACCAGTGAAAAACGTTTTTTTTTTTTTTTTTTTTTTTTCCTAATGAGTGCAGTCCACAAAAAAAGTAAGCCGAGCTGTTTAACGCGAGTGGGGAGGCAGGTGGCCTATGGTTCCTAAATGCCTGCTTACTCACTTTAACAGGGGCCTCGTGGCTCAGAATTTCATTGAGTTTACAAGATCCATTTTCTACCTTTGCTTCACTTTTGCCACTATTCTCCTTTTCTGCTCTTTTTCTCATACGCAGGGTGTGCCAAGAAAGAGACTTCCTGTTATACCGAAAAATGCACCAGTAAAATTAGGGGTCACAAGTTTTGAGGAGAGGAGATGGGAGGGGGGAGGAGTGACATCATCCCTATTTCTTTAAAAAAAAAAATAAAAGATCATAGCCAGGCCACAAAATTACAAAGAAAGCCTGGGAAAGGGAAACATGTAAATATTGAAGAAAAAGGTTATTAACATATGCAGTAAATATTCATCAATTTGAATGTGTTCATGTTAATAATACTGCAACACCAAAAATCGAAATGGAAAGACAAAAAGTTTAATCACATATTCCAGCCCATTGGTAATCCACTAATCCATCTTCTATGTGTGAGTTCACAAAAGGGGTACGCTTTATAAAAAGTAACATACAACAAAACATTTTCAAAGAGGAAAAAAATGACCAGATATAATGTAGTCTACAATTGAGAATAATGCTTAATCATTTAGGGGTGGATCTTAATCAGTACGTAATGATCAGGCACAATTATGTTGTATTGTATTAATATATTTTAACTTGCATTGGGGAATTAGAGAAAGTATTAAATCTGCTAAATAATTCCTAAAAAGCAAACCACTGCAGATTGTGCAAGAAAGAAAAAAAAGCATCACTTTTTAAACAACTATAGCTTCACAAACTTGAAATCAATATTGCCTGATAATGGCTGAAACTGATTTTGATGCTTTAAACATTTGTAACATTCTAAGTTTCTAACATTAAAAGTAATTTGGAAACTTACTGCTCTGTAAGTGTAATATTAACTACAGCTGTTAAATATCACCTGTGAAGGTTTAGTAAGCAAAACAAGTTCAACTTATTTTTCCTCATTAAAATCATGCTCATGTTGAAAATGTATTTTACATATTTAAAATAATACATTTAAATTCTTAGTTACATTACAGGTACAATGATGAACATTGTGACTATTGTTATATTGCACAACCTGACTTCATTAATATGAGTTTCTTAAATAGTGCAAAATACTTTATACAGGAATGTATGGAAAAGAGTCTTGGCAAACAAAAACAAAATATATTTTTACAATATACTGCCAACATATTTAAAATCATGAAAAAAAAGGAAATAATATTAAAAAAAAATAAAAGCTGTACAAACAAATTGCCATAGACAACAAAAGGCATTGTTGCCAAATGTTTAAATGAAGCAAAACATATTCAAAACTTAAAAGGGAAACAAAACGTCCAGTCAGTTCTACGTTCTTGTAAGATTTGTTAATGTGAAACAAGTCGTGACTGTCTTAAAAGTCCTTGTATTTATTTTTATATATATAATATACATATACATTTACAAATATAAACAACAAAGAGCTGTCAAGCAAGACTTCCCCCGCCTTTAATCCATCATTTAAAAGTTTGTTCCAATGGACTTGTGGGTAAAAGCAGCAGGGGAACCCCACCATCTATTTCAATTCCTCTAAAATCCATACAGTGCTCCCAGGGTAGCCAAGTGTCACTTACTTGATGCTTCTTTCAACATTTTATTCATGGGACCCAGGATATAACCTGGAACCCAGCCTTCAGCAGCTGGGGAAATATTATTTGTAGGCCGGTACACTAGGAACATATTTTGCTGGTTGATTGCGAGGATATGCACCACCTCGCCCTGAATGACACATATCTCATTCTCTTTCAGTGCGTTGTAGTCTTGGGTCACCATCATAGTAGATGAGGCCCCATTACATCCAGCTATATCATTCTGTAAAAATTAGACAAATAAGAATATTAAAATGTTACCTATGTTACAGAATTGTATCATTTTTTGCCCAATTTAATTGATTTTCAAGCTGTGGAAAGTGGTGTTTTGGGAAAAAGTTCATACTAAATGGTGTGAATATGGGGCAACATTAATTCTGAAACAATAACTTCTGTTTACCAATGTAATTTATATTAAATTTCCCAAAACCCCTTTTCTCTAGATAGTTATTTTAAAATGTGGTCCTTGACAACAGTCTATTTCTTTTATTTTCAAGATGACTTGTTTTAAACGACTGACCTTTCCCTGTTCATTTCTGTCTTTATATTTATGGTGGTCATAGCCTGGGCTGCCATTAGAGGTAGATATCTTTAAAGGTGGTAGTGATGGGTTCCGGCTGGATTTTGGAGGTTTTTCAGCTCCGACTGGGGTTGAGGAATGGGGATGGTTACTCAACTGGGATATCCTACAGCTGGGCTGGGATTTCGTTAGTGAATGGGCACATGTTTCTTTTTTTTGATACTCTATCGGAGATTGCAAGGCTGCAATGAGAAAACAATAACATTATTCAGACATCGATTTTTTACACTACATAAACCACTTTCCAGCAAAACAAGTTTAGAAAACCACCCTTCAAAAACTTTTGTTTAAACTCAGGATAGCTCACAAAAGTACCCATCAGCTTCTTCCTTGATAAAACGAGCCCAAAGCCTTCATTAACTATATAGTTGCCTCATTGCTATATTACTATTTTTTCCTTCGGCCATTACCTAACAGGCGAAACAGTAAACTTCTATAACAAGTGGATTCGATGAAAGTAGAGGTTAAACAAAGACACACTATATTTTAGTTGAATTAACAATTGAGAAGACAGGCATAGTATCTGTATGCTACATACCATTCAGGAAATCCCTCTGGGTGTCCAGAACTTGGCTGATGTCATAAACCCAGGCCTGCTTAATGTCTGGATTGGCTGCTTGGAGTGTAACCCGCTCTGAAGAACCTCGGCAATACAGAGCAAACTTGCAGGGGTCATTGTCAATATTCTCATCCATACTCAGGTAACTCATCTACATAGGATAAAACAAATGCTTGTATGGATACAGTGTGCTGCTCTTAATGGATACAAGTATTTACCTATTAGGGATGAAAGCAGAAGGACCAACTCATTTTGTACATTTTACATTGAACTTTTGTCGCTAAGTGTGGAGATATGCACTGCTCTATGTTGTTAATTGTATGTAGTAATAACACTTACAAAAACAGAGTTCATTAACTATTTTGTGCGTTTTACAAAAAAGAATACAGCACGTTGTTCAAATAACAGTGTTAATCAGATTACATTTAGCATGGACAATCTGGTTGCGACAGTATGTCTACAACATACCTTAATACTTTTCTTAAACTGGTAGCCTGGGATTGAGGAGCCTTTCCTGAGGAGCTCACTGAAGATGACAATCTGTTCGAAGAGAAAGACCCTGCGTTCCTTGCTGCGGGACAGCACTCCAGAGTCCTGCTCTGCCACGTAGAAAGTGTCCTGCTGCAGCAGCTTACCTTGTGCAGTTAGCTTGCCCTAGAAAAAAAAGAACAAGAAAATGTCATTTTCTGTTACAAGTGTAGCATAGTGATTTAAGCCCCAGTTTTTTAATAAATAATAAACAAAATAAAATGGGGGGGGGGGGCTTGAAGCATGGTGGTTAGTGTTGCGGGGGGACGACTTTAGAGATAAGAGGAAAGATCCAGTGGTCTAAGGCACACGCTCTCTTTCTGTGTTTTCGCTACTGTCTGCATCAAAACTAGCGAGCCTCCATGTATAAGTGAGAATTCTGAGGTGTTATACTTTGTTTTGATTCATTTTATTATTCAGGTTTGGGAATATGTGTATATCGAATGATGTAGACTCTGAGTTTATGCTGTGTAAAACAAATCTTTATTTTGTTGAAAACTTGTATGCAGCTGTGACTGAGCCAATAAACCAAGAGATTCATGAGTTTCATTTTGATGCCTTTGAATCTTCACTACTTCTACAAAATCTCTGGGTCGGGTTAAAAAAACAGGGACACCTTAAGCAGACAATGCATAGTACAACAAGAAACAACGACCCCAGATCATAAAGGCTACACAAGTAAAGAAAATGTAACATACTCTAATTGGTATTAATAGAGGTTGGTTCATCAAAGTTAGAGGAAGCAAATCTGGCAGAGGACACTAGGCAGGATTAAATCCTTTACTCTGGTGCATTCATTATCACAGATACAATCACCTTATCTCACCTTGACTAGCATGTATGGATCTCATCTTAATGACATTCAAGAAATTCCTATCTGACAAACTTAATAAATTCAAGGGCTAGGGTAATGCAACATAACACAACATTACAATCCTTTCAGTTACTTGAAAAATATAAAGAGCGACTGTCTTGTCAATTCCTTACCTCAAAGCCTTGCAGACGTCCAAGGTTCATCATATCATTGCAACGTTTAGGAACGAGGCACATTAAGTCAACAGCTTTCTGGTAAAACAGAATACAGTACAGAGGATATTAAGAGTCAGCTCTATCAAGGGGGTTAGTCTAGTCTGTTATTCCATTTCTCCAAGGTAGTGTTGATATAGATTTGAATGCCGGGGACTAAGCCACAAAGGATACATTTCACATATTCAATTGCAACTGACGTAACTATGGCAAGTAAACAGTTGTCGAAAGATTCTACTGCACTATTAATATTATTATTAAATACATTTTAGTTTTTTTTTCATGTTTGTACTAAACATGTCTCTGACAGTTGTAGGAAACATTCTTTTCCAATATATATATTATATATATCATATATATATATTATATATATATATATATATATATATATATATAATATATATATAGATATTTGGATCCTCCTAGGAGTAGCCAGAGATGATATAAATTTTTTTCAAAACAACAACAATAATAATAATAATAATAATAATAATAATATAATAATATAATAATAATAATAATACATTCAAATTACATACCTCTATATTCAGACAGTCTATTCCAGCCTTCTCAGTAAACCGTAGGAAGTCCTGAACAAAAGAATACAGAATTATTTAATTTGTTTGCACATAACCCTACTTCTGTATAGCAACTTAAGTCAATAAAGTATAGCATGTCTGGGCTACTATGTGTTTGATCTAGTAAATAGGACATAAGACTATAATGTGATTCAAATTTAGTTTCCATTTAGTATAGCTATTAAACTACACTCATGCATTAATAATCTCAAAATGCTCTTACCTTGAGAAGTAGCTGATACTTTGTTATTCTCTGGATTGGTTTTATAAGAAAATCACTGATTGACAGCCTCTGTTTTATGTCTTGCTTTACTCCCTGTGCAATTAAAAATAAAAGAAAGGTGTTTTATAACATTAGTAACACAAGCCTAAAACTATTTGTTTTTGTAATAGAAATATTATATTTCTTAAATTAGCATTACTGATGTACGTAATACTGGATTAGTGTGTAGTAAAGTATATTCATAATGCTACATTTAAAAGTGTGATCAGATTTTTATGCTTTTCACAATATGCTTTTCAAGTATAACAGCTTACCTCAAAGTAGGCATCATATTCAGCGACAACACACTCTGATCTGGGTTTGTTTTGGCAATACACCACATACATATGCAATCTCCTCTCCTGCAACAAAACAGGTGCAGGCAGGTTTAATAAGTGACCTACTTCAAATCGATTAGGCTACACACATTGCAACACATTAGCGGTAACCGCAATTGGTCAGTAAATACATGCTACATATAGCAGTCAAGTTGTTTGAATTTTTTGTTATGTTTGAAAGATCCTGCCAAGCAAACCCTAAAATGCATGGTGAGGTAACACAATCCTGTAAATATAAGGATTACTGTACATACTTTTATATTAAATTAACATTCAGGTTTAAATTCCGATTTGCTAGGTCTAGTGAAAGTTCACAGACTGTGCATAAGCCTGCTTTTTAAAGAAACTTACATGCTTTATGAACAGCTCAGCCAGTCGATCGTGGTCCTGAAGGCATTTCTCCAGTTCACCCAGGAAAAAACTGCAAGCAAATATTACTTATCAATTTATGACTCATTTGCAGTGTGGTAACAACAGATCGAAATGGTGCATTGTATAAATATCATGTAAATGCCTTTAAATAACTAGTGAAATACTTATCCCTGTGATGTTTTGATATATAGTAATTGGGTGTGCTATGAACGATAATACCTTTTTTTTTTTTTACAGTGTAGTTTAGATAACGTGTAGCTTATTAATAGAATGTATGATTGTATGGCACACATTATCGTATTAAGTATTTCACGTACAGTGAATTGTTATGTCAAATAAAGGATGACGATGGCAAAAACCTACTCTTTGTGCCAGTCATAAATTTGATGAATGTTTCCAAAAACAATTTTGTCTTTTCCTTTCACATCTTCAGGGAAGCCCTTTTCTTCAATGGTCTTCATAAAACCCTGTTTGAAAAAAAAAAACAACATGATGGTGCCTCATATCTGTTGTTCCAGTTAAACAAAAATGTTTTGAAAGGGATTTTAAAAGACAAAAGTTTACAGCTTGAGTAAGCTGGAGCAGTTAATGTATGCTTCAACTCAAATGGATGACTACAGCAACAACAATTATAGTAGAACAGTACAGACTTTGCAGGGCAGAGATATGTAGCAGAAAAGGAAACTGAAGCAGAGCACATTCAAACATATGCAAATGTCCCAAAGATCACAACATTATAGAATAATAGATACAGACTACCAAAATAAGAAATGTACCAGGTATAGTGTAAAAATAGATCTTAAAAAAAAAAAAGAAATAGAACTAATTTAGAATCAAAAGAAAAAGTATTGGTAAAATAGTCCACAAAGGTGAATATGTACCATATTATATGCTCCCTCGGGCCTAAAAAAGTATATAACAAAGGATGACCTCTTCTCATTCCCAACAATTGTTGATGTTCATTTGATCTGAATCATGCCTGTACTGTATATACAGAATTTTATTTATGTAATGTCTAATGGTACTTTTGGAAATAAAATGGTCCCTGTTCACATATTGCCATGTACTGCCAGCTATTTCATGTTATTCTTGAAAACGTACCTCAACTACGATGCCCAGGTCTTTGACATAGTCTTTCTCTGTTTGTATCAACTCATTAAGTACAAACCTAATGTAAAAAAAAAAAAAAAAAAAAAAAACACAATTAAAAAAACACAACATCAAAAAGAGATGTCATTGGGGTAATCATCTGGATGTGCTGTTCCCTTCCTGGTTGAATTGGGTAACTTGATTTAAGAATGATATTTCATATTTATGTTTATGATTATTGACTCTTTCAACATTGTAAAGGCTTCTAGGAGAAATACTCCACTCTAAACAGCAGACTTCTAGTCTAGTGTAAGAAAAATAACTCTTGGTCTTGGGCATTCACCTACATTCATATACTGTATATGTAATATTGTAATCAAATGCATATATTTACAGCTCTACCGATACTGGCTATGTATTAAAACAGCTTAGTTTAAAATACAAATTCTTCAGCATGTCCGTAATGCTTCTCAATTGACCCTCAACATGTTTCTAATGTATAGCCTGTATATTGCTTAAAAGGAGCTACAAAACGCAGTGCCTCTCAGAATTTGAAACAAAGACTTTTATTATTCCAGAAATAGCACTGCATATGGAGAACTACAAAACTTCCAATTTTCTACTCACCACTCCACTGTTACATTAAATAACAAACACTGAGGGTATTGTGACCAGTCACTGAGCAAGAAAGGGTATTTTTTTGTTGAAAGCCAACATCGTGTTGGACTTTATCATAAAATTGAAATGACATTATTCCACCTCATAGACTTTTTTGCAGTAATCAACAAATAACCAAAAGAAACAAGAAATATCAAGGATACAAGCATTGTTTAATTTATGGCAAAAACAGGTTAAAGCCATATGTTTTCCCACACGGCATTCTGAATAGAGAACAGAACTTAAAAAGGCACGTTCTTCTCTCATCACATAAAACAGCAGCAGTGAACACTGGTTTCATTACAATAACTTTGCTGTTACAATACCAAAAATGATACTGGTGAGCTTTAACTTACATTCTTCCACGTAAAGCTTTGGCTTTCTGCTCCATCTCTGGATTTCTTGGCTGGGATGTGGGTTGAGGCACCTCTGGATCTGTATATGGATACGGCTGCAGAATGGGGGGGGGGTATACCATGGTTACTAAGGCTTGACTTAAAACTAGTTTTAGTGTGGATCAAATTATTAGAAAGAATCACTTGGGCATACTTGCTCTGTAGTTTATTATTATTTTGTGAAATGAGAAAAAAAAAAAAATGTTCATGTTACAAGTCTCTAGTTGGGATACTGTACTTTTTAAAATATATCCGATTACAGTTTGTACACTATCTACCTGGTAACTATCAAAGCATCTTCATAGCTGAAGGTCTCCAACCATCTGGCATGAAGTGGTATTTAACAAATACAACAACAAAACAAAAAAAAATCCCTATAGTTTCAGTTTCAATTCTCAGGGTATTTAGCTTCTCAAGAGCTTGCTTCTAACACATTTTACTTATGGCACACTTTAGTTCTGAATGGGAAAATAAAAACAGTTCCATTTCCAAAACAAATAAAAAGCAATTTAAAAGTTAAACGTTTGAACAGTGTATTTATGGTTTAATAACTTTATCTGGTACGTTTTCACTTTCTGGGGGGAAAAAAGGCCGACAGCAGTTTAAAAAATGACTTACAACTGCATGTGTATTGAGTAGAGAACATGATCAGCAGTTGAAATATAAATATATACTGTATAATTATACAAGTGTTCAGTACACATTAAAGCCATCAATTTGAAGTCTGGAAAAACACCGATAGGATCCAATTTGTTTGGGCTGCTCTATGTTTCTAGTCTTAATTAAACAACTCAGCTGGAATTTAAAAGTTATTCACAATGACATTTATATATGGATATACCAAACATTTATTATGTGTGAATTGTAAAAAAGGGAGCACATTTAAACACATTAGCAATAATGTTGTATGATGAATGAGGAGAAACAGACCACACAGCTTTGCATAAATGCCCTCATAACCGTCATACTGTATTTCATAAGTTAGCACCATGTACATGGTTTAAACCCATACTGAACTGAAAGACAAAAAGATTCAACGCTATGTCAGGCAAGCAACACGAATTTTATGCATTGCACCTGAACATCCTCCTATCATGTTGTATGCAAACATTACAACAAAGGACTATAACAGTAACTACTCATCAGGGTTAGTATTTAAATCCCTAATATAATCTTGGTTTTGATACTGCCAATGTGGTTTTGTCCTAACCATGCTTGGTTTGGGTGTTGAGGAAATTAGAATAATATAGAAGAACAGAATATTGTTCTGTTAAAAATTATTTACATTTTAAACATGCACTCTAAAAAACAAAAAAGGCCTAAGGTAAATTGATATCAGTAAACCTAATTCACGCTGCATTACAATTTGAAACCAGACCTCGTCAACTTCTATTCTATCCCCACTGTTTAAGCACCACACTTACCAGCTTACTTTTGACCAATTTTTCTATTGCACTGACAAGGTCCGCAGCACTGGGGACTTCAGCAGAGCGCTGACGAGCAGTAAGCAATGAGGAGGACTGCATGGCACAGTGTGATAAAGGAGCAGTAAATTAGCAGGATGGAAAGAGGGATAGGGAAAAAGAAACACAAGCAGTGATTAGAGTTCAGTGAAGGGGGTTAGAGTTAGTGGAAGGCTTGTAAGGAATAGCACATGTAATTGCTACCTGTTGGAGTGGTAAGAAACAGAAGAAAATATTATTCTGGCCATATGTTATAAACTTCACAAAATGACAGCAGACGTAACATTATACATATATAAAACCAATAGCTACTGTTAATATTCCTTTTCATGCTCTCCCCTTATCAGAAGCCATTTACTCAGACAGTGCTTAGTGAAGCAAAAGTCTTGCTAATGTGAGAGTTTCACAGTTTTTAGTTTTTTTTCTGTCATTGATCCAGATTGTCATGGATTTTTGGTTAGCCAATCAGCGCAAGTTTTAACTTTATTTGGTTAGCCAATCAGCACAACCAATAGTCAGAGACCAGGCAAATATTATTGTACTAGTTTTAACTTTATTTGGGCGTGTCTTTTTCAAGCCAAAGTTACAACTGCTAAGCTTTTGAAAGATTAGTCACAACAAACTTGTTTTGATGCCTACACTGTACCTAAACTGTTCTCCAAGCGAGAATTTGATTACTTCAGGGTTTTTTTGTGGTTTTTCTTTTTAAAGCTTATACTGTTCATACACAAAACAGGACCTTTAGAATTCTTGCTACAGTTTAAGAATAATTTGAAATGCTCTTACTGTAGTGTATAATGCCATGTCTGATAATATTCTGATTCTGATAATATTGTCCATAGTTTTGAAGTTTTATATTTTTGTTTGGGATAAAGTCAGTGTTTACTCAATGCACTTGTTCAAAACGTGTGGATGCAAACTTCAAACATCTTGTTTCTTAATAGGATGGCCATACAACACTGCAGATCGAGATTCAAGTAGACATAGCTTTATAGTAAGCCCTTCAGACAGCATTGCAATATATTCATCGTGTCACAGTAAAAACTGAAACCAAGTGTCTACTACACATTCAGCTTCATGAATATGTTGTGTAGTTTATAAACAGGGGATGTGTTTTAAGTTATTTTAATAAATGTATTGCATCTCTAATAATTAATAAAAAAAAACAGTGTAGCTGTGCATTATTTTAGACTTCTTGTGAGAGAATGCTTGCCGAAACCAGATCAGGAGAACACAGGAGAACATACAGGATTAACAAGTGCGTGTAGTTAAGATTGCCAAGGAGTGATAGCAGAGACAAGCTATGCAGCAAACTCACTTGTTAGCAGCATGTGTTACACATTGGAAAGAAGCGACAGGTGGAGACTCATTATGAACTTGTGTTGAATGACACTGTAGATGGAATGTGACTAAGGTCTACCGAAACTAAGCATTCCTTCCCAGAAATGTCAGGGCCTCATTATTAACCGCTGGATGATTTTAATCAGACATTTTTTTCTTACAGAATGAACCAGAGACCGTTTCATGTCATTTGCATGGTTAAAGTGGCAACATACCATTTCCTCCTGAGGGTCGTTCTCTATGATTTTCATTGGTGGAGGAAGTGGTGGATGGGTTTCTTCATCGGGTTCCTCTTCTCCTCCACTCTGCATTCCAGAAGAGGACTTGGATAAATTACCATCTCTCCTCCCCTTCTGTAACGAATGTTAAAACCACTGAATGAAACCCATTGCAAGGACCGAATCAGCTGCCTAGCCGAGGGGTATAGCAGTGCCCTGCTTCACAGTGGCTCTTTGTATCTGTTCTGCAGTACAGACACAGTGGTAATTGCCACATGGAAACTCGGCCAGTCCTAAGTTATAACAATTGAAGCCCAGAAACACAGTAAATCTGTAGTCTGTAAAAAAAAAAAAAGTTGAAGTGAGAGATTATAGAGTAGTTATCAAGTGGAACCATTTAGTTTCATGGAGATTCCAAATCCATTTAGGTTTCATGGAAATTACAAATCCATTTAGTCCTGTAATAACTATATATTGTACAGAATACATAAGTCACTCTCACAGTGACAAGACTGGTCTACTTTTCACAAATCAAGCCTACAGAAACAAACATGATGATTATGTAAACTCAAAAATCACTTGACTAGTTCACATATATTCCAAAGATATTGTATAGTATAGTAGATCATATGTATAGCTGAGCAGGAAAAGAAGGTGTAATGTTTGGCAGCTTGCATCATAGGATCCCTGTCGCAGCATGTTTTTTGTCAGGACAGAAGCCCTGTTGCTGTAAATAGTGAGTGTGTGGGAATGTAAGGTTGGCAGGGATGAGGTTACACCTGTCCCTGCCAGCAATCACAGGTGTGGCCACTTCCCAATTAAGTAATTTATGCTAATTCGGGAGTGGCCCTACAGGGAAGGTGAAATCTTTTGTCTGGGAGAGGGAGTTTTGTTTAGTGTAACCTGCATGTTAAATCTGTGTTTCTCTGTGTTAATCAGTGAAGGCGAATGCCCAGCCTGACCTCAGTGTACATATACTATCCTGCCACAGTAAGAAGCCCTTGATGTCAGCTGCTATTAAAAACACCAATATAAGACCTCAGCTTTTACCAAAAATGTTAAAAATAAAGCAAATCAGACTTATCAAGGGGTTCCTCAACTGCAGTAATAACACAAGCTGAATTTTAACATAAGCATTAACCTGTCTCTGTGCCAGACATTTAGAACAAAAAAATATTCGCTCTGAGATCTCATACTGCATCCTGAACACTGAATGTTTAGTAATGGTGGTGTAATACGTAACATGGAACCTCTCCACAACCTTGTAGATGCTCACTAAAGGAGAATAAAAGCAACACAAGTACCTCGTCTGCACTGTCATCCTGAGGTGTGGTCTCATTTTCTCCAGGTTTGGATGACCCCAAGTCGAAGCTCTTCCTGACCTCCCTCTTTTTATGCTTGCTGGGTATCTTCTTGACAGTGCTGTCAGCTTTGCCACTGCTGAGTCTGCGCACGGGACTCGTCAGCCATTTCTTCAGTGTGTTCCCTGAACGTTTGGGGCCTGGGGAACTTGTTGGTATGGAACTTAATGAAGTGTGTGGCTGTAGGTTTGCCACAGAATCTGACTTCCCTCCATTTTCAGTGGAAACAGAATAATTTTCTGAAAAAATAACAACAACAAAAAAAACAGGTTTGTAAGACTCCCTGCAGTGATTTGTAAAATTAATTGTGTTGATGAACCCTGTAAAAAGTGTTGCCCATATGGTTAAATAAATAGCTCATTTCTTTCTTTCTTTCTTTCTTTCTTTCTTTCTTTCTTTCTTTCTTTCTTTCTTTCTTTCAACCAACAAAACACTGCTGCATCACCACACTTTGTAGCCCATTAAGTTAATTTAATGGCAAACTAGCACAGATATGTTTTTTAAACCCTGGCTAGGCAAGGAGTTGCTTGATTTTGATTCAGAAAAACGTGTGCCAATTTCTTTTAAGTGAGACCTGATCAGTGTTCAAATGTAGCTGGGGAGCAAGACTGAAGTTTGGAAACTTGTTTTCAAGACAGACAGAGTAATTAAAGTGTTATTTAATTTTCCAATTAAATGATTTCTTGAATAGCTTTATTGTATAGAATAGTTTGTACTCCAGGTTCCTGCAAGTTCATTTTCCTTTAAATTGTGACAATATCTGACTGGGTTTCACAAATTACCTTTTGTAGATGTCCAGCTTACAACCACCCATGTATGCATTTTTCATTCCCTTGATGAACAAATTATTATAAAACTGCTATGAATGAATGAAACATCAACAAACAAATTACCAGAGGCTGAAAAAAGAGCAGGGGGGAAAAACACTCACACAAAACATTACGATTATGTACCACAGATTAATTACTTGTCAATGTCAAGTCAATGATTTAGCACACTCCACTTTTCTTTATGATTAAAGAATAGCCTATCAAATATAAATAAAATTTCTTATCAATCTTTAATTTTATAGTGTCAACCCTAACTGAACTGCTGCGACATCCTCTTTCTAGTTATTTGTCAATTTTCAGTTTTTTCCATACACTTCAATGCGGTATGTGAAGTTATGTTTGAAGGTTGAAATGTTTGTCATTGAATCGTTTCTGGTTATTTTCGTATTACTATAAGACCGTTTAAGATACCACTCCTCTGATGGATGGAATTTAATATAATTTTGTCTTAAATCAGTATGCTAGACAGTGTACATTATTTCATATTATCCAATGCCAAAATAGTTAGAACATTTGCATAGCAAAGCATTTGCATTTCATTTATACAACAAGGGATGCTCTGACATAAAAAATTGATTTGCAAACCATATCACATCAAAGGTTCACTGACAAGGTGTTACATTATTCTCAGTTAGCATACATTTTTCAAGAGTATGCTTGTACTTTCCCGATTCATCTCTCACTAACTATGGTAAAGTGTAACTAGTTTAAGTTCTCTTTGACAACAAACATAACTCTAAACATTGTGCAACTGAAACTACTGTATTGGTGCTGATTTAAGGATATTGTTTCAAAAAGACTAATCACCTTTTTAAACACAACCCTATGATCTTTTTTTTTTTTAATCTCCCCAACATGTGTTTCCTCTTGAGGCAAATTATAAATCATGAATGGCATGTTTGTATAATGTGCTTCTAATTAACTATCACATGATTGAGCAGCACATTTCATTAAAAAAAAAATATCTCTTAAGTACAGAACTGGTGCACAAGCAACAGTAAAAAAAAAAAAAAAAAACATCAATTCTCATTTGCTTTGACACCTGTACACTGGGAGGTTGTGGGTATCTATCTTTCACAGTCCATCCGTGGAGAATCCTTGAATACCAGATGAAGTACTCCCTATATTATAGATTCCCCAAGGCAACAGAAACTCAACATGCTATACCACTAAGTGCCAAAGTAGCTGCATTTCAAACTTCAAGCAGTAGTTCCTGTTTATATCATTCACCACCCCATGCCTCCCTGTCTAAAATAATTGAGGCCTTATCTTTAAAATCAGGATGCCCATTTTCCTGTAGGATAAAATACTGTCTTTTGCAGGAAAATATTAAGCCTTCAAAAGATCAACTGTAAAGTCTAGAGGGTTAAGCCAAGCAGGAAGTCTAGCAAGCTATATAATACAGTTAAAAAGAAGTGGCTATAAAGACTTTAAAAACTAAGTACAATACAGTGGGCCATTTTGTTCAGATAAGTCATCTGAGCTTAATTTGGGAAATATATCACCCAAGAGGGTGATACATTATGGGTACGTGAGACAGCTGTGGTCAGTGTGCACTTTAATCTTCTTTTAACAAAACAAAACAAATTGTGTGGAAACTGCTTTATTGTATTTTTCCACATTCTTATTACACACACCTTAAAATGACAGATCCTCAGAAATCCTATAAACTGGGTATTTATATCAATATTCACATTGTAATAAACACATTGAAACCGTTTATATATTTCACTATGGGAGGTATTTCTTGGTTTGTTTCATATTGTTCTTTCTCTCGACCAGGAGCCTACTGGGATTAGCTGAGCCAAGTCAAAACAAGATGTTTTTTTTCAGAATTTATACTGCTCTTTTCATGGCAAGAGCCAGTCAGCACTCTCGGTTGTTCAGGGTCACTTGTTTTCAACTTAGCACTACCCTACTTTACACAAAGGGAGTTCATAAAGGCAGAGCTCTAGCACAATACAGAATAAAGATTTTCACCCAGCCAGATACATGTCAAATACTGAATCAACTGCTATGTTTAACCTGAGGCCATGCAGAACTGATTTAACTGTAACCTAACTGGGGATACACAAAGTAATATTTTGTTGGGGATTTGGATCAAAAAGTCACTTTCTTGGCAATTGTACCATTGTGTTTTATAAAGGACCACCTATGGAAAACAAAATAGTGTAGATCTACTTGAACAGATAGAGCTCTTCTGCCTTAAGAGCAGGTTAGTGTTTATGACAGTTTGTCTAGAGACACAGTCTAGCAATAAACCTTATATCATTGAAAGTCTTATAAAAAAACAATTATACATTTTAGAAAACTGTTACTGCTCCTGGAGATTGGAGTGAATTCCAAAAACAGTAGGCAAGTACGTATTTCTTTTTGTATTTGGTGTCAAACTCAATCTGAGAACATAAAAAAAAACCCACTCAATTATTCAGTTAGCAACTACCCCCCAACCTAAATTCCTCAATACCTTTTCAAAAGAAAGACCTGCAGTCTGTTAAATTAAATATGAATGGTAAATACCTCCTTTCAATGAGTTTGCAATGAATTATCTGTAATGAAGTCACAATTCAACTAGTTTCCAGGCAAACTCAGTCTAGGGCTGAAATATGCAATAAAAGATTTTTGAAAAGTATGTCATATTTATTGGACCAATTCAAAATGTACCAAAGAAGCTGCAGGTAATGAATTCTGTAAACAAAATTAGTGAATAACACGACAAAGCACTAAATTGTATTTGCTAAATTGTATTACTATAGTAATGAAGTAAAGTAATCATAATAACAACAATAATAATAATAATAATAATAATAATAATAATAATAATAATAATAATAATAATAATAATAATAATCCTTAAATGCTGAAGATACCTGCTGGCATTAGCGTTGACATGGATAGCTTTTTTATTAATAGCAGAAATTCAAAAGATTAACAAACTCTGGCAACAAAGGGCAAAGTTCCTTCATAAAGAGCAGACATTTAACTCATTTTATTGTACAGGTAGTTTAGTGGTAAGTGGAAAAACACATTTTTCAGGTGTGTACAAATATTATACTTGAATACTTTGTGGTAAACGTTACACAATAGCAAATGCACTGTTTAGTAGACCCTAATTATTTCTATATCTGACAATTAATTAGGAACAGACCTTATAAAGTAAAGTATACTCAGTAAGTACCTTCAACATGGCCACAGTCAAAACACTGAGTTAGTGAATTACTGATTCGTAACAAGGAGACAGCTTTATGTATCCAAAGGAACCTCTTGAGTAGGGCTTTGAGGTTAGAAAGACAGGCACATTCTGAAGCGGTAAGAAAAGCCCTGGTCTGGGTCGATGCACTCTTCACTTGAAAGAGTTGAGCTCACAAACACTTGTGCTGTAGAGTTTAAAGACCTATTTTGGTTCAGGATGTCAGTTTCCCTAACAGTAAGAATGGAATGCGGTCAAGGTTAGTGGAAAACAACACATGTAGGAGGGCGCCGCTCTCCTCCAGTCGATACACAGAACCCCCGTCGTTCCTTTCTGACTCTCTTGTTTTGTTCTCTCCGAGATGAGACGGCACAATTAGGTGCCAGTCAGTATATGCTCCAGCTGGTCTTGTGTCATGCATGCTTGGACCAGGGCTGGAGACAGCACAACTTACTGTACTGTACATGGCCTAAACCCAGGGCAGCTGCCGGAGAGGGGTTGTCTTTCTACACTACGATCTTGGCAGGATTTCAACCTCAGTGTTATGGGTGAAAGGCAAAGATCATTTTCCACTTTCTTCTCATAGTTTTCTGTTGTAACAAAGATAAGCCATGTTTCAATACAGCTGGCATGGCGTATTGGACCTAGAGGAAAACTGGACCCTGAAGCAACTTATTATTACCAAATACTCTCAAGACACATAGACTCACTCTAGAGTATTACATTTTACACATAGGTTTGGTTAATAGGTACTATTGATCCCAAACCAAAGTAACCCACACTAATCATTGCTTTGTTTGCCTGATATTGCCTTGGGTCCTGCTTTAAATTGTTTTTATTTGTATGTCTTGCGTTTGTCTTTTGAATGAAGAATTACACTGGGATTACATTTTAATTATGGCACCACTGTTTATTTAGCGGCTTTCTTTTTTTTTTTTTTTTTTTTAAACTGCTTGTCTTGAGCACATTTATTTAAATCTCTCCCAGAAACCACAACATATAATGCAATACTATATCTGGAAAGTTAAAATACAAAAACTAGAGTTTTCTCCAGATTACTAAAACCACTGAAGAATCATTTATTTTCTTTTTGTCATACATTTCCTGCAATTCTCAGTCAATTCACTTAGCAAATGTAAAAAACCTGTAATTTATTGCAATTTATGCTGAAGTAGACAGGAAATGGAAGCAAACTTTAATGCATTAGAAAGCTGTTGATGTGAAAGTCACTGTATCTAAAGGTTTGATTTCACTTTAATCATGTCAACAGAATCAACTCTACAGTATAGTTCAGTATACCAAGAACAGAACCAGAGGACTTCTTATCTGACTATATTACAACTATTCAGTGTGGTACTCCAGAATTGTTTAACACCAACAGATTTCCAGCGATGTGTTTATCTAATCTCTATCTTGCATGTTAACCACATTCAATGTATCTTACAGTCGGGCTTTACAAAGTTCAGAACTATGCTTACATACAGACTTTTTAGTCTAAACTAAAAACAGTATGTAATAACCAGATGAGGCCATATTTTAATCGAACAGTTGATACAGTGTTTGCATGTGAAGCCAAGAGCACTTGTTTAAATCCTGTATATAACTTATATAACATATACTGTCAGCTTAACAATGAAATTGAACAGAAACATAAGGTACTGTTCATTTGCATTTACACATGGGATAACACAATTTGCAAATAGGTAGCTAAAAAGGAAAAAAAAAAAATCCAAACCAATACTGTGGCCAAAAGTTTTGCATCACCCTATAGAATGAACTAATTTTGCTTCAGAAAGTCGAATGAAACCTGCTGAATAATGTAACGTTAACATATTGTAAATGAACACATCTCTGTAGTTTTCCATATACTTAATGAAAAACTGACAAATTGAAAAATGTAACATTTCAAAATCTAACATGAAATATTGGCTTCCGGTAGACTTTTGCGATATCATTTTGTAGTTTCTTTCATTACGTAATGTTAAATAAAAAATAAAAAAATTCTGTTCATGTAGTTTTTTTTTCATTTTTTCATCATTTTTTTTTATGATGTTTCAATCCTAAAATTCAAGGAGATGCATATCTTTTGGCCATAGCTGTATACTCCCAAGGGAAGTCCACTGAAGCATGAGCAGCTCAGCTCTTACAGCACTTGCACAGCAAAACAGCTTTCTTTGAATTCTGCCTTTCCAATATCACCCACATTGTTATAACTAAATATTACAGTGGCTGCTTCATGTGCACAGGGATAGCAATACTGTACAACTATGTCAATGTTTTTTTTTAAGCATTCAACTAATAAGATAGCAGGCTGTTTTTATATTTAATGCTGCAGTGTCCCTAGTCTACGCTAGTGTGAATTGGGTGTGGCTTTGTGGAAACACAATTAAAAAAAGAAATTGCCATGTTCGGCAGACAATTTTAGACACAGAATTCCTCAGGACGTTGGTTGTAATGAACAGCTATTGAACGCTAATAAGGTAAAGTGCCTGCACTGTGAGGAGAATATACTGGACTTTATTAGAGAGCACAACATGGAACTTAAACCTACTTTCTATTACATTACTTTGAGCCAAAGTGATTATCTTGCAACTACCTGCAGCAACACGAGGATATAAAACAACATTGTCTAGTTCAACAAATTCCTTTTTACCAACATTCTACTGTAGAATGCAGAACTGTAGCCCAATAAAAAAAAAGGATGGAAACTGTGAAAACATGTACTAAACAGACACCAATAAATTATATTTCAGTGTTGAATAAGACATAATTGTGGGACTTTACAAGTACTCGAATGTTAAAGTTGTATGTTGATTCAACAAAAATAAATATACTTATATTAATCACAGGTAGACATTAGTTAGATACGGGGTGAAGTGATATGTTATCAAAATCACAGAAACCCTTTTCCATGATTAACGTCAATAGTTTGAAGGTTGAATTGTAGTATTAAAGGAAAGGTTTAGTACAATATTAAGCAGGGTGCAACAGTGTTTTATCAATGCATTCTTCCAGACATGACAAATGCTTTTGTCCTTTTAGATCTTCTTGCCACAACAATTAATGTTTATTGTTTTCAGATGGCTACAGTATGATTTTAAAGGAACCACGAACAAACAGGGAATTTGTATATTATACAATATTTGTCTTGTAATCAAAATTATCTTAAAATGGGAATCTACAGTAGAGAAAAAAAATATTATACAGTATATTGTGGGCGGTGTGTGGGGTGTATGGAAAAACACAAAAAGACACTGCAGCTCCAGCTTATTAAAAAAAAAAAAAGGAATTAAAAATACTCAAAAGGGGAAGGGATTATTAAGGATAGGTATATACAGGTATAATATCGAATTGTTGAGTAATACATATCATTGGGATGTCTAACACCTCATCCTCATACACCACTTAGCCTGGGTTGAAAACCCTGCTGAAACCTGATGCTGTGTTTCCATGTTAATTTGGCTAAACCACATTGGCTGCCAATCAGAGCTGCCCCAGATCTTGGGTTGCTTGGTAAGAACAGCTAACATCCATCGAAAACTTGCATAGATTATCAATGCGGGTACAGGAGGAATGCGGAAGAACCCGGATCAGCTCAGATTGGCAGTCAACCTGTGATCCCCACCAAGGACAAGGTGCTCCAATGTAAAAAAAAAAATAAATAAATAAATAAAACCCTGACCCAGCATATACAACATACCATAACTGGTAATAGGAGAAAGTGCATCTGCTGTTTGAAAGGTTAAACTTCAGCTGTGCATTGACATGTTTAGATAAGAAGCGGGCATATTTGTTTTGAGAGCAAACTACATTCTACATTATGTTTGCATGCTTGAAATATGAACATACAAAACAAGCTGTCAAGCAGTAACAGAGATACCAGTACCAGTATCAATAACACTTAATTATCAAGAGCTTCTTGTTCTTAGCCGATAACAAACTAAGACAGTGCTTTGTCATTCACATTATGATGACAAACAAAAGTAGAATAAACTAAAAAAAAAATAGTATTGAAGTCAACAAGCAGTTGAAAATCCTTTGATTTCCACAGGCATTGTGTGGGCCTAGAAAAAAATGATATGTTATACTTCTTAAAATGACACTGTTGAAAATGTAAAGGGATTATCTATCTCTTTAACTGTATTATTGCCTGACATCAACCATAATATAGCCCTAACCACATCCAAAAGTAAATGAGGCCAGTTTACTTTATGACACAAAAAGTTAAAATGTTAGTAAGTTATAAGTCTTTGTGTGTATTTGTTATTATTTTTTTTTCAAAGGGGTCTTGTCAAAAGGTGTTTTTCCCCTCTAGTTAAAACACAAATGCTTACACAGGACTGAGCACTGTTATGCCCTTCTCCTGACTAAAATACAAAGTTAATACTATGATATATTATCAATTGTTAGTGTTTTACATCACCCTTCAAGATTTAATGCTGTTTAATATACAACAGATGAAAGAGAATCTAAATCTAATTTGTTTTTCAAAGGCTAGATGGATGAATCGAGCAGTAAATTCAGTTAGTAATAAAAAACATATACAGAGTATCAGTTCCCTTAGCTAATACAATGTACCATTCTGTTGCCAGTAAAACAGACAGTTTCTGTTTTCAACACACCCTCTTGTTTTGAAAATGAAAAGAAAAAAACTTCCTCCTTCTTACCAATGTAAATATTAAATAGCCTTTATGAAGTGCAATAAAGTTTATTTATTTATTTTCACATTAGGTGTTACGTTTGGAATCCCCCCACACCACACACAAATGTGTAATTAAAGTTCCTTGAAAGATCCACCAGGGTGGAAATTAGTGGGGAAAACTGATTTGATTTGATTTTTCAGGGGGTTAAGTTATGCAATTTATTTTTTACTTTTTTTTTTTAAGTTATGGGACAATTTACACATAGCCTGCACTATAATGTAATCCTACTCAGTTTTAGCAGTGCACATACTAAGGGTCTAAGAAAATTACTTGTGAACCAACAGTGCCAGCCTGGCATCAAATTGCGAGGTAAGGCAGACTCTAACAATTCCCATTTAAAACCCCATCCTACATGGTTACAAACTGACGCCTTATTTTTTGTATTTATTTTATAGGCTACAAGCTTAATTTTTTTGTTTGTTTGTTTTGTTTTTTGAGGCACACAGCAATCCTTAGGCAATGTAGGGGGAAATTAGAATGATCTCAGAATTTACTGCAGCTGGGTTGTGGCCCTTTTTTAGTGTGATCTCTTGTGACCATGACATTCCTGGTTATAAATCACTGTTTAGAAACTCTTCTGTCAATGGATAATGAAACTATACTTTAGGAATTCATTAGCATAACACCAAAGGCACTGAACAGCCGTCATTTCCCCCCTGCTGTTTTCAATATTGCATGCATGTTAAAGTATTTTCAAAGCAGAGAACCCTTTACATAGAAACTCAGAGTGAATGAAGGCATTTTAATGCAAATACAGTACAGAGCTTCAATATCCCGATCAATGTAGCCTGACCATGAATTTATAAAAACATAATTGAACAGTTTTTTTGTCAACATAAAAGTTAAAAGTAGACATGATTTAAAAAGTAATTAAAAAGGTGACATATGACAATTCATGAAACACTTTGATAGGCATTTTAGTAGTAGCAATAGTATCTGAACATTAACTTCATACATTCAATTGCTTTAAGAAAGCATACACAAGTAAACTATTATCATCCTCATCTTATTGGTAAACTAGATTATTATTTTTTGTACTAAATCTGATTGTCTAATTTACTGAAGGTGGAAGTAAATGTATTTGTAATTCTAATCTTGTCTAAATCACATCTAAACTGAAACTAGTTCTGAGTGATGGAATGTTTACCTCTAAAGCAGACAGCAACACATTTTACTGCAACAAAATTACCTTTAAAACACAACATATGAATGTATTTTTTACTTGGATGCTTTCTTACACGTACGTTATATTATCTTTGCAATCACATAAAGTCTCACATTACATGGGAATTACAACAAGGATATACACTTCTACCCGTTTCAGTATGATTAAAGCTCTTGGAGAATAAAGTCCAATCTACTGACCTGTAACTTTGACACAGCAACAGCAGTACTCTGACAAGATCCGACCAAAACACGACCGGGAGGACCAGCACCTCTCGCTTTTCATTCTGCCCTGGTGCTAGTCATGGCAGGGTGAAACCAACAGGGACAAAATAACGATCCACAATAACGAGCAAGTGCTCCAAGTCTCCCTGTTTACTATGTGATTGTGCTACCTTTTAGTTAAGGGTGGATCTGTAGGAAACAGGAGGTGTGGCTTATTCACAGCTGCTACAGTACTTTTCTATCAGAATCATGTTACATGTCCTTTAAACAAAGACACAACTGAGACAGAACAAGATATTCCACATTTCAGTTCTAACAAGTAAAAGGCATTCATAAAAATGATTTCCATTACACCATACATGACTGGGTTTCTCTGTCTCCTGTGGCTGCTAGTGTTGCCACCAACTAAACAGACAGCCAGTTAAACCTATTATTATTATTATTATTATTATTATTATTATTATTATTATTATTATTATTAAATAAAAGCACATTTATACTTTTTACACATTTACACTTTTTATCACACTAATTATGTGACCATTGTTTAGTTCACTGACTAATGTCACTCTAAACTTTCTAAACTCACTCTAAAGTCTTTTAAAGTCAAGCCTCAAGGTACCTAAAAGCTAATTTTCTTCCTTGCCTGCAGAGTAATTTTCCTGAAAAGCCCCATCTTTACATACTGGTACCGGGAGCACGGTTCACCCCCACATAATACTGTGAATGTTTTTTTTTTTGTATTTTTTTTACTATTCAAACAAAGCCTCAACTATATTGTTATATCATTGATAGTAGAGTATGTAAAATGTGAAGAAATATAATGTTTCGTGGTTCTTAGATTACCAGGCAAAACACACTGAAAAAGTGAATCACATAACAAGTTTATTAGCACATAACTTCATAACTAGTGCATATTTGTAGTATAAAATTAAAAGTGAAATATACCGTTAGTGTGGCAAGTCCAGACAAAATGTAATTAAGATTTCCAACTGCAAGATTAGTCTTTTGCACACAGACTAATTAAAGGCAACAACACCATGACCATCTTCACCTAGAACTGAGATGTAACATATAAGCATTCATCACTACATGAAATTAACAAGAAATATCTGTGGAACCTGCAGAAACATGCTGTTTCCTTACACTGATTACAGCCTTTTGCAGAGCATCAGCAAGAAAAATAAACTGTGAAACAAATAGGAAGATAACTATCAAATAGCACTTAAGGGGGCTGGCCCTTCCAGTCCTGGCTGAATTCCTGAATTAAACAAAATGAACCTCCGTCCAAGGTCCTTGTGATATACTTAATGATGCCTCTTAAACAATAAGATACATAAAAAAACATACACAAAAAAAGTGTTGTTAAATTTAGAAATTGTGCAGTATGTTACACATGATGACATCCATACACAAGGTGTATTGTAATTTTGACAATTCCATAATTTACCAAAAAATATGTGATGCATTATTTTGTAAATTAGACTTTACTGTAGGTTCCTCAGTATGTTAAGGACTACAAGTACCACCAAACTGTAACCCCACCCCTGGTTAGCAAATGGCTTCTCTGTGTGGATAGTAATGTCTAGATGTTTGTCATCCTTGCTATATCTATATTATTGTATGACTATCAAGGAATATTACCAGAAACAACAGTGATCTGTTTGGAGTTTTAATGAAAAGTTACCATGCTTAAGGTTTTATTTGTTTCCGTGACAGCGGTCATCTTGGAATATCCTTAAATTGTAGTCCATGGCAAGGTTGTTAATTGGCTCTGGGGTACCACATATCATCTATTCCTGCAGACAGATTGCAGAGCAGGCGTGATATGAGGAAAGTGGAGCAAAACATTTCTCCAGGTCCCTTTACTGCAGGTGTCCCAGTTTCCTTTCCAGAAAAAACAAGATTCCTGTACTCATCTTAGTCATTATTGGATCATTCCTTACAGTAGAAAGAATGTGTTTACATACCTTTAATATCTGACACTATTAACACAGTCTCCTTTGATTGTTTTACTGCAACTGTTGTTTTTGCTGAAGCCCAATTTTCATACTGTGAACAGCAAACTATGTAAATATTAGCTAACCATAGCAATATGTACAACTAAGCCCATTTGCTCCTCAGTTATGATACTCTTAACCCTAGATGGCGTATAGGAGTCTGTGTGGTCCGTGGTTAAAGAAAAGGGCTTGTAACCGGAGTTCCCTGGTTCAAATCCCGGCTCAGCCACGACTCGGTGTGTGACCTTGAGCAAGTCACTTAACCACCTTGTGCTCCGTCTTTCAGGTGAGACATTGTAATCGACTCTGCAACTTATGCATAGTTCACACACCCTAGTTTCTGTAAGTCATCTTGGATAAAGGCATCTGCTAAATAAACTAATAATACAGCTATATATTTTTCTGATGGTTGATTTAAATCCTGTTTCTCATACAAGTGACCTATATCTTTGTTTTTTGTTTTTCCCCCACAAACAATTTGCGGCTGAGGAAAATCAAAATTTATGTGAAGCACAAGGAACAGGCAAATGAGCTTATGTAGAAACCTAAAAGGTAAAAGAGGGGAAACAGAAGAGTTCCTATAGAGCGCTCTCGAAATTTACACTCACCTACCTGAGACAGCTCAACAGCCTGTTTAAAGCACAACAAAGTTTTTGTCACTAGATACATACTGTACATAGGCTTTAGTGTCCTGTAGTAGCCAATAATAATCTTTGAGAAAGGTGGATTTTTCTGTGCTTTCATAACCTAGCCTTCTGCTGCAGTAGGAAAGTAGGGCATATAACACCGAAATGTTTTTGTTTCCAGTAAGGTTCAGTGACAACAACTCAAATTCACCCACTCAGGGAGAAAGACATTCAACCTACTTAAATATGCAAGGTGCTGAAGAAGAAAACCACAGACACGTTATAGAAAAAAGGAAGACAAATATCTGAAAGTGAATTAGGTAATAACAAGTTATTGGATCCTTATAGAAACTACACTCATTGAAATTGAAAGGGAAGCATTTTCAACCTTCAACTTGTAACACCTTGGTACCTTGAATTCTGTTTAAACATCCCACTGGACATGTATAATACACACAAAAGTCATTTAAAATTTACCTCTCTCAACAGTAACTGTCTATTTATAAAACACATGATCTGCCTCGTCTATTTTAGAAAGATGACTAACAAAAAGCGGAAGCAGGAAGATACTCAGGCTAGAGAAGCAACAAACAAAGCCATTGGCCAGCACTACATTGAATGCGTTAGGGCTCTTTAACCCCTGACTACTGTGCAGTACTTTGCTACGCAACTGAAATTAGATCTTTGAAAAATAAACACATTGACACTATTTAGGTGGCTTAAATCTCATCAGCAAATAAGGTTGATACATGTTGGATCTTTTCATTAATCTTGTTGTTTTTGCCCAATACAATTGTACAATAAAGTCTGGAATTTTGCAGTTATCATGAATCTGTTCAACATGCTCATGCTGAGAAGTAACAAAGTTCACTTAAATAAAAATTATATATTTTCAAGTATGATATATAGACTACATATATAAAAATGTGTACTTTATCATTATCATCATTCACTTGTCACTATGATATTTATGACAGTTCTATTAATAGTGCTTTATCTGTGGGATAATCCGATTTTATCCAACGTAGGGGACAATATTATGTGAAGGTGATGAGAAGCTACATTACAATTACTGGTAGCAAACCAATGCTAACCCACATGTCCTTAGTAAACATGGACAGGTTGGTTTTAGTTCAAAAGTGCTTGATTTCCTGTATTTAATTGTTCATCCAACTAAATATTTTCAATGTCACCAGTCATACAGGAATAAATATAGTCTGATATTATTGAATTGTAATCTGTTGGAAGGGATGTTTGTATTGCCTTGTCAACAAACTTAGGTTGGTGAAAGCCATGAGACAAAAGGAAATTCCTATGAAACAAAGGCAAAATCCGCTGTCCGACAGAAAGCAAACAATGACCGGTTATTTTCCTAAAAAAATATTTAAAACTTTTAAACATAAGTACATTGTCTACAAAACAAAAAAAAGCTTCACCCATGTTCAACTTATTTTGCGGGTCATTTACTCTTCAAAATTAGCAAATAACATTGAATATTATTTATAGGAACACATACTTGAATTAATGCTCAATTATTGTTTTTTATGGTGCCTACAACTTGAAGAGAACTAGAAGTAGTGTTTTTATTTCTCCTGATAATGAGATGAAAAGGTGAAGAGAACACAAACACAAGCTAGCACAGTTAACTTCAATAGTGACAGACTAATTGGAACTGCTAAACAACAGTGCCCTCTACAGGCCTAAGAATATATATTGGAAACTGCAGAGCACATTCATGGACAAATACAAAAAATCAGATAAAACTAACAGAACATCAACTGCGAATTAATAGAAATAATAATAATAATAATAATAATAATAATAATAATAATAATAATAATAATAATAATAATAATAATAATAATAATAATAATAATAATTACATAATCAGTAAGCCTAATTTATGTTATTTCCTTTCCTTCTATTTAATGATAACATCACACAACCTTTCAAAGCTGTTCAAGTTCCAGGATCAAGCAATTTATAATGTTAGTTGGTAGGATGCAGTCAAATTTTCCCCTTTATCTTGCTGATTTCCACCAGTCTCCTGATCATGGTTGGAATAAAAAAACCCTTAGGATTCCCTGGTGATTATCCTGAATGTCCCTGGATAATACCACAGCTTACATGTACTGCCTCTTTGAACGCTCTCCCTGCCTCTGGCATCATATTTGTCTGCATCTGTAGCTATAAAGCTTTCCTCTGGGGGTCATTTAAAGAGATCCTATGGATCTGCACAAACTTTGTCTGTTATCCTGTGGGGCCAATCCTGCTTTGTAATATTAAAACCACAATCTACAGACTAAAGGAATAATTTCAAGTTGACTGGAAACACCTGTCTAATATTACTATTCGTTTTTCCTATAAGCCCATGTGGACAACATTGGTGTTTCCTGTAAATTACATCACTATAACATGAAACACTATTTGGTAAAATTCCTTTTTTGCTTTCTGTTTCTAAAATGCCTACAGTGTGCAGCTTAAAGTACTTTGGAGAAATGTAAATAAACTGGTCGATCAGAAAATCATGCTTTTATAAAGTATAGTGCACAAGAGGTTCAACTATTGATAGTCTAGTAACAGTGTTATATTGTCATGCAAAACTGAACTTGCTTACTTTCACAGCTCAAAAACATACGCTTCAATAACAAAAATGGTGAGGTGTTCAAGTTTTATACAGGCTTTTTGCTGTCTGCCATCCTCATGTCTATGACTGGGTGTGTTTTAAATCATAATATAACTCCCATAAACATTTGTGCTTCTTGAGTTACCTTACAAAAAATGTGTTCATTTGTTTTGGAAAACTGTAATGCAACAGTGCTAAACTAAATATTTGACCAAATGACTACTGGACTATATATATAATTTGTAGTCATTGGTCCAAAACCCCAACATTTTGTTGTTTGATTAAATGTCTGGCTCGACAGAATGGCAGTAACATTCACCCATAGAAAAGGAATCTACAAAATTGCCTTTTTGTGGAAATAATACTTGTAGTAATAATACTAGGTACCAATTAAAACAAATGCCCCAGGCAGTTTTGGAAGCTCTGAGTAAACAACATGAATCTTCTACTCCATAATGGTTCATCACAGTTATTTGATAGATTTACCACAAAGTAATCCTGGAGCAATGGCACTCAAATGTCTTATATAACCATGCTGAAGGTCATCCACAATGAGCTGTAAAACAATTTACCTTTTCCGGATGGGAAGAAGCATTCCATCTCAACACTGTTGCGAGAGTGGGAAATGCAGAGAGTGCTGCTCGGAACCAGGCCTTCCTGAGGAGGGAGGCGATCGGTGGTCCGCACGAGGCACCAGCCAGGCCTGTCACTCAGCCTCTCCAGCAACTCCACCGTCTGTCCCACCTGGAGGCTCAGTTCGCTGCTGCACCCCGCAGTGAAGTCCTGAAGAACCACAGTCAGTTCACAGCCTCCAGAAAGCTGTCCAGAGAAGAAAAAGCAGGGAAAAGCAATGAATATATAGTTGCTCAAACGAGGTGTGGTCCAAAGTGGACAAAAACTGTAACTCCTATCCAAATTTGTCTTTCACTGTACAGCAAAACAAGTTTGTAATAGAAGATCGTTTCTAAGTGCATAATCCACTGGTACAAGCAAGGCCTAACAGCTGCAGACTGAAAGTGCAAGCAGTAATCTGCATGTTTCCTTTGTTAGCTTACAGTTGTTGTTTTAATGGCCCATACAAAAGAACTAAAAAACTGTGTACCCTGTTAGATACATCACCAATCATAGAATATGACTCTACATCAGTGTTGGTTTTGTAGTCTGTGCATATATTTATAATGGGGGTGTGCCCCATATCAGTTTATTACGGGTATTAGGTACGTTTCTTACTTTACTTTGAGGGCGAGTCTGGGTTGCTTTACAGAAAGTGCATTCCACTGCCAGACAATGCCACAAATAAAATGAAAAAAATTACACTGCTTAAAAACCTTCCCCTTTAAACAGACGCATATGAGTAATTTATAGAAAATCATGTAACAATGATATCACCAAGGTGTGTACATGCTGCAAGACATTTATATGGCATACCATAAATCCATAATTCTTATCACTGATCCTACCCTGGGGATAATTAGTATAGTGGTCATATGTTTCATTGTACAGTAACTACAAAATAAAACAACATTTACCTGTAAGTAGATCACAATGAAATGAACTTTTTATTGCAGGTCTAATGAGGCAAATCATGAACTTTAAACAATGCCAGTTGAAAAGTTAATATGGACAAGTATTTTGAGGCAGTCTTCTGTGAGACTCATGACCCAATTGGTGATTGAACTCCGCACACTGGCATCTGTTTTTTCCTAGTCAGTATCTCTCTTTCTAAATCATCATGTGTGTATGAGTTAAATCCCTTGTTACAGTACTTCACCCCTGCCCCCCCCCCAACAGACCCTCCATCTGTAAGCCTGATGATAGTTATTACACTATTGGCAAGGATTTGTACCATCATACAGTCAGTGAGTGTTTAAAAATTTGGATATTTCCATGTCCCACACGCCCAGGGTGTTTAAAGACTGAAAAAAGACTGGTACTGAAAATATACTGGTATACTGGTAATATACTAGCATTTGTTTGGAACACAGCTCTATTCATAAGTTATTCTTTATTTCTGCCACGCTGTCTGCTGTGATGAAAATCAGTGTCAGAATGTGTCAACAGGCCTGCAAAACAAGTGATCAGATTAATTTTAGTTAACTTGCAAGATTAGTTCATGTCAAGAACAAATCTAATGACAAGATTGCACAATAGCTAAAATTGACCAACATAAAATATATTTAAATGGGGCAACGGCAGCTTTTAATAACATTTAGAACTGCAATTCTACATGACAGGAAGCGACCAGTTAAGAGAGAGACACTGCTCCTTCGCATTTGGATTCAAGTTTGTGGGAGAGGTGGAATGGCTGAAATTCTCAGTTCTAAACAATCGTGAATAAAGCAAACCATATGATTAAAGGATGTGAAGGATAGACAGTGGCACTCACCCTCAGCAGCATTTGACTTCTCAACATACACATCATATGAACAATGAACAGAAGATATATATATAAAAAAAAAAACTGTAGTATAAATTTTGAGTAGATACAGCTGGAAGTGTAAAGATTTTGGCACAAGAAAGATATAAACAGCAAAATTACTAGATGTGCCCTTAACGCATGTAAAAATTATTAAAAGGATTACTGCCCAGTAATTGCTCTTTTTTTATATATATAAAATTTGGAATAGCCAATTATTTTTTCTCATTTTCTCCCAAATTTGGAAATCCCAATTATTATTTTTTATTTCAACCTGGCTCAGCACTGCCACTTTTTGCTGGTGCGGGAGAGACGAAGACGGAAACATGCGTCCTCCGAAACGTGTGCAGTCAGCCAACCGCTTCTTTCCACTCTGCAGGCTGTCATGTAGCCACCTGAGGGCTACAGCGTCTGAGGACCACCCAGCTCTGGGTAACTTACAGGCAGGCCCGCAGGCGCCTGGCCAGTCTACAGGGGTTGCTGGTACGCGGTGAGCTGAGGACACCCTGGCCGACCTTAGCCCTCCACATCCAGGCGGCGCTCAGCCAATTGTGCAACGCTCCCTGAAAATTCCTGTTTATGGTCGTCAGTGGAATAGCCTGGACTCGAATCGGTGATCTCCAGGCTATAGGGTGCATCCTGCACTCCACATGGAGTGCCTTTACCGGGAGCCCAGTAATATACCTAGTTCTTGTGCCATTGGAAATTGGAAAATTCAGCTGTAATGTGTTCAGTGTCCATTAGGTGGCTTAGGAGGACATATGAAAAGATCTTTATGTTATGCCATAGCTGGTGGGGTAAAGCATTAAAAGCCATTTGTTTCAACTATTGGGAGAAAAAGGATTTTTTTTTTTTTTTTTGTCTTTGTCTAACACTTGTCCCTCCTCACTATTGTATTACCATTTAGAAATTAAGATGTGGCTGGTTTAAACCTGCATAAAATCACAATAGTGACTCTGCTGGATTTATTAGCATTACTACAGTGCAAAACACTTGGTTTCAGAAACCATGTTTTCTCCCACAAATAAAAAATTCATAAATACCAGTTTGTCTTCAATTGTGCCTCTCCCATTTCCTATCTACCTGCATTCACTCACTACAGTGATGTCAAGCCCATTTTCATTCAGTTTGCAAGCTAGCATGACTCCTTTCACAGAACTTGTCTTCATACAGTACAGCATTTTTTGATTGTTTTAGAATGGCTTTCTCTTGGCCTCTTCCACACACCATCTGGGTGGAAGACTATCTAGTTAGTAACATGCATTGTACTTTGCCAATGACATAGAGTATAAGTAACAAACTGAACGTGTCAGTATCATAAAAATATTCATAGTGTTTTGGAAAGCTTCTTTTAACAAATGTCTGTGCAAAATAGCCTCAAATTTTGGCCAGCTAATCCCAAAATATACATTAGCCTTCGGTCACTTAATGTAAATGCTACTCTTTTAATGATTGATAAATAAAACTGTCTAAAAAAAAACAAACATAAATTGCATGTAGCAGCATCTAATGGAAAATATTTGAGCAATGACACCAATGAGAGTATCTGGATGTATTTGGTAGCAAAGGACAGTTACCACTAATGCCATTGATACAAGCCATTTGAAGAGTGATTATTTTGTGAAGCTTAGGAGGACATATGAAAAGATCTTTATATTATGCCATAGTTGGTGGGGTAAAGCGTTAAAAGCCATTTGTTTCAGCTATTGGGAGAAAAAGGATTTTTTTTTTTTTTTTTTTTGTCTGTTTTTTTTTTTTTTTTTTTTTTTTTTTTTTTTTCTTTGCCTGTGGTTCAGTACTTGGAGCCATCTTTTGTAACTCTTCTTTATCACACATATGATGACTAGTTATGTGATATGTACATAAGTTGCCAGTGTGCAATATTAAAACATGTAATTCAGATAAGATTAAGACAACATGCCTCTGATGTGAAGCAAAATATTGTAAAAGACTAGAACATTCCACCATTTATTTTATCAGTACTCTGTTACTAAAAATTCTACAGATATTTTCCCTGATGAGGCCAAAGCCATAAAATTCAGCTGCTTTTTAATAATGACTTTAAAAACTGGAATGGAGTTTTAGGTGATTCCAAACATGTGGATGTGCTAATCAGCACAATAGTACATCTTTTTTTCACTTGGCAGCCTTTCCAAGCACTAATGTTTCCACTTATTTGCAATTGTTCGCCATCTGCAGCACACATCTTAATATGGCCACTTAGGAAAAAGCCCTGATCTTATGTTTTTGTTTATTTATTTATTTATTTATTTTTTGGTGCCCAAAGCACAACCCTTGAATGCTGGGTACTTTCATTACAGGAAACTGAACTGCATAAAAAGCAAAACAATATAAATACTGTAAAGCCAATCCCGTAGTGGGATATTATTTTATTGGGACCCAAAAGTCTAAGAAAGAAAATATTAGATTTTAACTGGAAAACCTCACCCAAAAATTCAGATTCCTCCATCAGATCAACCCAGATCAATTGGCAGTTAACAAAACCACTATCAGTTTATCTGTGGTGAAATTGCATTTAAATGTGGTAAAAGAAAAAATATAACCCCACCCCCCCCCCCCCCAAAAAAATAAATAAATAAATAAATAAACAGAACTCCTTTTCTTTTAAAATTCAATCTGCATTTGCAACATATGGCCACAGGTCAGGGTTGATTTCCTGCTAAAACTTGTTAATCGAATGCCTTGTGTTGGTGAGGCTGTTATTAAGGCAAAGGGTGGCTATTTTGAGGAACACAAGACTTAGAGACAATTTTCAATTTTCTTGAACATTACTTTGATACTCCTTATGTTTTGTTTTGTACATTGTAACATGTGTTTTCATTTTTAAGTATTTACAGAAACGTATACGACATATAAAACATTGTCAATTATGAAAAAAAAACCTAGTTTCCAGCAAGTGTTCTCAAACCTTTGACTGGTACTGTATTTCAACATGAATGTAAAAATGTGTTAACATATGATATTTATCATTATAAGATATATAAATGTGGAAGACAATTTAAATAAATTCACATGAAAAGCCCCATTTTTGTATTGAAGTAAGTACTGTAATAAGCAGATTCCAACAACTTTGAGTGCACAACTATGCCTAACCATCAAAAAGTCTTTTTTCAATGGCATGAATACAAAAAGAAACTTGATCTTTTTCATAATGGATTTTTGGTTGATCTAGTCATGGTTACACATGTCTATGGCAGGCAGTAAGAGCTGAAAAGCAGCTCCCGAGCTTACAGTATGTCAATAAGCACAATATAGACTATATCAAAGTTAATCACACAACAGCTGTCTATGATATGAAAAGGGAGATCATTATGATCTAAATCTGTCAATATTTACTAAGGTATCTTCTTAATTTTAAGGGTTACGTTGTTTCAGTTTTTGAGAGGTAGCATTTTCAAGAGCAATGCTACATTCTTAGTACCTGTGTGAAAAAAGTAAAACTCAGGGGTCTAGCTCATTCTGTGTAATGCGTTCAATTAAAAAAAAAAAAAAGTAATGCAAGTATAAAGTTTTCTTTTTAGTTTCGATTCCACTAAACTTGTGTAGAGCTGCTTGAATAACTCAACAACAGATTTAAACTGTGTTATGCCAAGCGGTAATTTTGGCGCTATCTGCAAAATTATGGTAGCCCTCTCTCCATCTGTTTGTTTTTCATATATTACGTAAATCAATGATATTAACTGCAGATGGTAAAATACCTCCAACACAAAGCAGAACCAAAACACAGAGTTCCCATTCCCATTGGCTGTTGTGGCATTCTATGGAATTATTTATTTATTTTAAATATGAATGACAAATTATTATTAATTCATTAATTCATTATCAGCACATTAATATATTGTATAGTATGGACATAAATATTATAATGCCCATGAATATAAGAGGTCTCTATACTGTAGCAAAAAGCTTATGCCTGTTGTATAAATATGCATACTACAGTAGCTTTGCTAATACTATCGTCGAATGTGTTGCCCCAAATAGGGATCTTCTTTCAATACCAAAAAACAACGTACCAGAAAAAGATATAAAACATGATGAGGTTATTGATTTTTTTTCATTTAGTTTAATCAATAAAAGTTAGTAGACATTCGTGTTATTTTATAAAGATAAAAAAAAACATACATCCATTATGTAAACACCACATGTTTTTTTTTAAATATAAATATACTATGCAGAATAAGGTAATGCATTTATGGCAGTACCAGTATATGCAATACACTTTTTATTTTATGTTAGTTGATAGCTGTTTGTAGTGTTTTATAAGATCAGAAGAGTAAAGTTTATTTTTTTCAAGTAACTGATGATGACCATTTTAGCAAACTTTTTTTTTTTTTTTTTTTTTTTTTTTTTTTTTACCGGTACTACATATCTATCTTACCCAGTAATGAGGAAAAGCCAGTGATTTGATGTCACCATCCTAAAAGTCCTTGTAATCCTAGGACCCCATAGAACGTCCTTCATGCCTGCCAATCTGTTGCCTGAATCCCCTGCTGTGTTCCACTGCACCAGGCTCTGTCAAATCTACTCCTACATACACACACTCACAGACACACCAGTCTTTACACCAGCCAAGACAGATTGCTTTGATCTGCAGTCCTTGCTGAGGCCAAGCAACATCTAACAGACCAGTCAATAGAAGTGTATGACACGTAGTGGCTGCTCTGGGTCATAATCTGCATGGAATGCAACAAATAACTATCTGGTACTGCTTTGTCTTTACATATTCACAGCAAGATATAAACTTTAATAAGTTTTCATTGCAGCACTGGAACAAAAGCATAACTATAGTTTTTATTATAATATCCAGTCACACATATGTTTACTATTCTAGTGTCCCGACTTAACCCCTTAAGCCATCAGAATACCATAAATGCACTGTAGGGTCTAATGCACTCTAGTTTGCTCCATCTCACCGAAAAGTAATTACAGAGAATACGCAGACACAGTAAAATTGTAGTTTTAAAAATATATTGGTCTGCCTGCACGAAACAGGAAATAGTAAAGGTGGGTTAGGTGGGGTGGGTAGTAAGGTTTATAAAGCTGTGGAAAGTTAAACATCCTGTTAAATTATGTAAATACAATTCAATTGATTTTTAAATTAAAAAAAAAAAAAAAGTTATTACAGCTCATATAGATTGATCTTATATTCAGCTCTAACTAATTCCAGTCTCGTTGTCTGTCTATTGTTAACTGCATAAAGACACCAGCATACTCCAACTCTCGTTACAGGTTTACAAGGTTGTACATTCTTACAGGCAAGGACTTGTAAATTTTAAGAAGAATTACAAAAGAACAAGGAAAATTCAACCTCTACTATTTTTTAAGAACACAAAATATTGACCTGTATTGATTTACTAAGGACATGTGTTGAATATAAAAAAAAAAAAAAGTTAACAGTAGTATGAAGTGGACACTAATATTTTCATATTCCTTCAAGCTTTGGCAACTTTTGAATGTCATGCACTTATATTGTGATGTTTTAATTTGGAGTCTGGAGGAGGCAATGGCTCAACTGATTGCAGTAGAATACTGACCTTAACTCAAAATCCTTCCACATCATTACTTTCTAAGGATTTGGAAATAAAAATCTCTCAACTTTAAACGCCAGCTGCAGTAAAGTGTTTTATTTCCTAAATTTGTGAGTTATTGTTATTATCTTTGTTTATAAAAGCCTAGGCTCCAGCTAAGCTAATGCATGCATTAGAACAACATTAATACTCCCCTTCTGGTCAAAGTTAGAAATAAAAAGAACATGCATTTAGTAGCCATGCCAACGAACCAATATTCAATTAGATGTTCCAGCACACCCATTTATCTTTGCAAGGTCACTGACTGAAAGCTTATTTTCCATTGGCACATGTGCCCAACATATTCTACCTGGACAGTTCTCTGTACTGTATTAGGTAAGGGAAATGAAAATGGAAGTAAATACATATACAAATTTGAATGTAACTGGTACTCACAGCCTTAATTGAGGTGATATTTAAGGTTTTTATTTACCAGTGTAAAAACTAACAACGTAAGAAAACAAGCACATTATTCTCCTTGCTAGTCATTACAATCCTGTTTCAATGTGTGTGGATCAGCCATTATTTACACAGTGTGAACACTATATTAGACCAGCTGAGATCACTTGTGATGTTTCCCATCCCATCCATTCCAGTCCAAGACCTTGTTCCAATCATGTCCTTAATTACTGAACTGGGTAGTACAGCTGTGCTCCAAGCAGGTTTTTAATTGGCTAATTTAGCCTACGTGTTCAATTAAGGAATTGAGGTCCTGGTTTGAATCCCCCATTGAGCTGTATTGAAAATGCTTCTTTCAATCTAAATATCCCAGTTTAAGTGAGCAAAATATGAAAAAGGTATGATTACAGAAAGACATAAATCAAAGCATAACTTTTTTTTTTTTACCTTATTAAATGAAGTAAGTCACATCTTATCAGTGGAACAATGTCCTAGATTGGGATTAACTGAAACACCATTAAGGGAGTATACTGCAGTTTTCTGTGCATTTACAACAGAAGCGTGTTATTATTATTTTATTTTTGTAATAAATCATTTTGAAACAAAGTAAAGCTTGTACATAATGAACTGCTGTAAATTCTCATTCTGAAATTATTAATTTATTTTAGAAAGAAACTGGTGTGTGGACCTCAACACGGTTTTCAAAACAAGATTAGTTTAATTCTTAGTGCTTTTATTGCAACAAAAAGCCCTGCAGTCTAAATCTCAATTAAACTACACGGAAGCAAAATCTAAATGACTGAGGCCCTGCTGAATCCAAACAGGAAATCTCTAAACATCAAAAGGGGAGCAGCTCTAAAATTTATCAGAAAGACTATGGAGATGGTCCTGCCTCTGTAACTGCTATGTGACCTCATTCAGAACACATTATTAGCCTGCTTCCTGTCTTTAGTATCACTTAAGAAAGATTAACCATGGCCGTTCCAGTTAGAACAGCTTATCAAAAATGATTTATTTACTTTTTCATCATCTTTCTAGGATCAAGTTCCTTTAAGACATTCTTTGTCTGTTTGTTCTTTGTTGAAACTGAAAATAAAAGGCCTTTTAGAACCTTTTTATAACATCTTGTCTGAGGGCAAATGACACTGTACCACTGACTATGTAAACCATTGAATTTATTATCCAAAGAGAATGATGCATTTGATCTTTTTTGACTGTTTAGTATTTTGTTAATAATAATCAATTCAAAAAATGAAAGACTAGCATATTTGTTATATAACTTAAGTATTGTAAATTTATATAACTTTTTACTCATGCAAAGAGGTCTTAAAAAGTTCATAAAGAATGGTTTAAAACAAAAAAAGTTACAATACCCTAACACTTCAATTAATTATTTTTACTAGTCGTTATAGTATCAGCATTTCTACTTCAGATTTCATCTCCCTTGAGGGCTTGAAAATCTTTCACTTTGGCATGGTGGAGTTTCCAGTTTTGAAGGCTAAAAGGACGCTGTTCACTTATGCCTTTCTTAGACACAGACCCTATAATTTAGAAAGGAGACTTATCCATTGGCGCTCGATAGCAGCCCCTATACTGGCCGAGCTAAGATGGATACAATACAGTGATTAAGAATGACTCGGTCAGCTGGCAGGACAAGTGGCACTTGGGCCGCCTCCTCCCTAGACAAGGCACACTGCAGGGTGAAAGCAGGGGAGGATGAGGACCAAACAAAGACAGGGGTTTGTGGGCCGAGAGACCTATTTAACTAGTAATGTATACGATTGATGGGTGGAGTCTCCTTTTGAAAAGACAACAATTTTCCAATCTCAACAGCAACAGTTTTCTTCAAAAATGTATATTGGAGCACCTGTACTGTCCACACACTTTCTACAAGTAACAGACAATGCTTGGGGCGACATCACATGCACATGAGAACTATCTTGTGACGTAGAGACGAAACAGTGATGAGGATAGAAAAGGTTTGTTGTGAAAGCAGAATGAAACTGTGGTTTAAAACACATGTGCTCTGATGCACTAAGCATTACGCACTTAAAGTAGTCACTCCACAGATAGAACAGACTGCATTATTGATTCATCTTAGCTTGTTTTGCGTGTACATGTAGGAAATATGATACATCATCACCATAAGGGCAGGCCTTGAGACCTACTGATGACTTTCATTAAAATGTGTTTCTACCATGCAACCCATTGACAACTAGCACTTGGACACCCTGAACTGTATTTTCAAAGCATATTTATTTTGCTTCTTGTTTTTTAATATTAACATGTATTTTTTTTTCCTTTAAAAAATTAACTAAAAACTGGGCTAGTGTCTTAATACTTTTTAGCAGATAGATAAATGAAGTGTACTGTGGTCAGGCTGGAAGAGGAAAAATAGTCATTCCTCATTTTCCCTTAGACAGCATTTTCTTTTTTAAGTTATAGTTGCAACTGTGGTTGATATTTGTTTTGTCATTATGACTTTTCCGTCCCTCAGAAGCAGGCTTTTAAAAAATAAATGAAATGAACATTATTATAACTTGTTAGAGTCCAGAGACAATAAGGGTGGGGTGCACAAGACAGTTTGGAAGGGACAAAACAAAAAGCTTCCATCCAGAGAAATTGGCACTTGTACAATACAAGTTAAATTTGGGCCTGTTTCAATCAAATTTGGTTTGGATAACTCTCTGGTTAAAACCTACTGTATTTATAGCTCTAAAAGAGCTAGGGTGTAAAGTACCATGCCATTCAAATAACCCCTAACTGCTTGTAAAAGAAGAGTTTTGGTGTGGGAGAAACAGAAGTGAAATGTCTCCAATATCTCAGAATAGGAAGGAGTGGTTTATTGAGTCTTTGCTGCAGTGAAGCAGTTACTTTGTCTGGGAAAAAGGGGAAGTGAGTGCAGAAATGGGCAGGGTTCCTGGAGGCACACCGATGATTCATTCATTGGACAAACAGTAACTGTATATATCCAAGAATGACTTCATTAGGCAATGCCCACTCTCTGTTAGTGAACAATTTATTTAACTAATTTCATTCTGCAGTTGTTTGGGGACCAAGGGTCAGCCATTTTCTAAACTCTTGAAGCAGCAGACACATCAGTATTTCTTCAGGTATTTCTCAAGTCTGTCATAGGAAGGACCCCCCTGTCTGAGAGTTCTACATATTAAATCTTTGAAATTGGATAAGCTTCTATTTCTGTTTTGCAATGCATTTGTTGTGGTTTTATATTTGTACTTTCGGAATATGAAAATCAAAACAAGTACTGTGATATTATAAAACTAAAATGTGTGACCAATTCAAATGATCGCCTTACACAAAAACCATCAAAGCTTACTTACTTAGCTTTAATGTGTATCTAATAACACTTGTTTCCTTGATCCTCTGCATCAGTTAAAGTCAATTATTTAAGTCATGTTTACAATATGTTATTAGATACAGAACAAGAACTAAATTAAGAACCACTCTTTTGTAAATTTACTGTGCAAATTGGCAAGAGGAAGAACATTACACAAATAACATAAATAGGGTTAACCTGTTTAAACATTTTTTTTTTTTTAAATCAAGAAAGACCATTACCTAATTTTTACACAGCATGGAAGTAAAAAAATAAAAATTGAAGGGTGGGAGTGAGAGGGAGGATCAGAACTATAAACTTTCTTATTCCACGAAATTAATACAAAAAATGGTTTGTTAAAGGATGTGCAAGCAACCTGTCAAGTCATTCTGTATAATGAGAAATGCTTCAAGAGAGAAAGTACATCTGGACCTCACTGCATAGTAAGTCCTGCCTGAACATGGCTTCAGGCCAGACCAATAGCACAGTTGGCAGCTGCATCAGCCTGCTTCTCTATATGAGAATCTCTTGAGGGTAAGAGATCCTCCCAAAGATGGGGTTAGGGAAAGGGAAGAACAAGACAGAAACCTGCTTATAGTTACGAAGATGAAGCGCATATCAAAGCTCTCACTTTAATGATGCAATAAAGCTGTCCCCATAGAAATGACTTCAACAGAGTTCTCTTAGGAGACTAAATGGATCTTAATTTATATATTTATCAGACTTGGTATGCACCATTTTTTTACAATAAATTTTGATTTCCTATTTGTAGAGGAAGACTTTCACAACTAAAAATAAAAGTTAAAATATTTCCTCATTGAAAGACATGGTTATGTCTATCTTAACCTTGTTTTATATTTTATTTTATAATTACAAATATGTATATGCTATCTTATGCTTAACTGTAAAGGCCACACGCTGGAGAAACCTGATCAAGTCCCTGCTTTAAATTAAAAAAAAAAGGTATAAAACCTCATTATGAACTTCTCCAACTGTCACTCATGTGTCAGCTGACTACAAAGGGGTGGTGCCTCCTGCTACTCTGTATATATGAGGTGAGAAGGGCAGGTTGAGTCTCAATTGAGACCTTGATAGTGAGTAGAACACATTTAAGGGGGTTGTTTATTCAGGAAACAAATATTGCTATGTTTTTTTTTATTTTTATTTTGTTTATGAATGACAACAAACTTGTTCAGTTGACCTTAAAGCATAAATTTACATTTATACATTTAATTAAGTTTTATTTTATTTTTTTTTATTTTTTTTGTGGAGCCTGTTAAATACAGTACCTTTTTGAGAGAGGGGATCTGCTGAAACCCTGCTAGTGTTTAATTAACCCAAGCATTCCTACCTTGTCACTGTCCACTGTATTCTGAGATGTCCTCGATGCAATAGAGATGGTGTCAGGCTGATTACTACCATCTCCCTGACTGTCACCATCCTCTCCGGTATCCCTAGAAACAGAAACCAGACATTTATAAAGTTATTGTGTATCCTTACCAAACTGCACAGAACAAACTTAATGACAGCTTTAGTTAGCTGTAGTCCCTAAGGTTTTAAAATCCATTATCTTACCTTTTATCAGCTCCATTACATTTTTCATTGCTCCCCTCACCATTGTGCAGTTAAACTTCACTTTGAAAAGTCTTTTAAGTTACACCCCTATGTTGGTTGGCACATAGTGCAGTGTCCATGTTTTCTTTCATAAACAGAGTATCCCTATCCAGTAGTACTTAGCACATGCTGTACCATTATGTTTATTTACCTAAACTAAACACAGAGTTAAATATTGTCACTGAAAGGGACACTCTAATGCGTGCAAACCGATCTATGGAGAGTGTCTTTTAAAACTGAGAGATAATCATGCATAATGCACATTGTTCCTTATAACATCATAAGTCCTGTCATTGTCATCTTAATAACCATAAACGTCATCCTGATAAAGTGGGGATGCAGAATATCGAGTTCACCTTTTGCTGTTGTTCCTTTGTTTGGCTGGTGTCTTGGGCATGTGAATAGGTTCCTTCAAAGCCCCCTTAAGGTGAATCATTCGCTCTTGAATAACTTCACGGATATTTTTTATCCACTCCTGTTTTGCTTCAATATTGGATGCCTGCAGTTTGAAAATTCAAAATATACAACAAAAGCATGTGTCAGTGACTTTGGGCAAGTACAGTTCAATATTTAGAAAAGTACTACTTTTACAATGGTACATTCAAAATAAAGAATATATTATTTTTGTATATATTTCATCTCAACAATCAGAAAAAAATTGTGTCAATTAGGGTTCCATATAGGATTAAATTAGAAATTACCAAGAAACATTCCATCTTGAAGGCACAACTCATCAGTAAGAGCAGTATCTGTGAGCTTGCTTCTGGAGGCAAATGAGAGGTTGCAGATTGACAGCACTAAAGTTCTCTAAAGTTCTCTCCACAAATAAAACATTTGCAGAATCAATGTAGGTTTCCTAACACTTCATGTTACTGTGCTCTGTCCTGGAGGTGAGAGGGTAATTCATTCCTCAGTAGCCAGCAGACCAGTGTTGGCTGGATCCAAATAAGTGACCGGTAAGATAACGCTGGGTCACATTCCTTGGATCTTAGGCATTATTACCTGATCATTTAGACCTTGTCACAATGGCTCACAATTTCCTACATGTTTTTGCCAGCAAAGTATTGCCGTTCCATCACTAAATTCAAAGTTCATCTTTTCAGTCCATTTCTTACTCAGACCAGGAAAGACCGTTGTATTTAGATTTATACAACGTACCTTGAGAACTGTCTTGTTGTCAGATGATGGGGTTCTTCCAGCCCATAAAGCAAACTTACAGGGGTCTCCTTCCACATGCTCGGTCAGCCCCAGTTCAGAAGTCTACTCATACAATTAGAAACAAGGTGACAATTAACTTGATTCCACATATAAAAAAAGCTAACAAAACAAGCTCTATGTACTTTTTAGATGGTTCATCTGTTTTTCTAAGCTAATATTTATTAATACTGACAATAATACTATTACTAATATATATTTTTTTCTTTCTATTCATATTCATTAATTGTGCTATTGCAACAGATGGCCCATATTCAGAAGGACATTTGTTATTAGTACATTATCAAAGTGAACTCTGATCAAGGTGTAAAAATGCTCCATCTGTCCATGCTTTAAACATTCAGCACCTGTTTGCCTGTCTTACTATTTCGCGCCACACTTTTAAAGCATATTACTCTACACTGTAACCTCTATAAAGCACTCGTAACAAAACATGCATTTGTGTCGGCTTATGGAATATTATAAATATGGATTTCACATTAGATGTTAGAATAGGACAATCTGGTAATCAGTACTGGTTAGTAATCTTCTTACGCTTGTTTCTTGATAATTACTGCAACAGGGGGGATGGAAATAAAAACCAAAGGCATAACTGGTTGCTAACTGGTAACTGTTACTGGCATACAACGGTCATTTGAAAATAAATGATCATTCCACATCTGTGCCATAAGCATACCTACATACATACATAGTTTTTGCTCAAAAGACCCAATGTTTTGGTATGTCTAACATACCTTTGTCAAGGGCAAGTGTATTTGAAAACAAACAGTGGAGGTACTTCTAGGCTTTTGATGCTATGGCAACTACTCACTTGTTTCTATTTAAACCTTCATATGTTTGTTTGTGTGTGTGTGTGTGTGTGTGTGTGTGTGTGTGTGTGTGTATAAATATATATATATGAATGAAAACCCACCCGCAATTTGTTCTTGTATACATATTTGGTGCGTCCTGAGGAGTCCTTTATTTCTTTGCTAAACACCAGCGATATCTCAAAGAGAAATAAGTGCCGGTCTCGTCCTTTCCGAATGAGTGACTTAGGATCCCACACCTGGAAGGAGTCCTGGAGGATAAGCTCACCCTGAACATCCAAGTTTTCATCAAACCCTGTCAGTGTAAACACATTCACTTTATTACTCACAAACCCCTATCCTTCAGCACAAACCATTTTCGCTTCCTGTGCAGCAGGTATTAGCTATATATATATATATATATATATATATATATATATATATATATATATATATATATATATATATATATATATATATATATACCTGGAACTATACAGAAAATAGGAGGCACTTTTTTGCACAGAAAATTGTGAGGGTCTGGAATCAACTCCCCAGTAATGTTGTTGAAGCTGACACCCTGGGATCCTTCAAGAAGCTGCTTGATGAGATTTTGGGATCAATAAGCTACTAACAACCAAACGAGCAAGATGGGCCGAATGGCCTCCTCTCGTTTGTAAACTTTCTTATGTTCTTATGTTCTTAACTATTCGGTTTATTACTCAGGTCTATGTTTAATAAACTAAGAAAAGTGTGCAAAAAGCATCCAGAAAGAGTATATAATGTAATAGATTTGGATAGTCATACAATTTGTAAAACCTGATGATTTATTAAAAGTAGGCCTTGTATTGCTTCCCTGTCCTGACATAGAATCTTTGTTTATTTGTCTTTAAAATGTTGTTGTTTCACAGTTACACCAGGTTGACAGTAAATGTTCATTTGCTATACATTACTGTGTAAGGGCCTGTGGCAAAGTGTCCACCCCCTATGTATACAGTGTATGTGTGTCGTTATTTTTAATTGTATTATGATTTATTGTTTGGCAGCATGGATGAGGTTGAAAGCCCCATCATAAAAATCCTGTGCATAAGGTGACCATCTCCAGGGTTAATTCATTGATCAATTGTTGCTAATCGGGAGATGGTCACCTGTATAAAAATTCTGCAGTTTTCTGCACTCTGTGTGGAGAGTAGTGGAGAGAACGAGAGCGAGAAAAGGCGTCTAAAAACGAAAGAAACTAAGAAATCAAGTATCAGTGAAAGATACTGCCCAGCCCAGACTTAGTTTGCTTAGTGTTCGTGATTTTGTTTTGTTCAAACCCTTTATTTTTTTGTTTTGAAAATAAACAGCGCCACAGCGCCTTTTGCCCTGCAGCACTTGCTTCTGTGTGTGTTCCTGCATCTGGCCTGATGTCACCACTCAGCTATTCCTGTGACAGGACCCTTCATTATACTTCCTTTCAAAAACCCTTCAAGACTTACCTTCAAGCATACTGACATGCATGGCATCATTCGCTCTTTTAGGGACACTTAACATCACCTCCAGACCATCTTTAATTTCCCCTTTCCCCTCTTCACAGCATGTTAAAAGTTCCTATTGAAAAAGCATTTGTGCCTGTTAATCAAAGTTATTCTTTCGCATCATATCATGCAAAGAGACACATTGTAGTAGTAGTGCAATTATTCTGCATATGTACATTTTTGAAAGGTATAGATAATGGTGGTGTGATCACACCAACATTCTAGAAAAAGAACACTGGCTAAAAGTCATTGTAAACGTAATCTGTCTTAGTCGAGCGCTGCTCTTCCCTACAATACAAATACAGTGTTTATGTGGTTTTATAACTAACAGTTGAGTTTTCTTTTTCAAAATTTAGACATTCTTTATAAACATATCAATATGTAGGAAACCAGGATGACAGGCAAGCATGCATTGATGTTGTTTTGAGTTTCATGTTGCAACTGGGCTAACTAGTTTCCCTAACCACTAACAAGATCCAAATCTTTTTTTTTTTTTTTTTTTTTTTTTTTACCTTCAATAAGAGCTGATACTTCGTGATTCTCTGAACTGGTTTAATTAGATAAGAGGAGATAGAGTTTGCCAGGCCATGTCTTTGCTGTATTTCCTAAAAAAAAAAAAAAACAGACAAACAAGCAAAAATATTATATTACATAGATTACAAAATGACTTAAGGAAATGTATATTTAAATTCAATTACATTTCACATTAGCTTCTCTTTACATCAGTTCAAGAGAGCTCTGCCCTTTAAACTTGGCTTATGCTACCAGAATTCATAAATATTTGTTTTACTTATAAACTAGTTTATACTAGTTAAGACTATGAGATGTTAAAACATGCAAAACAAGATGGAATTAAAAAGATACAATCAGTTTCATGGGTGATTTCAATTAAGTTTCATATGTTCATCAGTTTCAGTGTTCACAACAACACTTGTGAACCTAGATAACCTAAACATATATATATATATATATATATATATATATATATATATATATATATATATATATATATATATATATATATATATATATATATATATATATATATATATATATCTATATAGTTATATATATATATATTATATATATATATATATATATATATAATGTATCTATATTATCCATTATCCAAAGTTTTAATAATGTTTATTAGTATAGCTTTTTATGTAGTCTGAATGCAAACATCAAAGCTAAGGCGTGCTTGTGAGCAGCAGCTTGTCAGTGTGTCCCTTAGAATAAGAAATGCAAAAACAGTTGTGATGCGCCATCTGTAGGAAGAAAGTATGAATTGGAAAACATCCAGATGCACATGCTTTACTTGTGGAATAATAAAATAATGTAGATCTTAAAAAAAAAAAAAAAAAAAAAAAAGAGATCATGGGAGGAACAAGTAAATAAAAAAGCCAGAGGCTCCCTGTTGAGCTCTCTTTCTTAATATTTTAACATACAGAAGTAAACGATGCCTAGCTTAAAAACAAACAGCATGGAAACTTGAAATACGCAGCTCAAAGTAGATTAATGATATCTTGAAGGTATTCCATGAAGGTAACAGTACAATACTCAAATAAACAATGTAATAGTGTCATCAGGTTACATCACATTTTAGGAATGATGCAACCCAGAAGGGTCACTTAAATACTTTTAGATTGCGTTCATTAGGCAGAGCAGCAAACACTCTAGTTAATACTGAAAATCCACTTACATCAAAAAAGCTCCCAGCATGTTCTAGAATTAACTGGCTAGAATCAGGCTTATTTTTGCAGTATGTCACGTACACATGGAATTTGTCTGCCTACAAGAAAAAAGAGAAAGGACTACAGTTACACCAACATATTACTATCTTTATGCCAGCATATTACAAGTAACCATACATCCCCCAGCTATCAATGGTGTTCTTACAATTAATTTTTTTTTTCTTCTTTTAAGTCCAATGTATCTCCCTTTTGAAGTCTTTGACAGATTCCAAAAATATTTTTTGCAACAATTGCAAACGACTTCTTGATCGAGGAATTCGGTTATAGAACACAATCTGTCGATCAATGACAAATTAGCCTTTCGCTTAAACAGTGCTAACCAAGGCTTACAAATCCAATTGCCTTACTAACAACAGCAACATTACCACAGGAAAATTCAGATTTTTCAAGTACAACACTAAAGACTTTATACAGTAGTGCTGAATTAGAAAATTCTTTGTATTTTGTAATGCAGATATGTAAAGAATCAAAACACTGACAAGTGACAATGTAGTTTGTACTAAAAAGTGGTATGAAAATGGAATTTAAAGCTCTGGTTATCACTCCTTTCAAAGTAACCCTCTAACATTGAAAGAGGGTGAACCGGATTAGGGAAGGTACATGAAGGAGCGGTGTTAGAGATGCCTGTGCTATACCAATCATGTGGACCAATTAGAGGACTCCATTACTGTTAACCCCTCCCCTTTCACAAGCACTACAATCCTAAAGAGTAGATAAAAACAAAGATACCCATGTGACAAAGCAATGGCCCACATCTTCAGGCAGTTGCTCGTATTTTTCCAATTCTTTGATAAAGATGCTAGAATCAAAAACAATGTTATTTGTTACAATATTTGAATAACAACACTTGTAAAATACAAAATTTCAACAAAGTCTCTCAAAAGCTAGATATACTGTAGAAAGACAGATACCTACAGATAATATGATAGATAATATCTAAAGAAAATTGTATTTCTGTTCTAGAATGCATGCCTGATAATATATAAATCTGAGCATTGACTAGCAGTGTATATCTCTCAGTGATCTCCTTTTTTCTACTGTGCAATATGCCCTTCAGTTCTTTAAAAAATAAATGAATGCATGTGTTCTGTATGTATGTATTTATATTGAATGACATATTTTAGAGCTTGATTTTAATTATGAAACATGTGACATAGAAAGAACAGTAATCAGCTGTGTCAAACAAAAGCAGCTACCATTCAAATTATAAAGTAGGTGGGTGGAAGTTACATTTTCATTCAGGCTGTTGTTTTTCAAGTGTTTTATTTACTTCACTTTATCATTTTTTTTATAAATTAAAAAGAAAACGTGCTTCAACCATAAATACTTTAGAGCGAGTCTTGTATTTATTTATTTTTTTCATAAAATACATTGTCAACATACTTGTTATGAAATTCATATATCTCCTGAATATTCCCAAAGACAACATGTTCTTTATTCATAATTCCAGGTGGAATTTCTTCTACTCCACTCGTCATCTCCCAAAAGTATGTCTGGAAAGAAAGAAATACAATTAAAATTAAACTCAGTTAAAGCTGATTGCTGTGCATTTGTGTTTTGAGGCTCAAGGTTAATGTATCCCTTTAACGAACACTCACTATGTACTGTGTGTGTGTGTGTGTGTGTGTGTGTGTGTGTGTGTGTGTGTGTTTGTGTGTGTGTTTGTTTATATTATTAAATTATACTACTATTTATACGTATTTATATTTTTGTACAACCTACTGCCACAAGTCATACTGCAGAATCACATTGCATGATAGAATTTACTTACCTCTAAACATTCATGCAAGTCCCTGACATATGTCTTTTCTGTCTGAAGGAGTTCAGCCATAATGAACCTTGAGAATAGGAAATAAAACCGTATTTCAGTTTGCACAACAATAATTGAAAACAATTACATGTTTCTAACTTTTATTAAATATATTTTACAAGACTGTGATGGTTGTTTTGGTGTCTGTCTTCTGTAGTCTTTAGTATTTCTATTCAGAAAATGTTTCACACACAACAAATGGAAGCTATTACAGCAATGTGCATAACTTGAGTCCATCCCCAGTTTTTGGGTTTATTCTCTACATATTTTTTTGTGCTGGGAGATTTGCCAATGCAAATTAACAAATGTAACAGTTTTTCCATAAATTATTGCAATCTTGTTCAAAAATCTATAAATGTATTACTACTGTATATTTGGCTGTCTTTGCAACAAATCGTTTTGGGGGAAAATTGATCTACTGCTTAAAACCAACCATTTATTTTGAACTACTCTTAATACATAAAACAGCTGGTTTCACTAACTTCAACCAACATCAACCCTAGACTACCTCAGCGTAACTCAAGACTAGTGCTAACCATATTTAATTAAAGAGAACAAACTGTTAAAACATATTGAATAAACACAGTCAAGTAATATAAATGTAACCAAGAACACATACACCAGATGTAAAGTATACTTATACATTATACTTGACCCTCCACCTCAATTATACATTTCTTTAAAAAAAAAAAAAAATCCTTTGCACTCTTACTCTTTCTTCCGTGCTGATTTTCTCTTCTCCTCATTAACTTCATGGTTAGCATCCCGCAGTTTGACTTCAGGGTCAGTGAGACTGGCTGGGATGGTATCCAGCTCCAAGTCTTTATTATCCTACAAACAACAAGATGCATCATTTTACAGTAACTCAGAAACCTCCCCTTCAGAAAACAGGGTCACAGTGAATCATTTTGCAAAAGGAAACTCAATATGGGTTCGATTTTTAATGGCCATTTTTACAATAGCAAGGTTCGTAGTTGGTATAACTGGAGTAAGATATGTATGCATTATAGGAGGTGCGAATGATCAAAGTCAAATGCTTTGACCCTTTTATATGTTGGGCTCGAATCTCTGATCAGCCCCACGGATAGCCACGCTTCAGGATCTTGATCCATGGCAGGGGGTATTCTACTCTTAATGGGGATACTGGCTCCTTTCAATTAAAAAAAATAAAAATAATTAAATCAAAAATAATAAAAGGCAGAAGACATCAGATCTTTACTGTTTGAGCAAAGCTGTCCGCTGACTCCTTGTGAGGAGGTACTGGCAAGCGGCTAATACAGTAACGCTACGGGAGCATTATTCCAGTCTTTGCTAATCCCAGCAGGAGTCCATGTTATAACATTGGAAAATGGGACATTTCGATATCTAACATTAAATACTGTACTAGTATTATGGCTTTTGTTACACTTTTGCGACGTAATTTTGTAGTTTTTTTGATTACATAATGTTTTGTGTTTTGTGCTAGGTGGTGTTATAAGACCTGGTAGGATATGACACATGTCAGTGATCAATATTTATGTATTATTTAGTGGTATAATAAGCAGAGAAGCGTTACTGAGATGTTACATTTGAATTTTAAAATAACTTCAACTAACTTTTGGAAATGTATTGATTTATTTTAATCTTATATTACGATATTTATTTTCTGTTCTAAGATCTCCTGTGCCGTCCTTCATTCAAAAGAAAAGCTACTGTCAAGAAAGCATTCTGCAGATATCGGATAAAAATGAATGTCTCTTATACGCAAAAGACATCTATATTTCATAAAGGCTGGCAAACCTCGAGAATCAAGTCTCGTTCCAGTTTATTACAGTCAAGTGCAGCACAAGGGGGAAGTAATTCAGAAGTATTGGTTCTGCTGGAGATACTAATAGAGATGGAACTTACCTCGGAATTGATGCCAAGAGCTTTATCCAAGGTGGAACGATATTTTCCCATTCTCAATGAGAAGTCTCGGTAGTGCTTGTCCACAGTTGCAACCCATTTCTTAAGTTCGATAACGTGAACATGTCCTTTCTCTACAAAACTGTCAGCCAACTGAATGAGTAGCTTCACCTTCTCCTTAGTTTGCTAAAGGAAGAGAATATTCAGATTCCTGTTCAAAAACTTCAGGTTTTTTTTCAATGGATCGGACATTATAAGATCATTAATACAAGCAAATGAAAGATAACTAGCAAGAAACAACTAGGTTGCATAAGAACAGTTAAATAACGTTATTCCTTTTAGAAAAAATAAAAAAAAAGGTCTTGCTTCAAAATCAGACATTTGATTAAAACATTAGTCAAGCAGACTTTGATCAGATAAAACAACCCCTCTATTTGTTTATAAAATAATTTGTTTAAAATAATAGGCTTCACAAAAATAGCATAAATCATTATTTTCAGATTCTTTTCAGATTTTACTATCATCGGAATTTAGTTATAAAACATCAAGTATTTTTATGAATACACATCACATTCTCAGTTGTTTGAAGTTGTTTTAATTTTGTAGGTTAAATACACACAACACATGTGTATATTATATATATATATATATATATATATATATATATATATATATATATATATATATATATATATATATATATTTATTTTTTTTTTTTTTTTTTTTTTTTACTTGGCTGCGATCCTAAACTCTCCATATTCTTTTAGGAGTTCCTGTGTTCTCTCACTTGACTCCCCAGGCGAAGTATGAGTTGAGAGGTAATACTCGCCATTTTCCTGGATCCAGTTTAAGGCCTGTTGCAGAAGCCAAAACAAACATTTTAAGACTCTCATTGACATATACGTTTTTTGTGACTTAGACTTGAAGCCTAAGTATTCTATTACTCAAAAAAAAAACAACAATAACATTTACAAAAAGCTTTCAGAAGAAATCACCATGTTTTCTTACGCTTGCAACGACAAGAGTATTTCAATCTAACTGCGTATTAGAAATTAATCCCTGACCAACTTGACTCTAGTTGCTTTACCTGTTTAGCGCTCCGTTCGAATACCACAAACTGCTGGCACTGATCGAGTCTGCGTTTCTTCATTGTCCAGAAATGCAGCACCCTGTTCTCTCTCTGCAGGAGCTCATTCAGAATTGCTGAGAGAACAGGTTGAAAAGGCACAGTTACATTTTCACAGTCTGTGTGCATGTGGGTACTCGTCACCCGCATACTTCACTTCAGTGAAATGTAAACTTCAATAATGCTTTGAGACAAGATCACATATTCTACAACAAGCTGCAGTTACAAAAGTTCAAAACATTGTGGCTGACATCCGTTCAAATGTGTTTGTGCTTACTAAAAGATCTTTAAAAAGGCGATTTGGACGATATTCACATAGCAAAAAACAGCTGTTACAATCCTAGGGGAAGACAACCATAACACTTTCCTGTGCCAGGACAATTCAATTAAATCTGTGAGCTACAGATTTAAAATGCATCATCTAACAAATTATGGCAAGGGGCACAATTAAGCTCATAATACAGTTACTATCTCTGTAAATATACAGAGCTACAACAGTGATAGTTAATGAATCACCAGTAAAGCTCCCAGTCTTTACTGTAATCTGCAGCACATTCACACACCTTTTACTTGCTGCTCAGGACCTCGGGTGTGACTTGCTGCTCCAGGCATGCTGAAGTTGTTTCTGTGGATGTATTTCAGGAATACCTCTGCATTCCTTCGTGCTAATGTACAGGCCTGCCAGAGAATGTTTTACAATCTACTGAAGCACTTCAGACAAGGAGAACTCATTACCACATTAATGGTCATACCAGACAAAACAGAAACTAAATCTCACTGGCAGAAAAAAACACATACAGACACATTTTACAATATTTTAAACAACCTCTTAAACAACAGCTTTAAAAAGTGCTTCAAGTATTTGATTGCCCTTCTACTCTGTGTGGGGGGGTTGTAATATTAACAGTTGATAATTGCAGTTTGCGTTGACCTTTCTACTTTAGTTTAATATTTTAAATCTGCTTATAAAAGGAGAGTCGACACTGCATTGTACTAGAGACTGAATCAAAGCAGAACTGCAGTGTGGTAAGGGTTAGAATCTCAGCACAGGACTGTAGACTGTACCTTAAGGAAAGCTTCCTTCTGCTCCAGGTGTTTGCTAATCAGAGGGAGGACATGGTCGGTCTCAACGCAGGCTCCCATTTTATCATGGCCCCCACACCAGTCCTCGTCCCTCCGGTACTCCTGCTCCAGACTCTCCAGTACACTGCATACCTGTCAGAAACATAATTCATTGTACTGTGCCATCTCCTTTGAAAAAAAACTATTCAGACAGTAATAGAATTACTGCAGTAACTATATGTACTGCTGCATTGCATTCTACATTCAGTGAAGTAGTAATCTAGATAGTGTATAAATGGAGAAGGATTATTACTTGTTTTCCTTGTTATGTATAGGGAGACCTAATCAAATCACACAATTAGAAAAATACAGCCATACACTAATTCACCATAATATGCAAATCATTGTCCATGCTTTGTGAGAATAATCATAATGTAAAAACTTGAGTGTATCTCATGCTTTTTGCAAACATAAGATAATGTTTAAGTCATGCAGACAAATGTTTCAGCAAGTAGGTTCATCCGGATTGTGTCCCCTGAAGACACCTTGGGATTTGTTCATGACAGGTAAGTATGTTGTAGTCTACAGTATACAGCTATGGCTAAAAGTTTTGCAGCACCTAGAATTTAAGGATTGAGACATAATTTAAAACAAAAACTATATTAATATATTAAAAATCATGTAATCAACGAAACTACTAATTGAATATGTTAATGTAACATTATTCAGCAGGTTTCATTCGACTTTATGAAGCAAAATTTGTTAATCCTATAGGGTGATCTAAAACCTTTGACCATAGCTGTACATTCACAGTCATGCCTTCTGAAGATAGCCCACCGGGTGGCAACAGCACTCACCTGCTCAGAGGTCTTATAGAAAGCCACTGATGCATTGACCAGTTTGAGTCGGTCCTCCATCTTGAGCAGGAGCTGCTGCCAGTGAAGAGCCACCTTCTCTGCGCAGCCCCTGATGGCGTCAGGATCATAGTGCCCAGCCTGCAGCAACACCTCTGCCTTCTGCTGCACCTGGAGAGCGCTTTGGTGGGTTTTATGGAGTGAGGTGGCATGAAAGAGGGACTGTGTGGGGCGGATGAGTGTGGTTTGTGCAGAAATGCCAGGCGTGTGGTAAAAAGGGTGAGGTGTGAGCATGGGAGATGTAAGTAATGAAACACATTTTAATTTTCAGTAAGCGTGCTGGTTTACACTGCATTTTAGAAAATGCTTATACATAAAAGACATTTGTACACTTAGAAAAAACACACTTGATAGTGTTTTATACAGTTTATTACAGGTATAAACCCTCATCCATAACTATTAATCACTCAATAGTGTGAAAAGACATTGAAAAAGACGACTCTTAAATTTCTTTTAGCATTTGTATTAGTATAAAAAATACAGATAAAAATCAAATTAAACTGTAACTTTTACCAATATTAAAACATATACATGCAATAGTCTTGTCACTCATTTCCTGGCAACATTAAAATGTTCTTAATTCACTGGCATCTGAGTCTGGGAGTAATTGCCAGCAGGCTTTTGCTAATGCTTACGACACATTATATATATATATATATATATATATATATATATATTATATATATATATATATATATATATATATATATATATATATATTTTTATTTTTTTTTTTTGGGCAGCTAAGAGCAGCTGATTATAGTCAGACTTTCATATATGTCTTGAAAACTACATAGTAAATTGCAACACAGTTCTAAACTGGTCAAGTCATAGCTGTTTTCTTTCCATAATTAATCCAGTCCATGAAAAGTATGGCACTGCTTTCAAACTACAAACATTCCTGTGCAGTTTGTTATCAGGAAAAAAAGTACAGTATACCCTTAAAACTAATACAGACAAGTAATGTGTTAAAAAATAATATATACTATAATATATATAGTATAGTTAATAGATTGTTCTAAAAAGCTTAAACAGAATAGAGCATGTTTAATTCCAGTATTATTTTTTATATATACCTGCATGTACTTAAATGCTTGAACATGCATATTGAAACAATTTGCTTTATTAGAGCAATTACCTCAATGGCCAGCTGGAACTGCTCATGCTCTCTCTGAAGCTGCTCTGCCTCAGACAGGGAGCTTGCATTCACAAGGCTGGCATTGAGCATGGATTCCCCATTCCGAATCCAGCCCAACACCTGGAAGCGTGAGAGAAAAAGCCTTTAAAATCACTAACTTTCCAGAAGACCAACCTTTAAAATTCTGTGATGAGGTCAACAGTATGTGATTGCACCTTCGTCAAAAATAATCGTCAAACAGCTCGACTAGGGCCACCATGTAATTATGTTTCAAGGGTTTATTAAAATATCTACAGGAAAGTTAAAAGTCAGAAAAGTCCATTTTGTTCTGAGATATTGCAAATTTCCCCCCTTAAATCCTAAAAAATGAATACTACAGCTAACAGTGCTAGCTTTCATTTTTTTTTTTTTTTTTTTTTTTTGCAGACGGCAGTGCGTGAAATTTATTATTGAATTAAGAGCCCTGAAAAAAAAAAAAATTACATAAAACTCAAAAATAGCTCAAAAGAATCATGGAAAAATGAAATTAATAAAACCAAAAAATAGAGGCCCTACGTATAATGCAGTAGCATCGGTACTTTCATTGTTAACACAGTCGTGTGATTTAGGGGGCATGATGCGAGGGCTCCTCCCCTCAAATTTCCTTCCTACCAATAGATTTTTTTATCACCATCCTCCCCTCCTCCCCCACTACACTTTCCTCTTCTATTCTGCCACTCCACCTCTGCAACGGGTCTTCCTCTGGGGTAAAGTGAAGCTCACTTCCCAACCTTTGAAGCTTAGCCGCACTGACTGTCCTCCACAGGGGAAGGTTCACGCCAGAAAAGGGACCCCCAACCAAATCTATCAACACTATCATCTTCCCATTTTCTCACCTCTAGATCCCCCTTCGGAGAAGCAGTTTCCCTTTGGGGGTAAAGTGAAGATCACTTCCCAACCTTTGAAGCTCTGCCGCCGCTGTCTTTGTCCTCCGCAGGGAGACACCAAAAGGGGGAGCCCCAGCTCTAAATCCCTCTTGGGGGAAGTAAGTCATAAAGCACATCTCTCCTATTATCAAATTCCCAAGGTCTTTTCCTCTACGCAGCCCTTTATCATGTCTAGTGAATTCTACTATAAACATCAATCAGTGTCTCTTAGGGAGAGTGGTGCACTGTTCAAAAACAGGATGGTATGGATAAATACGACGAGCCCCTTTTGGAGTTATCCAATATAAATAAATGCATCAAGGTTGTATTTTACCAAGATATAACATGTTTTATTGAAACTTTGGTTCCCTTAAGGGAGGGAACCATATTTATTTTGGACAGGGAGAACAGCAGCAATGTTTATATGTAAAGTTAAATCCCTTTATCTGATCAACTCAGAGGAATTTCAGCTATCTGTCTTCAAAGCCGCCACCACAGTTGCTCTTCCCCTTCAGTGGTTTGCTCCAATCCGAGCGGCCACTTTACACTGTGGTTCAACATACATAAAATAATCTTCAAAGGTACTTGAAATTCCAGGCCAAGCACACTAGAGGTTACACAGTGGCTATGAAGGCATATTAGCAACCAAACTGTGTCTATAATATTTTCATAAATACAATTTGTGACAAAGATGAAAGCTTTTAAACTCAGAATGATAAATAAGTCAATTGTGGTGTTGGAAACTATAAAAGAAAAAGTCACTCTTCTGAAATCAGTTCAGAGGGGACCACTGTTTTATACCAACAATAACTTAGGGCCTTCTTTATATACTAAATGGTCCTTGAAGAATGCAGAAATCAAGCAGTGGCTGCACTCTGGAGTGTACTGTAGTTGCTGCAGGTATTATTTCTTAGGGTCTGTTTAGCTACAGGGAATGTTTTCAATGACCCCAGTAGTATCCTACCTGTTTGACCTCAGCTTGCAGGTGTCTCAGCTGAAAACACTGCTCTAGACGCTTCTGAGTCTGATCAGCATTCAAATCCAGCTCGTGCTGTTTCTCGTGAAGAAACTCCAGCAGTTCCTGCACTTGTGTTGCCAGGTCCATATCCTTATCACAAGTCAGCTCGATTCCTAATAGAAAAACACAGATTACATCCAGAGAAACTTGTGCAGTGCAACATAGTACATGGGAGATGGCGATATGTACAGTAAAAACCTAACCTAATCCCACTGTGTTTCTATTGTATGAAGTAAAACTGTAAATCTCCCCTGGTGGAAAACACCAGCAGAATTAGCTGGCATTAAAGGAAGGCAGTGTTTAGATATGCCACTGTTTAAATCATAGAAATAGACCCAATCAAACTGTCAATAAAGCACTTAAAATGGTCATTGTTGAACACATCATATCAAGTTGTACTTAAATACAGCATAACTTTTCTTAACTGGAAAAGTATAAAATAAAAACTTTTTTTGTATCTTTCTCATCTGGAAAAGAAATGTCACAGTTTGGGAGAAAACCACTTTAAAATATAGCAGGAATCTTGGCAAAAGGGTAATAATATTTGGCAAGCTTTTGCTTTGTAATATTGTTAACATGCTTCATCAACACATTCATCATGACATTTGGTTTGAGTCCAAATAAATTAACTTTTCAGCAATCTACTTTCATGAACTATTATGCTTGCGCCTATTCAGATCTCGCACGGTAACCAATTTAAATGGAGATGCAGGGGTTTCAGCCTTCCTCTGATGGTTAAAACATTTATACTATAATATGGATGAACAACAAGCGTAAAAGGATTGCAGCTTCTAGTTTCTCTTAACCTAATCTGAATCTGTTAGCTCCAGCTGCTGAACTAAAACATCTGACCAGATAATACCCCAGCAGTCTTACTGTAAGTTTCTCTCTCACATTTGTCTGTTTGCCCATACTGTTTTATGTGGATTTGCACAGTCATCTTAACCCTTCCATAGTGCTCACATTTAAAATGACGTCCTGCCTGTGTCACTGTCTGTTACCTGAAGCCTGGACCTCCATGATATACTGGTGCAAGTCTTGACCTTGTTGAATAACCTCAAAAGTCATGTTGCTCATTGCCGTCTTTCTCTCAGTGTGCCTTTGGAAACGCTGTTCAGCCAGGGTGAGGTCCTCTGTGTTGAAGTCGTTGATCTGTCTCAAGAGGTCTTCATTCCAGGCGTCTAGCTCTGCTGTTACCTAAAGCAAGACACACCATTAAGTGTCCAATCTGAGCTCACAGGTATCGCTGATGTTCTATTCCTTAATGCACTAGCCAAGGGCTGAAGCAGGGCTCTAGGTTCTCATATCCAGTTACTTGTGTCAAGCCTCAGTTACAGAGCATCTGGACAAAAAGCATACACACACAAACACTTATGTAATGATAGAAATTACTAATACAAAATAAATGTGCTTTTTACCACTGATTGAAGCATAACATTACCTATTACTAGTACAACCCTTTCTTATACGTTTTAGCTCTGATTTTAGATATACGAGTTCATATTCCAGAGACTTGCAGAAATGATATTGTATATGTACAGTAATAGTGTCTTTAACTGTAATCAGGAAAACAATCTTCATAGCATAACCTTGTGTTATTTTTAGGGGTCTACCTAAATAGCAATTTTGCAGATTTTATGGAAATCGGGAAATTTAGGGGTCACCACAAAATTCACCTCTTATGGGTCAATGCATACTGGACAAGTACGAAGAGAGAAAAAAAAAGAGCCTTATTTATTAAATGAACTACTGCACAATGCAAGTGACACAAACTACGTATCTTCCTTCCGTAGATAGGCTTCTTGTATTCCTCCGCTGTCCTGTGTGCATTCCACTTAGACAAATAAATAAATAAATAACATTTACAAAAAAATACTCTAAAGCAGCTAATGTTCTTGTTTACTATTCAAATAACAATGATGTTTTAATCAGCGTCTGTACTGGCTTTTCTGTGACCTGTACTGTACGGTAGGGGGTGGGACAAAGCCAGTGCTACATTGTTTTGATTTAGGTTGCTAAAATCTAGCTTTCAGCATTTGAGGTAAAATAACAGAAATGGACAACAAATCAAAAAAAAAAAAAAGTATATTTCAGTGATTGATCGTGTCAAGATATTTCCCAAAGAAACTGTACATGCAGATGGAGGTAACTGTTTTGCACATCTTGTAATGTGTCTTTGGAGAAAATACTATTGATCGCTATTTAGCTTCAGAATCACACATTATATGAAGGGCTTCTACAAAGGCTGCTGAACAGAATGTAAAATAAACAGCTTTCAGAAAACAAACTGGAAAGTCAGCGCAGGTTGAAGTTAAATCAGTACTACAGGTATGATCTAGCACAGCCGCCTTCCTTCAAACAACCTGCGGCTTACTTTTTAAACGCAGAATTTTAGATCTGAATAGGCACGTTTTCTTTGTTTTGACTCGGTACTAATAAAACTAAATTATTGGATAGGACAAATAACATGACAACGAACGTGCTGCATATATTGCCTTTATTAAAGTATGTCAGATCCCTTTGGGTAACTGAGTTTTGGGACTGTTTCTAATCGATTTCCACATTTGCCTTACACTTCGAACCAATTCAGTGGATGCAGGCGTGCAGTCTCAATGTATGGGCAAATCCACATCACACAGAGAATGTCGGCAGCAACTGCAGGGGGATGCTGCATGCTTGACTTTTAACAAATGACAGCACTCTGTTTTAGTAAGGAAGCAAATACCACTATTTTTAGGCTTTTATAGTGCTCTGAAATACTGTCTACTTAGGTTTATTTAATGTTTAAACAGGTCTGCAAAATATCATTTTATTCCATAACAAACCCATGAAAAATACACACATTTACCGCGATATAAGTAGAACCCTAGTTTTTTTAAATAATTTAAATAATATTTTCTGTAATGTATCTGTTTTATTTGTGTAGAGGAGCTGCTTTTTTATTGGATGAGTGTACTTTAATGTTTGAGATTGGGCTTCCTTTTCGCCAGTGTTATCAAGAACAAAGGCTTAATGAAACTTCCTGGTAAAGTATGAAGCCAGCTAGGCTTGCAACACACAGGAAATATGCAATTGTTAATTATGGCTTATCTGGGCACCTCATTTCATTTGTTCTTTCCGGTCAATTAATATTTCATAATAGCAAGCTTTTTTTACAGTCGGTTTTAACTAACTCTGCACCAGTGACACAAGAACTAGTCACACCTCTTTGTTAATCAGAAGGGCTAGGCTGCTGTGTTGCATGGTGCCTTCCTAAAGGCACTTTAGATGTATTCTATACAAATGTTTAGATATGACCCTATGGGGAAGGTTTGCCTCATCTAATAGCAATAATCTGGACAAGGTGACCTCATTTCAGACAGTTCCTGTTTCAAAAATATGACTTACTACTTATACACATATGAAAGCTTAAAAGTGAATACAATACAAAACACCCACTTAAGTTATGTACAATCACCATCTTATAATCAATTAGTAACACACAATGTCACAGCTGTAAAGATCAAAGCTAAATTCATCATTCCTACTGCACATACAAAAAATAAATAAATAAATACATATGACAGGTTCCTCCATATACAGTATTATGAGATTATTACATTTTCTATATTTTGTTGTAATGAACGTATCTTTGTAACGTAATTTATTCTCTGTAAAGTACTGACACCTGCATCATATCCCTGTTCCCAGTTTTTTTTTTTTTTTTTTTTTTTTTTTTTAATATTTTAAATGCCTGGACACCAAAGAATACAACTCTTTTTGTAACAAAGTCCGTGAAATTCATGATCAATACATTTTGTTTACTGCAGAGGTTATGTTGAATGCTTATAATGTATAAAAGTTTTATAATTTATATCTCTGAAATGGTAAAGCTTAATCTAAGAAAGTATTAAGACTTTGTATTCCGTGCTGTAAAAATGGCAAACAAGTAGATAGCCTAGATAGAGTTAAACAGGGCAAACATTTCTTTCAAATCATTGACATCTCAATATAATACTCTTTCCGAAATACATTTTTATGAATAGATTTAAATATTGCCCTTGTTTGAGAATAAAAAAAAAACTGTCCGCATAAACACAAAGACTTTTTCCCTAACTTTTTTCAAGTAAATCAAAATTAAATCAAATATTCCTACAGCAAAATACTGCATTATTTAAATAAGACACTGCTATTACCAGACAGCCTGCATCTCTGCCAGCTGAACCCGTCCATCCCAGAGAGAGAGTATGTCCTGGGAGAACTCCCCCATCTGTTCGGTAAACCCCACTGCTTTATCTCTGCGAGCCAGCGCTTACCTCAATGGTGTACTGCTCGAAAATACGAAGCTGGAGGAAAATATCTAACTTGATTTTCCTCTCATGGAAAAGCTCTTCCATCTGTCCCTGGGCTTCATCTAATTGCTGCAACACACTCTCAATGTGGCTGATGGAGCTATTGTGTGGCATCTTATTGCTGGACATTGCGGAGTCCCTGTGGCAAGGCGGCAAGATGGGGAAAAAAGCAAAACATAAAAAAAACAATCCAGAAACAAGGGGCTACAGGAGAAAGCCTTTTAATCAGCGCAGCAAGTTCAGTAAAAGGGCCAACAAAGCTCAGAATTTACCGACCAGGAAAATCCAAGCCCATTTTCTGTACGCTGACATTTGACCCACTCACAAGGACCTGAGGTACATCAGTCCACACTGATTGCATTTGAAGCCTACAGTAAGGACTCATTCAATTTGGTGTTAAATGATACAATTTCCTTTTTTTGAGTCAAGGCACCACTCAATTATAAACACAAAGTACTTTCTATTACAAATGTCAAACATGGGCACAGTAAAACTGGTTGTGGCTTCCATGCGTATAATGAATATCATACTCAGCATGAAAAGGACCAATTTCATTAAAACGATACATTTACATGTTTGTGTTTCATGGAAATATGTTATGTAATACTGTACTCCATTTGTTTTTTTGATCAATGTCCAAATCTTGCAATCTTTCTTTCTCATTTAGAGGTTTATCATGTTAAATTTGCCAGCTAATTTGGTCATTCATTTTACCATGCATACCACCTGCTTATACTATCCATTTACTACAGTTTACCAGGGCTTTTATCAACATTCCATATATGATACATTTTAAATGTTTAACACCCCCAGTTCTTACATGCGTTAGCATACCAGTTTGCCTGTGCTTTACCGTGCTTTCACTTTACTTTAATATGTTATACCATACATTTCATAAGCAATACATGAAGATTACATTTCTTTGTTATAAGTAAAAAAAAAAAAAAAATAGTTTTGGAGACATGTCTGTATGAAACAATATGTACCATTCTCCTTAAACAGATAACTGCTTTTGTTTTAAGCTCTGTACGTATATATTGTTTACAATTTATTTTTATAGCTGTATTTTTCTTTTTTTCATTGCCACTTTCCACCCATATTATTTTAGACTGGTCAATGCAGTTTCCCCATGTTTTTTATTTGATTGGCAAGGTGAGCTTCCCCTATAGTGCTCTAAAAGACAGTAGATTGGTCTCCATGCTCATCCAATCCTCAGTTAACAGTCTAAAAGGTTCCCAGCTGTGTCAACCGTGATGGTTTGTGAAGTGGACACCTGTCCGTTAGGAACTCCATTCAGATGTCTAAACTAGTGAACTAGTGACCCAGCAGTAAACAGCTTCACAATCCAGTGGGCCACCCAGCCCTGGCTCCAGCTTGTAATGGCTGTCTCACCTCAATTGTTGGATAAGGTCCTCCCCTTCCTTGATGACATTCAGGGTTGCCTCTAGTGTGGCAGTTTGCTGCTGTTGGAACTGCTTGATCAAATCCTGTACAGAATCCACTGAGTCAGAGCACACTTCTTCAATAAGCTCTTTTTGGAGATCTTCCATCCATGTCCACAGCTATGAATAACAGAACAACCAAAGTTAACCTTCTCATTCCATACGACTCCCCCCGTAGTGGGCTGTTGTGCATAGCAGCAGAGTGTACCATATGCATAGCTACAATTAATGTTTAGAACATATACTGCAGTTATTTCCATGCAACTGGCATAACAAAACAAAATAAAAACTGTGTAGATTTGTCCCTTTTAGATTATTATCTTTTCTGTTTATTGACAGTGGCTATTACAAAATAGTTGTCTCTGCTAGATATGTCTCCATCACAATGCTCTATTTTTAACATATTAAATTGCGACAGGCATTTATTACATCTGACGATACCCAGTGACTCCTTGAAATCCTAATTTTCACAGCAACATCAGGAGTGTTATATATTGTTCCTTGGCGGAATGAATTCAGAACAGGGTATGACTCATTTTAGTTCCTTAAGACAATGTCCTTTTGTATTCTATTTCCTTTTTTGTAAAAAGTAAAAGTAGGTCACTTTTTTCAGCAATTCATACTCTGTGAAACAGAAAAGTAGGTACTTTTGTTCATTTCTTTTTTTATGAACCTATTTTCTGGGTGTGTTTCCATACACTTCTATGAAGGGGGAGAGGGATGTGGTACTGGTAATAAAATAAGAGGCTACAAGAGAAAGCCTGAGTGAATTCACATTTCTAAAGTAGTATCTAAATGACAGAGAACTTAGTCCCAATAAACAGAATTATTTTAACTGGTCCATACCCTTTTTCCATTATTGACCCAGATATTTATGAAGTAACCAGGGATCATTGTAAATCAATCCCTAAATGTCAAATGTAGCAATTCCTATGTATACAATATTACATGTACACTTTATAGTTGAGAGGCTGACCAAAAAAAAAAAAAAAAGAGAGATTTACTCTAAAAATTGAAATGTCATTTTTTTGTAAGGCATATACGGTACACCATGACCAATAACAAATTTCACTGCCATGAAAACAGATTTATAGGATGAGGAAGCTTTACAATTTCACTGGTTGTCATAGAAACTATGACTCTTGTTTTTTTTTTTTTAAATTGAGGAATGTCATTTTTTTGTAAGGCATACACACACACACACACATGACACACATAACAAATTTCACTGCCATGAATCAACAGATTTACTCAAAGGATGAGGAGTGTTTTTACTATTTAACAACTTGGTTGCATAAATAGAAAAACTATGAGTCTTGCTCGCATCAGCGATTTTCAAGGTGTGGTATCCGAATCATAATCAACAAGTACAGAGAAACATAATCTGTAATTGACAAACCCAGGACTGGAAGACCCAAAAAGCTGCCTAACAAGGATGAGCAATACTTGAAGATAATATCCTTAAGGAATAGAAAGAAGACAAGCATTGAATTAACAACAGAACTGGCAGAAAGCACAGTGTTGTTGTCCATCCATCTATTCCTTTATCACTTGTGCAGGAAAATGTCAGAATTAAATACACAGAATGCTGAAGCTGAATGCTTCACTTAAATTGGGAATATGCATATAAACCATTATATAAAATACACAATTTGCATGTTTTGCTTCTACTGTTTACAATATAGCAACTCTTGTTGGCAGCAAAACCTCAAAGGGCTATTCCTTAACACATTTTTAACAAAGTAAAAAGTAATTAATAAAAAAATTAGATATACAGCCACAGTATTGTCTAACCACAGGGAAGGTCGTTATTCTATACGTTTCATTATTATCAAAACTGACAGGCTCCATAAAAGAGTCAGGTTCTTTGTAATAGAAGAGAAAGCCTTTAGCCAAACAGAGCAGATGAGGAGAGGAGAATATATTTGTGAAAAAATTACTGACAGCAATTTCAATTCCCTGCAAAGGTTAAAAAGTTTATAGGACAGAGCAGCTTTGCAGTTTGAGCGGTTACCGTGGAAACTCCCTTGGCAACACACTCAGGATTACAAATGTAGCTCTGAAATAGTTTTGTAATTTGAACCACAGAAAAAGATTTGACATCTGTTTAATTACAACAGATTGGCACAAAATTACACAGGCATATTAAAAGGAACCTGAATACAGGCATATGTGGTGATAGGGGGACAAATCAAATAACCTGTGTGAGGTTCTGAGTTAACAGAGGATTTATTTCTAAATTAGCATAATATACCAATTTAGGTAAGCATGCAGCGATGATAATATTAGTATTAAAATCACATATACTGGATTTCCTTAGGGAATTTTATTCAGGGCTGTTATCATGAAATTGTCTTTTTTATTATTTCTAAAACACTATCAGTTGGAAATGCTTTACAGCTTTTTGTGTTAATCTTACATACATATACATAATGCTTGCTATCTTTACATTACTCTTTTAGGCTTGCATTAAGAACAAACAGAGAAAACTGCACAATGAAAACTATTTAAAAAGAGGCGATGTAATAAACCAGGTACAACATTTTTCTTTTCTTTTTTTCATAATCACCAAATGCTAGGTAGAATTGACATCATTCTTACGTGGGTATCAGGATTGTTATTGTTCAGCATAACATATTGACCATTTAAGGAAAGACAAAGGAATTGTAAATGTCTACCACTTACTTTTCCAAGAGTGGATAATCTACAGCAAATGAAGAAAGACATTGGAGTTAAGATTGGATAATCAATGGGAAACAGATTCAGTCTAAAGTGGGGTTGAGTCCTTGCAAGGGAATTCAAACTCATGGTGAGAATGTGGCCTGGAAAAGACATTGATTGATCTAGGTCAGAACTCGTTTTCTACAGTGATCAGCTAAGGCAGCTGCATCCTGTGGGAAGGAACACAGACCTTCAGATTCGTTTAGCAGTTAATCCTATACATGCTTCTGAAGCAGCACTGCTTGAATTTTAAACTGGACTGTAGGAAGGCAGTGTAGTTCAAGCAGTGCAATGATGGAGAAGGGGTCATCAGTAAAACAAAACAAAAAATTGGCTGTAAATAAAGCATATGAAAGTACACAGAAACAAGAAATAAGTACCATTTACTGAGGGTGTATTTATTGTTTGTTTTATATATATGTATGCATGCATATATGCATGTACGTTTTTTTTTTTCATTTCATAAAAGTGATTTGTGATTTAAAAAAAAAAAAAAAGTATTTGATAATCTAAAATTGTAATGAGCACATTATTAAGCTATAACAGAAAAAGTGTTAAGAGGTATTCTGGGGATGATTAGCAATACAAGAACTTGGGCTACTGAACATTGCTCTTATTCATGAAATAAAAACAACAGTAGATTAATAGTAAGAAGAACATTCAGGAATCAGTAAAGCAGTATAATAACCCCCCCCCCCCCCCCCCCCCCCCCCCCTACACTTTAAAGCAAACATTATACCCTAATTCTACACACCATTTGCCACTGGGATTGCTAACAAGTTTCAGTGCAGTCACATCATTAGCCTTAAAGATCCTTGGATACACTCAGAAACCCAAGACAAACCACTCCACGTTCTTCCTGCATGCTCAGCAATGTGCCGCTCACTTTAGATAATTGCTGCTGTAGTTTATTTGTATTTTACTTGAAAACTAAATCAATAGGAAGATAAAACCACAAATGCAGATCGAATAAAAATGTAAATGAAATGCAAAAACTTATATTGAGTTGCTCTTCTGTGATTGTGGACTCACCCTTATTTGGATAGTGTATCAAAGAACAAACCTTCAATCTTAGAGTAAATTAATGTTATTGAACACGCACTATAGCACGTGTACACTTTTTTTTTTTTTATTCTATATATTCCATATTCAATGAAATGCCCAACCAGTCTTGGCATATACTGTACAATGCCAGAATACATAAGCATAACATTACAATTGTAAGTAACTACAAATACTTATGAAGTGATATCTAGTTATGGTGCAAAATGTTAAATGGGCCGAGTGCATGTGAATTGTAATGCTAAACATTTCAGTTTGACCACTTGCAAAAAATTATTGTATCTTCAAAAGAAATTGATTCTATAGTTATCTTTACAGAGTAATCTACATAGCCAGATAGGGGCTTAGATTGAAAAATCTATTGCTGCATCATTATTCAAATCTCCTGACCAACATTATACTGCAGTTTATTGTTGATATTAAAAAAATACTGGTCTATTTGCCAGCACAAGGTAAAACTATTTCAAATTCAACCACAAAATATTTGTTGTTTTGACTACTGCACTAATGTGATATGTAGTTGTTGTTTTTTTGTGACCTGTTTTGTAATTGAATAGGGAAAATTAAGAAGTGGACAGCTAATAAGTGCAATGGTTACATTTTTAAGTATACAATTTACTCCAGCAATCGGTGCATGATTACATCAGAACCAATTCATGTAATTTGTAATTACTTCTTAGACTTATTAGAGTAACTCATTTTGACTTCTGTGCAATGCAATTAAAGGAATGGTTAACACACAAGCTATTATTTCCGACTACATTACTCATATGCTGCAAAAACGTTGACAAGTAAAATAATTGGAGACAGTAATTGTTGTAAATAGACCAGCATACTGCAAGTAACTACTGTGCAGTATATGAAAACAGACTTCCACTTCTAATGTAAATACAAAGCTGTTACTATTTGTTCATAAATAATTTAAACACAGAAAAAAAAGCATTTCATTATTAATAAATATTATCTGTGCCAACTTTCATCTCCCACTGTAGTCAACAGACTCATAAATGATCTCAAAGGTCTCATCATCTTCCTGAGGGGACTGTTGGTCACAAAACCCCAAACCACTGAGCTGAAGAGCTGAATGTCCTTCAGAATGTAAATAGAGAACTATCCTTTTGCCCTAGTAAATGCATCAGGTTATGGCTAAACAAACTCAGAAAAGTACTGCAGAAAGCCACATTCACAAAATGGAGGACTGATTACATACAGTACTTTGGTTATGTTAGGCCTAGTCCTCTTGAAATATGTCACTGAAGTTGTTAACAAAACCACTTCCACCAGACTGGAAACTAAAACCACAAGCCTGTTATATATGTCTACCTGCCTACCTCTATAACTATTATATTCTATAACAGGTACCCCATACATATTGCACCAGCCCAGCCCCCAGCCAGACTGTCACGTCCATATGCATTCCTCTGTGTGGGGAGCAACAGTCTGCCTCAATACATTAGGAAAGGACATAGGGTAAACTGAGAATGATGTCAGACATACCTCTTTGGTGTGAGTGTGAAAGGAAACTGACATATCCAGAAGAAGTTTCCTCTGCTCAACCCTTCGGACAAAGTCCTGAATGCGCACTTCCAGGTGGCGTGCAGCTTTGTAGATCTCCTCCGGGTCACACTCCCCGGTCTGAGCCAACTGCTCTGCGGCTTCTAGCAGTTTGTCAGCATTGGTGTATGTATTCTACCATAAAAAAAACAGAAAACAAGGAACAGGGTATGAGTCACAAAACTGTCTGCTGCAAATCTATATCTGCTATCCCAGACATGGGATATTTTGCTAAGCACCCAAAAACAATTACATTTTAAGCAGAATCCCCATCTGCAAGGGACTCCAATGTAAATCCATACACAGTAATCCCACCCTTGGCATGAAACTTTTTTTTTTAATTATTATTCATCTCAGATGCAACATGTCATTGGAACATCAAGTATGAAGCTGGAGTCATAAACCAAATGCGCGTGCTTATCCTGGAAATTCAAGGAATTTCCCTGAGCTGCAGTAATGATCAAAGGGACAGAAAATATTCCTCAAAAGCCCTTAAAGAAATATCTGGCCTAAATTGTCATCTCAGAAGCATATACAAATCTCTGCCATTACAGTGGTTATTGATCTCTCATTCAACTCTGACATTTCCTGTGCCTGTTAATGACATTCCATGCTAGAATTCAAGGTAGTGGGACTCATTATCACTGTTAAGGGGTGTGATCTTGTAAATCTCTCCATTATCCACTGTGAATATGTGTGTATTTAAATCTCTCTGTCGCTAACCCCATTTACAAAAATACAATAGTCTAGAAAGGGTATTTTTGGTGAAAACTTTAAACTGGATAATGTTACAATGTAAGGAGATGCATTTGTTTTCTCCACAAGACAGTTACGGGATTTTCGATGTGTAGATACTCTTGGAGAAGCGAGTCTTCCCAGAGCCTTCGTCAGACACTTGTAAAATGCAAAACTTTTAGTCAAGACTTTGTCAAACTCTCTCTTAAATGTAATTTTATAATATATATATATATATATATTATATATATATATATATATATATATATATATATATACACAATGTTTTTTTTTTTTTTTTATGCCTTACGTTATTTACATTTTTTTTATTCCTTCCAAAATATATATACTGTAAATAAGAGGAAAAATATATATTCAGTATATATTAATTCCAGAAAAAGGCTCATATCTCACCCAGTGCGGCGCAACACTAAAGGATGTGCCACATTTCACAAAATGTTTCGATAGAAATGGCTTTTGAAATGTGCGTGCCAGTTCTAGACTTGCTATCTGCACTTGTGCTGGTGATAAAAACCCTGTTCCAAAAACATGCTTTACAGATGGTAACTACTGGGCTCTGAAGAATCCTCGTACAATTTCCACCATTGCTTACATAGCACCCCTATCAAAACCTCCCAGAGCACCTCTTGACTGGTACTTGAGAAAACACTGAAGTCTTCTTCATTTCAATCCCCAGTGGAAAGCAATAAATGGCTCCGCACTGCCTAATCCCACGGCTAAAATCCAATTTTCATCCAGAGGAAGCAAAACTTGGAAAACTTCTGCTTCTGGGTTTTGTGAAACCTGTCTTCTACATTAACCCCTTGGCCTTTATTAACTAATTAGAATTTTCAACCTAAAGACTTAAGTAGCTGTTCTCTTACAGTAAATTACAGTAAACTGGCATTGAAGCGCTAATTAAGCAAGAACCATAGAAATACAAATAGCAAAAAAAGTTTTTTTTTTTTTTTTTTTTTTTTTAAAGTCCACATTTTAAAAATTTTGTAATGTGAGTTTAGCTTCATTTTATATACAGGTACATTTACTGGTTTTAGGAATGCAGTAGAGATTATACATTATTATTGATGTTATACCTGCATTAAATATGGATGAATCTCTGTCCAGTGCTAAACAAGTGCTTTAGCATCTCACATCTCACACTCGGAGACTACTGTACCTGATTTATATGTACCTTTACAATCAGAATGGATTGTAAATGTTTTTTAATGATCGGTATATCCACTAACACTGCTGTTGGAATGCAACAGTGCAGCAACATGCTCCTGCCATTGAGCATATCTCCCTTCATTTTAAATATAAAAAAAATGTCTGCTATCAGAAGTCAGAAAAAGACAAGCAAATACAAAGTGAAAAATATGCCACACATAGACTTCATTCTTCAGAAATAATGATCTTGAACATATCAGAATACCATATCCTTACCTGGGCTACTTCCTCAAAGTCATCATGTCTCTTTTGAAGTGCCCTTGCTCTGTGAAGTGACTTTCCAACTCCAGTGTGTTTGCTGAGAAAGGCTTCCCCATGGTTTTCAATCCAGTCCATCACCTGTTGTTGGAGTGAAAACGGCAAGAGCGATTGTTAAAACCACCAGCACTTTGAAATACCAAATAAAACGACTGCTTAACACTCTTCAGTTGGGATTTTCAAGCTCAGGAACACGATAAACCTGGAGTTGCTCACAAGATGGCACTGTACAGCTACACTGGCAGCATCGTGAATTAGCAAAGCACAGCATAATGTGTGAGCAGCCGTTCAACAACAGGTTGTCTCAATACATTGCGGAAGGTAATATTTACTGTGTTTACAAACTACTATGGAAATATAACTAAAATTGATATGACTGGTAGTAAAGCTTGATGTACAAAGACATCATGTTTTTGCATATTTAGTTTGCCATAAACAATAGTTCTACTTCAGAGTATCACAGATCATAAAAACCACGAGACAAATAAAATCTCAAACTACACTAAAACCCCACATTATAACAGATTCGAATTAATTTGCTTAATTTCAGGGCACTGTAACCATAAATGGCTGCCCTAAATCAATTATTCATACTTCCTGTTTTATTCTCGGAGAAGATCTCATAATCCCATTCAGGCAGTGCAGAGTCAATGCTAAAAGAAAACACAAAGGGGTCCCCCTTACTTATTATTTTTCATTGTTGTGTGTCTGTATAATTAAGTGTTTATGAAATACACCTATGAGGGTGCCAGCATAATTTGTTCTCAATTTACTTAGAACTTCAAAAATAGGATTCTAAAATAGATGCCTGTCTTTGACCTAGATAATTAATACTTTATTAGCATAAAATACCCATCTAAAATAGCACTTAATTGTCTGTACTGTCATACAAAAGGACTGCTACTGCATTTAAACAGCATTGGGTAACCTGAAATGTTTGGAAAAATTAGAGTTTTGCAGCTTTATTTTCCAGACAGATAAGCGGCTTTTACCCTGAAGCACAAAAGAGCGTTACTAAATGATGACATGACTGAGAACGTTTAAGTAGTCACAGTGATTACAGTATGCAAGTGCATTGTGTATGCATTTGTGTTTCGCTTGTAATTTAAATGGTGCTTGTTTTTGAAATGGTCTATGGTACAGTAAGTCATACGATCTTAGTTCCCTATCTGGATTCCAAGGACATTCTCACTGCACCACCCAGGCAAGGTCTGTTTTTATTAATTATTTGAAAATGTTATTCAGTATTGATTTGAAAACCCATTAGAAGAGTCTGAGACTTCTAGTCTGCTCTAATTGCAATAAGCTGTGAGAGTTAAGTAATGAATTACCAGTACACAAAAGGATGTTTTTGTGTGTTTTTTTTTAAATGTATTGTATACAACACCAACGTAGAAAACAATGCAGAAAACAAACAAAAAAAGCACATAAAACAATGTATGAAACCCTTGAAACAGCTACAGTAACAATAAAGCTGTATAACAATGGATGAAGGCAACTTTATATGTATTGATTTTCTGCAGTTTTAACATGAAAATCACCTGGGACAGCTGACTGAGCCAAGAAAATTGTGTTAGAAAGTGTTTCTTTCCATATACAAATCTGTTAACCGTTAGAATACAAGCAAATAGTTGGAGTTCAGAAAACATTAGACGACCTATGCTAGGCAATGGAAAAAAGTTATCCTTAAATTTTATATTTCTCACACAACTTAATATCTGATGTTAGCTAGTCATGATTCACTCCTTTTAATAAATGGCAGGAAAATGCTATGCTATATATGTATAAAGTCACTGCATACAGTATACATTGAAAAATACTTTCTTTTAAGAGCAAGCCTCCAAAAGAGTGTATTTAGTTTCCATATTCTTTTCTGCATTGCTATTTTATCCTTTTGGATCCTATAACCATGGTTTCCAACAATGCTGTTTGTGCATATCTTTTAGTAATCACTAAAAGACATGGGGTGCAGATGCTCTAAATGGGTACACACAGGACTTCGGGACTCTAAAGGTTTATACAGTCAAGACATTGCAGCTTACATCCTTAACCTTTTTGCCAGCTGGTAGACTAGTATTTATGTCTTCACTTTTTATGGGGTGGTTGGAAGCACTCATTATCCTCTTACCACTAGTACAAATTAATATCTCAACATGAACATATTTTCCTTACTGACTATAAAAAATTCCTTGAAAAGGAAACCTGAGAAATGATAAGAATGTTCCTACATCAGATTTCATGGCTCCAAGGGCAGTTAAAATGGACCAACTGCGCCATATTTTCTCCTTCTCACATTTAATGCTTCTTATAGATGTCTTTGAAAAGATGTCTAAATAAACTACCCACGTACTGTGAATCAGGATGACATATTGTTTAGAAACCACTTTGTGACTCATAGATTTAAAACAAAAGAGATTTGCACTTCATTTTGCTTGCACTGGGCTTCTCATTTGTGCTTTGCACTGATAACAGGGTTACTGAACAGAAACAACCTCAATCAGTCATCAAGCCTGGCTTGCCAATGAACATGTAACAAAGGCTAACACTTGCTAATCTTGAAAGCTGGCTCACATTCCTAAAACATTAGATAAAACTGGAAAGTGTTTAAGGCAGCCACAGCATGCCAGCGTTAAGGACTGATCATATAAACAGCAAACCACATACATCAATCCCCCTGCCTCCACTAAAAATGAAAACCATATCTAAATATCCTTGGACCATCAATATAACTGTGCAAGACTGATTTATATCCACCAAGGGGACTGTTTAATCATTATTAACTTCTTCAATTATAGCTATTAAACTCCTGTAAAATCTAGCTTTTGGTTGTCACAGTGGAAATGTAGTTGCATTAACCATTCGTCTCAAGGACTTGGCTTGAATCAACTCAAAAGATTTGTCTACTGGCTACTGCTTGGGTTCTATTGGTCTCAGTTCAGATCAAAGAGCATGGTACAGTTAAGAGCTTTATGTGTGTAGGGCTCTATGGGAAATTAATATATAAAGTAATTGTGTTGGTCGTTGTTGCACCTTGTACTGTAACTCATTTACTGTGTGAATGTTAAAAGCAACATTGTTAATTTTTAAAGAGAGGAACCAAAATAACACAAAAATTAAAATACAGTCCAAAGTTCTCTTAGCCATTAAATAAAAAAGGCCAAAACATTTTAACAAAGGCATTACAGGTTTAGGTTTGTCATCCTAATAATTTTTCAGAGAATGATGACTTCTCCTTAATCTATGAAAAATGTGGGAAGTTGTTTTGGGGGAGAAACATGTACCATGTAGTAAACTACAGATAATTACAAAACAAACAAGACAGGGCACTTCATTGAGTGTTTCCCATGTCATTCATTTGTGCAGTTAAAAGTGATAGATGTTAAAAATACATAAACGTTTAACTGTGGTGAAACTGTAAAAAAAAAACAAAAAAAAAAACACAATTTTAACAGGTGCATAATTTGTTACTTCTTGCAGTTACAGTAATTTAACAGAGCAAAGGAACTTTGCTGGGAATAAAATAAACCATTTTGATGATTATGATCCCATAGGATAAACAGCACGATTGCTTAATTTTCTTATCTTTTTCTACTCTCTGTATATCCCACATCAAAATAACATAATTTCCTTCCACAGCTCTAACAATGCTGAAATTAGAGACAGGTACAGGAATCTCTGGCACTACTTTCATTACTGTTGCGTGTTCGAGCTTTTGGGTTAATAAGTGAACACATATTCAAGAGCCTTGGTGAAAACAGACGTATTATTAATAAAACATTACTATAGCAGTCCTCACTGCCAACCACAGAGTCTTTTTTTCAATAAAACTGTGTACATTCAAACCATAGTTTTTACTTTCCTAATGTACTGGGAAACTGCCCAGCATCCTTTAATTGATAATGCTGCATTCTGTGCTCTAGAACTGTATTCCTTTTAGTCAAGATACAATGAGTAATGGCAACCAATTCAAATGAAAAGTGCATAGACTGAGCCTGGCCCCGATGAGCTGAAAAAAAGAAAAGTCTTGTTTGAGACAAGGCCCTTCTGTAACTGATAGCCTTACATGGACTTCCTGTTACACTCACACTAAGATACTAATAGGCAAGAGAGAGGTTTTTTTGTTATGAAAATGAAAAAGTGGTATTTACTCATTGGCAACAGCATATCCTGCATTAGCAGATATTTGTGGACCTCCAGTGTCAGTTTTAGAATATTAGGTGGTCCTAGGTAACCTTCTTCCCACTACTGTACCTTGATAGCCAGAATGCTCAATATTTTCAATATTTAGAAATGTGTCAAATTGGTGTTTGGGGTCATGCCACTGGATTAAATTCTAACATATTTTAGTGAAGGTTAAATATAAATAAATATAAACAAATAAAATACAATAAAAAACATTTACAAAATGTACCCTTATAAAAGTTTACCATAGTAAAAGCATAGCAAAGTGTAATAAAGCATTGTGAAAGCACGGTAAAGCATAGCAAAGCAATGTAAAGAACAGTGAGGTATGGTAAAGAATATTAATTAACATGGTAAACCAGAGAAAATTATGGTTAATACATTGTATTACCATGGAAAAAGCAGGTAAAAGTGCAAAAACGCAGTGCACAAATACCATGGTAAACTTGTATAAGGCTATTGCTATTGGAAAATATTCAAAGCTGGTGCTGGCAGTAAAGGCACAAATAAAGTTTTGTCTTGTTCTGTTGTTCTCATTAGATTCCCAGAAATCTAAACAATACAAAATACAATCTTTATATAATTGACTTTTCTAAGCCACACAGCATGCATTTTCTGTCAAGCAAAAAAAATAAATTGGTGTATGTGTTCTGTGTCGTTCAGAACTGCTACTAATAAAACCCTACATCATCATAACTTTATCAGATATTTCCCCAACACAAGGAAAGCACCTGTCATCCACATCCTCTGTTCTGTTGTCAGAGCAAAACCGAAGTAGTGCCCAATATGAAGAGACAGAGCTGAGAATGCTGGTTCTAAATTGCTCTGCTGCAGCCAGCATATGTACTGTGTGTAAGGCACTACTGTTATGAACATGTATCCTTCACTGTAAAGCAGCCTTTACCTGTTGAACATCTTGCTGGAAAACGCAGAGCTGAAGGCGCTGATGCAGGCGAACCTTGCGGTGTTGCCAGATGCTTTCCAGTCTTCGCTGATGATGCAGTACCTCATGTACCACGTCTAAGACGCAGTGTACTGCTTTGGAGTAATTGGCTGTTGCAGTTAGTGATTCAGAATTCCCAGGACTCAAAGGACGCTGTAGAACATCCAACAAAGCTTTCCCATCTTGGCTCACCTGGAAATAACAAAGCACAGCTTTTTTTCTTTTGGACAACATGCTCCGCATTTGTCTGCGTTTTAAGTCAAACATAATCTCAACTGAATCTAAACAGATTATTTTAAAGTATTTATTAGAAGAGAATATAAAATTACTGTTACAAAATGAGAACGCCTAAAAGAGACTGAATATTTTTTTCTCCTTTAAATTATGGGAGTTTGTTGAAAACTGGAGTAAACACTTCAAAAAGTGTGTCCCAATGTTACAAACCATATTAAAAAAAAAAAACATGACTCAGATATACTGTGCAGTGTATACATAATGATTTCTATACATTAGAATTTTGTAAGAGTGCTCAAACAGTAAAAATAAAAATGCCAATGGAATACAACCTGGATATACCTAAAGTGAACATGTGGTAATAATATACAATACCTTGCATTGTATCGTCTTATGAAAAATATGAAATAGATTTTTTTAATACAATTTAAACATTTTAATAAAATATGTTTACCAACATTAAGTGCAAGTATAATGCATAGTGGTATCAAGAGCGATGTTTGCTGTAAGTATTTACGTATAAAAGATGCAGAGGTTACAGACCTTGATAGATGAAATGGTAGCCGTATTAGTCCAGAGATGATAGAGTGAATAGACTGTATCACGGTGAATTTACCAATACCTCTGAAAAGACTGCAAATCAAGCTCTCTCTTTGTGTACAGTTCTTTGAAACTCAGGATTGACTATATTGATTGAATAAGTGTTATTTAAAATGGACTTTTTGACCTCTTGCTTTTTTTTGGTAATTGCAGGCAGTAGGCACATACAGGTATTAACTGTTCAAAGAATATGGACGACTTTGAAGTGTTGGTATGGTTTTTTGTTTTTTTTTCAGCAGTTGTTTAATAAAAAAATATTTTAAAAAGTTAGTTTTTGTCAAGAATTCAATGATATGGTAATTCTGTCTGAATCGTATTCATTCTTTCCTTATTTATTTAGTCCTGTTTGTATAGCTTTACATGTTTTATACGTTCAACATTTTGAGCTTATTTTTATGTACAGTCTTCTTTGTTTAAACAGGACATTATAAACTCAGCAAGGGAACAGAGTTACTGTATCTTGCTGAATGAAGCAGATTCAGTTTGTTTGATTGAAAAGTTACACATTTACATGTGCACTCAAGTGGAAAATATACTTCATATACTGTAAAATATTACCAAGCTTATAGATATTGTCTTATTTTCCATTTTCTGTTCATATCCGATTGTTTGTCAGCTCCTACCTCTGCATAGGCCTGGGTGACCTGCTCATACAGTGACTGATGATGATGGATGGCAAGCTCCAGATCTTGCATTTCATTTGGCAGGCCTCCTTCACTGCACATCTTACACCAGGCTTCCACACCGGAGAGGAACTGGAATCAGGCCAAAAATACAATCAAGCAAAGACATTTCACAAAGCAGAATGAAATGCACTCATGAAGTTGATGTAAATTCAATGAGCAGAGTAGTTCTACTTTATGACTTTAAGTTTTACAGTGACTAAGTGCGAACTGATGTGCAGCGGTTTTTATTTGATACAAACCCAGACAAAAGACCTTAAAACTTAACCATGACCGCAAGCAATGTGACCATAAACATCCTTGTCAATGTACACTTTGTTAAATAATAAGTATAAAAAGTATATCAACAATATATTTATATGTGTTTTTAAAGTGATACTAAATGTTATCAAAACATATGAGTACAGTTATATTCACAAGTAATTATACACTAAAAACAACCCCTTACATTACAGTAGCCTAATAAAGGGCAGCTTTATGAAGTTTCTTCTCAAAAACATTTTCTCTAAAATTCACAAAGAACTGTCAATGTTTCAAAACTTGAAAGAGACAATAACAGTAATTTTTACTCTTTTATATAGCGCCTTTCATAGTGGACCACCATCACAAACCGCTTTACAAGATACAAGACTAGGGTGTGTGAACTATGCATCAGTTGCAGGGTCACTTACAACAACGTCTCACCCAAAAGACAGAGCACAAGGAGGTTAACTGACTTGCTCAGGGTCACACAATGAGTCAATGGCTGAGCTGGGATTTGAACCAGGGACCACCTGGTTACAAGTCTGTTTCTTTAACCACTGGACCACACAGCCTCCTAAAGTCAGAACCTCAATTTAATGGCACCTACCAAAATGTTTCTGACCGGTCTTGTAACAGTAAGAGTGGCTTTTTTTTAAGCTTCAAGAATGTTAACGTAGTATACATGTTTGCCCACCTGTTCAGACTTTTGGTGGAACACAGCAGACATTGCCAGAATGGTACTCCGTTCATCCAGGGCAGCAGCAAAGCTCTTCCACTCCTGATCCAGTTGGGCTGAGATCTGTTGGATTTGCTGGGAGGCGTAGTGGCCAGCCTCTGACAGTCTGGATGCCACTGACATGATCCGATTGATGTTGACATACGCATTCTGGAAAGACAAGAGGCAAGGAAATGACAGTGAGAACATTTACTTCAAATGTTCATGTGTAAACAGCACACAACTGGGACAGGAAACAGCATCAGGGAATGAAATCATCAAACAGCTTTGTGACAAATTCATGTTGCATCTGCTGAGATACAAAGTAACTGTTAAAAATATCCTTTATATCCCATACCTCTTCCCGTTCTTACAGTCACTGTAATGTTCAGTGATCTTCTTAAAATTGTAAGGAATTTTTCATTTCACATCAGACAATGAAAATTCATAGCCAGTTCAGTCAGAATGGGTTATATGTAGCAGCAAGTGGAAGGGAAAAGATTCTAAAATGAATAAACCAATGTTACATGTATAAAACTGGCAAGGATCTGCTAAGAACAATAATAAACCTACTATTAACAGTTGCAATTGAGTCATTCTTTGCTAGCTTTCTACCACTAAAATGGTTTTATGTTTGTTTCAGAAAAATTACCTTTGCCTTATTAAGAGCTTTTTGCAAGTGTATATACATCACAGCAGCAAAGATCACGAATCACAGATGATAAATATTGTATAATACAACTATTATATTAAGCTTATCAGCTGATAAGCATTTATTGGCCAAGCTAAATTGGACAATACCAGGACAAGTTAGTGAGGGAAATCTGAAGCTTGTTGTCGTAATAATTAGAGATTGACACACTTGACACACTACCTGATTGTAGAAGCCATCCGGGAATGAAACTCAATCACAATCAATTAATAATTTAAACAAAGCTATCAACCACAAAAAAATAATCTCCTGGAAGCTATGCAATGCAATTGGGTAGAGTAACAGTACACAGGTAAAGGGGGGGGGGGGGGGGGGGGGGTCGACTTACCATAGAGTTCATAGCAAAGTGATTGTGCTGGGTTTGTAAATCCACTGCATGCTGGTAGCTGACCCCAATCTCTGTGTGACCCTTCAGGAACAATTCTTTGTTGTGACTGATCCAGTCAAACATCTACATTAAGATTGAAAAAAATAAAACCCCAATGAGGTGAGTCTCAAGTTATTTGACTGTTCCTTGACACTAATATACTGGGCAACACTTCAGTTGAGACCTTCAATTTGTTTGCAATTGTATGTGAGTAGATTTACATTTACATGCAGGAATTATTCAACAAATTATTCAACACATGAGGTATGATTCAGATGACAATACTAGCATCTCTATAAGAACCTTGATTCCACAGCAGTTGTGCCTATTTATCATGGGTCAAAGAAAGACAGCTGCTTGTTTTTGCTTGTCATGATCGACTCTGAGTTGACAATCTTTAAGTGGGGCAGCATTACTGAAATGTTTATTTATAAAGCCAGTAACAAATGAAGGATTATTGAGGTTCAAAGCTTGCCCAATAAAATCAAGGTGCTTATACTGATGAACTATGATTGAAATAGTTTTGAAATCACACACATCTCCCTCTTCTGTTACTCCCTCTTAGTTACTCTGGTCATGTTGCAGAATCTCAAATTGTCCATCACACACTTCTCCTCATGGTCTGTAAAACTGATTTAATAGGATATTTAATGCGCAGAAAAAAAGCTACCTCATGAACTTGTGCAAAAAAAAAAAAAACATCTTGTATTAGTTTATAATTTTACTGCAGTCTTGTCAGTCCTAGTAATATGTAACCGAGTCATGCATGCATTAATGCAGCCATGTACTGTAGCTTTTTTACAATAAAAAAGATCCTGATAATCTACTAATTTAGAAGCATACAATTGTAAAATAATGAAACTGTAAGCATATAAACATGGTTGTCTCAATTGATCTACATACACTGGATCTAAAACAGCCATCACTCCTTTTATTTCACATTTACTCCATATAACTACTGCTATCTTGCTTGAAAATCTTCACTGATAGTGGTTTTCTTTTTACTTATTTACTGTAATATAATTAGCGAGGGTGCAACATTGTGTGCTGGACACTACTCCATCAGATTCATCGCTGTTGTCTGTCTTTCATTTTAATCACCAGTGTTTCTGATGCAGGTGAACTATAACTACCAGCATTCACTCAGATTTGTGTTCTGGAAATGTTGTCTGGCCCACACAAAGATCTAGTGTGAAACTGCCATTGCCCCATTCATTACTGAGTCATCTCACAGAAGCCATTGTGTAATGCATTTCCATAATTATTGCTGTACTTCATAAAAAATTCAATATAGTTTTAGCAGTAAAAAAACTAGACTGCCTTTCTTATGTGGCTTAGCTAACAAACGAGACCTAAGCCTGTACACAATTAAATATTTACTAATTCCACATGCCAGATGATTATCACAGCAGAAACTAAAATGTCATGTGAAGAAATCTTAAAAAGTCTATTGTGTTGAATACAGATTTCTCTCTTAAGTGCAACAGAAAAAAAAAAAAAAAAAAAACTGTCTGGAATATGTTCCTGTATAGCAAAGTGGTTATCGATCAAAACACAAAGTATTCTCTTTTCTGAGAGAAAAAAATGCTTTATTTGAGTTTGTAAAAGTTGCAATGAGACTACAGTATTTTATTCCACTTGGAAAGGATAAACAATTCAGACTAGGGTTTTAAAGAAATGAACATTTGTTCTCATAAAAGGGAATATATGAGGTACACTTTTTACACCTGAGGCTTATTAAATTCTACTTTTAAAACCTGGCCTGGGTGATAACTTGTGCTAACCATCACCCTCCTTGGCAACCACAAGCCTTTGTCTGATTTGCAAAGAGGTGGACCTTGGCAATTCTTCTGCCTGTTCTCTGAGGACCGTCTGAGACTAAAAGACCCTTCCGTTTACAGACATTATTAATGAGGTTCTTTCCTTATAAGCAGTACAAACTCAAAACAAGAACCAAGTATTCTTTAAAATAATTAAAAAAAACATAAAATCACATTCAAGGAGGCTGTAGCAGGGCGGCAGGAAAGCCCTGCTTAAATATATTTTGTTTGTTTATTTTTAGAACGGGGTCTCCCCCTCCTTCCTGTGTTATTTATATATTATGATTTATTTATTGTATTTGTTTATTGTGTTTTATTTTGTTTATAGATTCTGGAGAACCGCCATGTGTTTTGTTTGTTTATTATTTATTGTATGATGGCATAGCTGTGTTTAGTTTTGTTATTGTTTTGCAGCGTGGATGGGAAGTCCCATCCACATTATAAAGGTGGCCATCTCCCGAATTAATTAAGTGATTAATTTGTTGATAATCCAGGGATGGTCACCTGCATAAATACCTGCAGCTCTCTGCACTCTGGGTGGGTGTTCGGAGGACGAACTGGAGAGCGAGAGGAGAGAAAGATATTTAAAATAAATAAGGATCAGTGAAGGCAGTTGCCCAGCCTGACCTTAGGTCTGTTTGTATTTTGTGTTCGTGATTTGCTTTATTTCAAACCTTTTATTTTGTTCTGTGAGCAGGTGCACACCGTGTATTTTGTAAACTGAAGCTACCTGACCTGTGTGTACTTTCTTCTGGTCTGACGTCACCGCAACACCATTGCCTGCCACAGAGGCATATTAGCTAAGATTTACTGAATGTACCATTTTGCTTGTTATACAGTATACTCTATATTACATGTTCTAAAGGCACAGAAAGTATAATGTCTGTATCATAACATCAGAAATAAACATGAGTCTGCATTCAATAGATGCATTACAGAGGGGAAGCTATTAACTACTGTAACTTTGCTCGTCCTCAAACAGGCACCTCAGGGATAAATTAAGATTTATCTTAATTAGGTCTTCATATATAATTTGGGAGCTCTTGTCCTACAAGTACACCATTCTGGGAAATACAAAGGCAAAAAAAAAAGATACAGAGAAGTTAAGGGAGCCCCTTCTCTATTGGATCAGTTTAGGAATGGAGACAGGACTTCTATTATTACATGTATACATTACAATATAATTATATCATAAATATATACATCCAAGATAAAAATAGTAATATTAAAACCTGGTTTCAGTCTAAAAGTGCTTGACTACCAAAATTCTGAGGTTCTAAATGAGTTTTTTGCATATTCAAATGGGTTTGTTTGGGTTTGTTTGGTGAATGTTTTTGCAATCTGAAACTTCAATTTAGACTGAAATTAGTTTTGCATCATGCCTTGTTAATATTTGTATAAATGGAATCCAGTGCTCTTTTCCTTCACCAGTTATTTTATAAACAATCTTTCTTTAACTAAATATTACTTTAACTTTTACCACAAACTTTAATTTTCTTTTTATCACGGATCAAATGTGTGTGTGTGTGTGTGTGTGTGTGTGTGTGAGTGTGTATATATATATATATATATATATATATATATATATATATATATATATATATACACACACACACACACACACACACACACACACACTTGAACTAGGCACTATTTTTCTTTTAAATTTTCAATACCATTTTCAAAGTAATTTCATTATAATCAATTTTCTTTCTAACAAATATTTTATTGACCACTTCCTTTTTCTCGTGACCTAGACCATATAATATATATATATATATATATTATATATATCTATAATATATTATATATATATTAATGGTAATGGCGCTTTAGATGAAAATGTAAATCTGCATGACAAATTTTCCCAGTTTGTACATATTTTTCCATGGTAGTGTGGAATTTTTCAAATAATTTACCTTGGTACACTTTGCTTTGAATAACACAATTGTAGCAATTATAATTTTGAAATACCCAACAACTTGTTGGAGGGTAGAGTATATTTTAACAAAAATTTTGGACAAACATACAAGTTCATAACATAACTATATATATAGGATTGTAACACGCTTGTGAAATTTAAAACAAGATGTTCTTGCTCGCAAGATTTAAAGCTATATTACAGTACTATAAGTAGTGACCTGATTCTATTGTGGAAGACAGCAAAGGAAAGAAGTTACAATTGATGTGTGCAAGTACTGTCGAGTTACTATGCATATTGCGAAAGAAAAAAAATGAAACTAAACGAAAACAATAATTTCGTAAAGCAAGTAAAAAGCGAAAGCACCCCCCCCAAAAAAATTTTTTTACATTTAACTTGAAAACAGCAAAAAAAATAAGCACCAAAAAATGTAGTTAATAAAAATCGAAAAACAGAAGTTATAATGTAAAGTAGCAACATCAACTGGACCAGTATAGCTAACACAACAAATGTTTTCCATCTGGGTAAAACTGTTTTCATCAAATGGCCAATGCAACATTAATCTATACTATGGCTAAAGCCTTACCTTCTCTGCATCTTGTTCAAAAAGTCGAAGCTGAAAGCATTGATCAAGTTTCAGTTTCCTGACATGCCACATTTGATGTAAGTGCTGTCTGGTGGAGTGCAGTTTGTCAAGGAGACTGGCGATTTTTGGCACAACGCTCTGAAAGTCTGCACTTCCAGGTATGCAGTTCCTGCCAGAAAAGCCGTCACTACAGCGAATGCACTGCAGCAACCTCTGACCCTCCCGGTCCAATTCCTCCACCGGGGCCTTGATCACCTTTTTCTTGAGCTGCGTGTGCTCGTCGATAAGTTTCCTTGACCCTTCAACGTCCACAGGAAACTCCTTCTTGGCCAACATCTCCTGCAGATCTTCCAGGCGGGATAACAAATGCACCGCACTGCTGATGAACTCTTCCAAGGACCCTCGGAGCTCAATCCATTCATCGTGGTTGTACTCCAAGGAGCCGTCAAAGTCATCTGTCAGCTGAGATGGGTCAACTAGCTTCGTAAGGCCTTCAACAGATACCATACTGGTCTAGAAAACAAGCAAATCATATATGGTGTTATAACTTAATTAAAACACAACGGTATGGCTTTTAAATGTGAAGCCCTGGCAAAATAATAACATTGTATTTTGCTCCTTAAATTTAAAAAAAAATAGTATCATTAGTAGTAGAGGGCATTAGGTTTTACCATAAAAAAAACAAACAACAATAACAAAAGAATAACATCTGAAGTAAGATTTGAATATGTTCTGATACTCAATGGAGAAGGTCATGTGAAATTCTGAAAAAAGAACTCTAACTGCATTAGATTGGAAGGGTTCCTACAGCGTGTGCTTTGAAGAAAGGATCGGTGTCTAGCTTCACTCTGCCTTTACTCAAGGGGTCTAGGTGAAGTGGAACATGATTTACTGTACTAGACCAAGGAGCAACTAGACCAAACAGCAACTCCGGTCAACCATAATGCCTAGAGTAAGACAATATTATAACATGTTAAAGTTAATGAAATAATAATATACTGGATTCTGATCATTGTTATTTAAAAAAAAAAAAAAATGAAATCATCCAGTTTTAGACATGATGGGGTAACAAATCTAAATGGAACACTTAAAATGTCACAGACCACAAATAACCTTAATTCCTTTAGACATTACTTAAAAATTGATAAAGTGTTAAATATTTAACTACCACAGAAGGACAGTCGGCTGCCAAAAAAACTGTCAAAACATTACGTGATCTCTGGTAATTATTAAATATTAACGTTTTTGTAATGTCTGTCCTGCAGAGAATGTTTGCACTTATTAATTTAGGTATGTAATAGTAACAGTCAACACATAGTACCCAAACAAATGACGTCAAACATGAAGAGGGTAAAAGAAAACGTTTAACTCTTACCTCAAATATAAACTTTGAGCTGCCAAAGTTAGTTTTTTGTTTCTGCCAAAAATTGTCTGGCTTGATAATAAGTGCAACATGAATCTCAGCGGGGAAAGCTTCTTGCAGAGTTTTCAGGAGAGGTTTGATTAGGTCCCACTTGGAGCCTCGCATGTCAATAATTACAGTGAAACCCCGTTTGCAGACATCTTCACTGTGAACAGAAAAACACTGTTATTAGGTAACTGCAGTGTAACACTGTTTGAATCCAACTAAATCATAATATCTGTCATTGTGCTCCAAGTTTCCTTTTCTGGGGGATGTTCTCAAACGTTTGATTCAGGAGCGATCCCAAGTGCCCATCTAAATCTATCTGGGTCAAAAACAAACTTTATGGATGATTTGCCATTGAATGTCCCTCAGCCAATTTATACTGTGTCAAACCCTACCCTTTAACAGGAACACTCTAGCTCTTACATGCCTTTCAACTAGTGTGACTAAATATACCCTGGATTACAATCATTTACTTTCCTCCAGTCAACACATTGAAAGGGACCATTAGTTTTAACTGTGGCAAGGTTTAAAGGAATGTATTAGCAATGCAATAGACCAAAAACCTTTTTCACTTCAGTGGAGGCAATGAATAGTCGCCAGCTCAATTGGGTGGTATTAATGTTTCCCTTGTATTTATTAAGGCTATTTTAAGGAACCCAGTGATCCAATCCTTCTGTTCACACAGCTGATGAAGCAAATAATGAGATACAATTAAGAACGCTATTGTCAAGCTTTTTTTTTTTCACAGCAATACAAATTAAATAACTAATACTTTGTTTAGTACTTTCTTTGTCCCAACAAATCATTGTACAATTGCTGGAATTAATATAAAACAAATCTGCTTTTGCTTAGAGACTACAGTTGCACATAATACAATGACTGTAATTTCAACAGAAGGGTGTAGTTATTTTAACAATAAAAGCAACCATATTATCCGCTTAACTTTTTCTATCTTCAATTATATGTAGGTAACTTCACGCCAACAAAAAGCATTTGAGCAAACCAAATTACTTAAAAGGACAAATATTTGGGAAAAACAAAAAGCACTGCTCCTCTTGTGCAAAAGGAAACGCATTCTTGGATTACAATTAGGAGACTCAGGTTACCACGAGTTAAATAAACATTTCCACTTCAAACAATTATGCATGTCTATGGCAAATTTGAAAATGACAGGGATTTTGAACTAAGGAAAAAAAAAAAAAAAAATCAAGATAATATTGTAATATGTAAACTTTGACCCAAGCAGGATTTTATCCCAAAATGTATTTCTGTCACTCCACAGTATGCTAAACCCAGCAGCTCATAACAGAGGACAAAACACAATTCTACCCTCTATTGTATGCAAAGCTATTCAAATTTGTGTGTTTTGTTATTGTTTATTTTTTTAACAAGCTTTAATTTCAAGTGGGTTAACAAAAAGAAAATTGTACAGAATTCCCCCTCTCCCACTAGCAAAACAGCCTGCCTAGTTTCACTAACGAATGGTCAGACTGAGGAACTGTCTGCAGCCTTCTTATGTTACTTTACTCTGGTGTATGTGGCTGTTTAAACTCTAATTAACAAGCCTGTGTTCTGTATTACAGAGAGCTTTGAAGTTTACTTTGCAAACGCACTGCCAAAAGTGTCCAATGCTTGACTGAGCAGCACTGAATCCTGTCATTCTCCCTGAATGGATTAAGTATCAGCATACAGTGATTTTGTTTAAATGCACGCAAGCTACTAGAGTGGAAATCTTACACATGCTCTTATTAAAAGGACAAAAATATACATGTACAAAAGTAACTCAGCAAAAGTGTCTGGATTTTATATATATATATATATATATATATATATATATATATATATATATATATATATATATATATATATATATATATAAAATACATTCCTTTTAGCTTTAAGGTAGGTGTATGCCCTATATGTGTCCATAAAAATTAATTCATACAGTATGTAACAGAAAACCAGAGCAATACATAAATATTGCTTCCCTGAATTAAACATAAATCAATTCCCACATTTTTATCTTGGGGGTGGTACTTTTTACTGCCTTTTGACAGGCTTTATTGAAAAAATGATAAGAATGCTATTAAAAGAAACAGCAGGGGTTTGAACAGAAAAGATCTAATGCCTACTGCTTGCAGCTTTTATGAGAAAAAAAGCATCCCTCTGCTGGAAGCGATTAGTAGTGTGATAGTGCAGGGGAATAAACATGTTTGTTGTTATTTAAGAAACATTTAAAAACATTAGCATCCTTATGGCAGATATTCCAGGCATCAGTAGCCCCATGAAAAAACAGGTCAAAGTGACCTTCATTCACTTGGATTACGTACTTGTCACAAATGTCCTTGTGAAGCTAAAATGTGGGTATTCATTAGCCCAGCCAATCACAGGCCAGAACAAACATTTACTGTGACCTAGATTTTAACACTGTTAAAAATATGTACAATTGGATCAGTGGTTTTCAAGCTAAAAATATAAGTGTGAAATACGTATGGATACACAGGAGCCTTCACTATATCCTGTTGCCAGGAATATTCACCCTTGAGTGGGATAACGACACAGAGATGCTGCTTAAGTTACAGTTAAAAAAAATTAGATGTTAAGTAGATGACACAGAGATCAGAAATAAGAAAAGCACACAAATTATAATATCAAACATTTGTCACCAGGGCTTTTCTGAGGAGGTAGATTTGATGTGATGCTATTTATTCTTAAGTTATTATAGCTTGAGGTATTTTTAGGATCCCACTGCTTACGAAGACCAAAGGATATATATATATATATATATTATATATATATATATATATATAATATATATATATATATATATAATTATTAAAACAAGGTTTCCTAATGAAAGGATTACTACACACAGAGTTAGACGTATGGATAGACGCAGTGCAAATAATTGCAGATGCAAAATTCAAATTGCATTGCAGCTTTGTAATTATTTTGTACTATATAAGCTTAAGAGCAATGCAAATTACTCAACACAAATAATGATCCGCAATTATGATAATGAGGGTGTCGATGAGCACACTGGTCTATATAGCAGACGCACTTGCAGCCTAGATGTACAGGGAGCAATAGGCGCTGTATGATAATTGTGGAACACAAAAATACAAATGTCAGAGTAAAGGCAGCAAAGTCATCTTGACGCAGAGAAAATAAACGTTTTCGAAGAAGGAGCTGAGAGTCCATACGTCTGAGGTCGCCTGAAAGGAACCAGTAGCTAAGAAGTGCAGAGAACACAGAGCTTTCACATGTGCAGGGATAGCAGTACCTAGATTGATGCTGGGACTAGCTCATCCCTCAATTCCACTATGAGGTCTAGGATGACCTGCAGAGTGAGACAATAACGCTGTAGCACTGCATGCTCCGGCATCCCAAACAAAGTGACCCTGGGACTGAATACGCAGGGTCTTCTTTGTATGCTTATATCTACACTATAGTACTTAAATTAATAATGATCATTTAATAACTTTTCACTACACCGTCATTGAAAGAGTTCAGAAATGCACATTTTGGAAGTACTTTATGGTGTAATGGGACACCGTGTAATATAAATGATTTATGATTTAACTGCCTCTGACAAAATGATCTACATCCATGTTGCAGAAGGTCTTTCTCGCTGAAATATTACAAATGTCTGTGGTTACTCTAAATGTTTGCAAGTGCTAAAAATGGATTTTAAAAGATAACTGCTAACAAAAGCTGTACATAAAAGGAAATTATAATGGCAAATAAAAAACATATATCATGCATGGAAAAAAGAAAACTGACCACTACACTCAGCAACATTTGTTCATTCTCAATGGCTCACTCCACCATCCTTTAGTCCCATCATTATGCAATAAGTAATGTTTATTTGAAAGTAATGCACAGCACTGTATCTATATATAATATTTAATAAGCATTGACACACATGATATTCTAGATTAGTTAGCACTATGGATTAACTTTTTTCACAATGCAATATAATGAATATTTACATACATGGAACTGTTTCAACAGTTTGTCGTGGCCACCTTAATATCTTCAAACTATCTCTGTGTTTACATGCACCCACTTCAGTTATTTTTACTCAGTATTCAAAACAAATACCTTCTTCCAAATAAACATTTGTGTGCTTCATAATGCATCCCCGCTGCTTTTTTTCAGTGAAAAACTTTTTATATAAATGTGGAATGCTAATGGAATATGACATTCAATTTGCCTGCCAACAGTTTATTTAGAATTTAGCATATATTTGGAATATGTTTTGTTGAACGTATAAAGGCGTGTCTGCTATAGAACTCTTCTTGAAACAACTTAAATGGATGTTTGAAAACTACTTCACTGCTAACAATATCATGATTGTTTGCTTTTACCTTGGCACACTTGCCAAATATGTTACCAGTCTTCTAAGCTCCTCCTGTTTTATTCTGTCATGGTTACTTCTTGCTGGGAAGGTCAGGATCGAGCCACCTCTTTTATCACGGCCTCCTGTAGTGGACATATGCAGAGGTTAAAAATGTGTTAAAGAAATAATAAGATCCTGTGCATCAAAGATTTTAGCAAAAACCTTTTCTAAATACGATGTTTCCAATGCAAGAGTTACAAGAGCTGCATGTGAACTATGGACCGCCTCTTGCGGTAAGTTAATTCTAAGGCTTTCCACACAAAAGGCAAAAAAAGGTACACAAACCAAACAATTAGGGGACAAGTCACTTAAAAAAAAAATCCCAAAAGAACAATCAAACTGCATTCACAATGAATACAATTCTTGCTGACACTTCTTGAGAACTCATCAGCTTTAAAATACCCAACATCAGTCATTATCTGTAAAATCCTTCTTCTTTGAACATGTTCCAGGCTAGTACACTGCATCGTATCAAAATATAACAATGAAACATAAATTGAATGGAATCTGACGTGATTTTATAGGAGTATTATTGTTTAAAACCAAGCCAAAGCACAACCGGAAAAATGAAACTGTCCTCCTTACACGCAGATCTGAAAATCTCTCTTAAGCCACTGCCAACATCAAACTGTGAAAGACTGTAAAGAGGTTAGCTGAGAATTCCAAATGTGTCTTCATAGGTCACAGTTCTCTTGAATCCTCTGAAGAGGTTGCGTTTCAACATCATTTTAAGAAAATATCATTATGAAGAAGAAATATGCCCTCCATTCAACTCACAATGACCTCCATGCACACATTCAGCCTAGAGAGCAGTGAATCAGTGAAGTCAGAGAACTGTTACTGCATGAAGCTCAGCTAAGGCTAATAATATATAAAGTAAATCTCAGTTGGGGCATGTGTGTTATATAATGCCTCATAGACTATGCATTTCAATTTACAGTCTATGTTTATATTTACTTTGTTTTTTCATTTATTTCCGAAGCATCCAAACACCACTACACTGTCCTGTCTTGAACTGCTACTCTGTGCCGTGTATGTTTCCAAAAGGATTCCACTGCAATGTCACTGCTGCTAAGCTATACAATCCTGTTAATGTGATGCATCACTTCATTTGGCTTACTTACCAGATACAAAGGCCACTTTTTCCTTTAGTACAGGTAAGACATCAGCTGCTTTAATCCCATCATTTCTGAAAGGCCCTGCAAGGAAACAGAGAAGTACAAATCAGCTTACATTTCAAGAACCATAGCAGAATGCAAATAACAAACTCAAACACACAAAGTGGGGTCTGTTCATTTGACCTAAACAGTGGCTAGTCTTAATATGACTGCCATTCAAATCAATAAAAAAAAAAGACGACTCCCTGAAGTTTTTAATGTGGTAACAGAAAAGATTACAATGAGCTCACTTGTACTGTTGCATTTATTAATTGTTACTGAAGAATCATTTTTGAATGATTCCAGTAGTACCATAATTTAAATATGTACAGTAAAACTGATTAAGTGGTATTCTTAATTAAATTGCTATTTTATATATTAACAATAGTAACAGCATGAAGGGTTTTCCCTCCTTTCTCACTAGAAACTAAAAAAAGGATTTACCGCTGCTCAGTTTATTTATTTATCTAGGCAAATCCCTCTGAGACAGACAATGTTCAGAGCTTAAATAACTCAGAATTTCATAACAGCATCAAGCCATCTAATGCTAGTTTCAAATGATACTGTCCTTTAAAGTGCACATAGATGATTCTAGGAGCATTTCAAAATTACTTTTGAGGAAGGACTCTGTTGCAGGGAAGGTAATACTCTTGTAAAGAGCGTGACACTATAAAAATACTTTGTAACAGTTGAAGTACCCGCAATTTGTGTTGCTGTTACTTTTTACAATTATTTATTAAAATCAAAATGTGTTTGAAAGACTACCCTGTTGCATATACTGGAAATGTACATACACTACAAATGAATATATTGTAATGTAGTCAAAAATCACACTAAGGTACATCAAATGGTAGTGTACACAATAGATTTATTACTGGCATATGTTTCTTTAAAAATAATATCTGGGTTTTCTAATGATCTGTTTAATTACCATCAGTTATATCCTGCTTCCTAAAAACGCAGTAAAACCCAGGGATAAATATGTTTATATGTGATATCTGATGCCTTAAACATTTCATAGGAATTAGCTTCCTCCGGGACCAGAAGTTCGGGGCAGAGGTCAGGAAAACTAGAGCATAAGGTTTGCCTGGAAACATCTACCCGACAGATGCCTGAAAATGTTTCAATAGAGAATGTGATGTATTCTATTTAAGTTACCAAGGCCAGCATAAATACTAAATATTGTATTGCACCCCAAGAGCCAGACTGACAAAACATAAGGTGCTTGCCTGCTATTGTATACTTCCATCTCTTGGTTTGTCAGCTCTGTGAAGACATTGCTTTATTTTTTTTTTTTTAATATAGATTTTGTATGGCACCAAAACCAATCAACAGACTTGCATCACTGAAAGGAAAACTTGTGTGCGCACCCATTTAAGTTTGGGCAATTGTGTATCTGACTTTTATGAAGATCTGTCAGCTTGTCAGCTTGTATCCAAACATCAAACTTCATTGTCGGCTGGGTCAAATGTTAATGTTAAATATTGTCTTCTGTAAGGACTGTCTTGGCAGCCGGCAAGTCAGCTGCACTGCCAAACAATAGGCTTGTTTGAACATATCAAATAAACTAAAAACAGCCTGTTTTAGCACTTCAGCGTACTGCAGTACCTAAACCGCTGGAGTCTTGCAGTGGAAGCAATAGTACATAAATTACTTTTTGGGCAAGGAATGAGGGAACACTGGCTAAAGAAAATGAAATAACCACACTTGCATTTTACCAATTATCATTCACATACTGCAGCAGTATGCTGGTACTTCCAAATAAAATGTTATTATCATTTAATTAACTAAAAAAGTATTTTCATAAAGCAGTGTACATTCCTCGCCCAATCTTTACTCTACGATGTTATTAGTTAATACAATCTGTAATCTATAGTCAATCGTCATTGTATATGTTCTCAAACCTTCCGACTCAGAATATGTAGTAATCAGTACATACTGTATGTGCAGTATGGTATATGCTGAAAATAGATTAGTTTTTATATATTTCCTGTAAATAAATTCACAACACTATTGAAACCATGGATGCAGTGGTCTATTGCCTACAGCAAAACCAGTTTAAATGAAGCCAATTCACCATGCCAAGCCATCTGTTTCAAACCCTTCAAGTCTCAAGGGGTTGGTCTCTTGTATGCCACATAAAAAACTCTTCATAACATTAGCTAATTGTAAGCTTTCAGGCATAGCTAAGCTGAAGTGGTGTCCCAAAGGTAAGCTAAAATATGGCTTTCTCTGTTTCCATTACAATATGAAACGTGTACTCAGGCCAGCCAAATCACGCTAAAGAACATGCATACAACTGCATTGCACAAACCACCCACTTACAATATCTGGTCAGGAAACAGTGTTAAGTCTATAATAGTCCAGCAGATATGTGAAACAATTGTGAACTTTTTGCTACAAGCTTTGAAGAATAATGTTTTTTTTACATACTAATAAGAAATTGATATGGAGGCATTTTGAAAAAAAAAAAAAACAACATATAGATAGTTTTTTTGGCAGCCACACGCGTTTGGTATACATATAGCCCATGAAGAAGTCAAACTATTCACCTTGGCACTTAAAATGATAAAACAGACCAACATAATGTTATATTTGCTCAAAGGGTCTATTTAAAGGTCATGCATTCTAATAAAATATGCGCCTTTAAACCATTTTTACAAAAATACATGTGTGTTTAATACACAAAGTGAAAAAGGATATTTTCAGAAATTATGTATTACGTGTATCTTTTCCTCTAAACATCTAAAGAGGTAAAGGAAGGTGCCCATCACCTATCATAAGTTTGCCAGACTTGCCATGCTGTCTTCTTCCCAATGCCATTAACCCAGTGAAACTCTGAAACATGGGTAGACATTTGGACCTATGGGGTCCAATTGCAGCAGCAATCTCATGGGCAGGAATGTAGTGGAAATTCTTTCCTGTTCCAAATGCCACTCAGACTTCATCAATATTTAGCAAGGTCACAGCAGCCACTGCTGATACAACTACATCCATGTCTACACTCCTCAAGAGGACTGACATACCCTTCTTTTGAGGCATCTGACATATGCAACATCATTCTTGTGTCTGCCTCTTCATGATCCCAAGATGAGAGTCCAGATGTGTCACAGGGTTGCTTGCACAGAATATTTTGGACATGTGTTGTGATGATTTGCTTGTCACTCTCAATTGTGACTCTAAAAAGTTGAAAAGTTCCACCTTGTTCTCATCAATTTGAAGAAAGTCTTTCCAGTTTGGTACAGATGTATTGTCTTCTTATTTCCTTTCCTCTTCTTTTTCAATCTCCTCTGTAATCATCCCAAACAAGGACTAAACATTTAGCAGCATACTCACGTAGCCTCTGAAGGTAGGGCAAGAACACATTCTGAACATATGCAGCACATTCTGAGCATGCTAACAATGGCTGCACCATCCAGAATTGTGATGTCACCAGTTGGCCTTCTGTCTGTAGGCATGGTAAGCTTCTAAACATTACAGCACACTTGAATTGGCACAAGGACGCACATTCCCTAGATGCGAAATTGAAGGTGGGCATGTCTGACATGCCATGTAAAGTCTGGAGAAAAGGTTGCAGTAGGCTTAGGCTTGCCACTTGCAAATTATATTTTGATGGTCTCTTCACCAGTGGTAGACATTAGGGGCAATTTGTTTCGCTTGATTGGATCAGACAGGGGTGTTGTGTGATGTACATGCCTCTCTTTGACAAAGCTTTGAGAAAGGTTAAGTACCGCATCTAACTCTTAGATCATTCTATCTACCTCTGGGCCATCTACAAAGTGTGGCTGGGTTTTTTGTCGGCCCAGCTGCTCCCCCACCTTAACAGAGGCATTGTTCTGTTCTTGAGTTTGATCTGTGGGGATCCTAGAATATTTCCAACTTCTTTTGTGAACAACAAAGTGTCCATTTTCAAACTCTGCTGCAATTTCTGGGTGTGTTTCAGGTAAAACGCTCAAATCTTGAATGTACATACAGCCATCTGGAATAATTTGGATGGTCAAAGGCAAAAAACCAAGGAGCCATTGCAGCTAGTGCCTGCACATACAGAGTGAATTTGCCTTCACATAGGGCCCTGACAAAGATCAGCAACAAAAGCTCCAAGTAAAATGTAATCCACCAGAAGTGAAAGGGAGGACTTGTATCAGCTGTTGTAGTGCACCAATCCTCAATTGAAAGGGGCTCTGTACTTTCTGGTACTAATGCAGTGAGATGTGTATATGCTTTGTGCATTAGGCTGTAGAGAGCACATACAGTAATTTGGTGTGCACGATGGGCCCTTGTAACATGACTAGCTTTGATGAATGAGTAGTTGTATCTGGTGATGCTGCTTTTGCTTCCACAAGTGACTCTTGTCCATCCACTGTCTTTCTGCCAATCTCCAAGAACTTTTAGGAAAGCTATCTCAATGTGCAGCCCCCCATCTGGATGACAAACTTCTGCTCACCATGAGTATCAGGCCTTTGCCATTGAATCTGCTTTGCAATTGCATACAAAGGTTGATCAACAGAGATCACTGGCACTTTTCTTTAATACATAAAACAAAAAGGATTCCAAGTAGGTCAAATATAACATCAATAATATTGTCCTACCTGAAACAACAACAATTTGGGGAGAATCAGATTTCTTTCCTGGTACATACAGTATGTGGAGCTCTGTGTGTTGGCTGTCCCTCTGGCTGTCTGTATGGCAAACTCAGACATTCCAGCCCCCTCCCCTTCCCTGTCTGGGGTGTGCCCCATGAGAATGGGTCCTCTGAAATACCAGAGACAGTTAATGGATTCCTAATGCCTGACTACTTGTACATGGCTAAATATGGTGTAGTTACCGAAGAAAAGATTTAAAAGTCGGTAACGCTTTATAAGGTGTTGTTTATTGATGTTTTATAAATATTTAATAGATGCCTAATAATGATGTTATAAAGTCCTAATAAAGCATTATAGATAGATTATTAAAATGTAGTAATAACATTTAGAAATGACTTGAGTACCACAAGTAAAATATCTGACTACATCTGATGGTGATCAACAACCATCAACAACCATCTTAGCATGCCATTCTTTTTCTACAAGTCTTAGGATTTGTATACATTCCTATAGACTTTAAAGCACCTTTTCTACTATTGGGGTAAGAAATGTGATGGTTTATAAATTATGGCATATGGGATAGTTGCATCAGGAATATTGGAAGAAAAAATCATATTACAGCTCTTGTTTTAAAAAAAAAAAAACAACTATAGAATACCATACCGTTTTCAGACAGAAAAATCTGCTTCCAAACACTGTCTACCCATAAAGTAATAAGACTAGACTTTAGTAGTCCACAGAGTACTGTAAATATTTGTGTTTCCTAAAAATCTTCCAAAAACTCACCACCTCTGGATATCATTTACATTCTGTGCATTCGCAAAACCTAAACTTCACGGAGCACCGGTCCAGCACTAGTGTTGAACTGCTTAGTTTTCTAGCCAGATAACATTGAGTCGAGGAGAAACAGTACCAGAAATATACTTTTACACTGTAACTAAAATGTTCTGTTTAGTTTAAAAAGGGAAAACAAATACATTCCATAACAATTACAGTCTTAATCACGCATACGGAACCGAAAACACTTATTTGAAAGATTTAGTTGAATGCTGAATATACTGTAATCACTTCTATAAGTCTGGTCTTTATTATAGTATGGCAACACTTCTTGCTTTCTAGTGCTTATCCTTCAAGATATAACAGTAACTGTAGCAATTGTAGAAATGGGTAAAGTACAGGGATTTCAAATGTTACAAAGGATACTTTAAATCTAATGATTGGATATTTTGTCTCACTTGCTTTTGTTTGTTTGCAGAAATCAAACACAACTGCAAAATATATTGTATATCTGCTTTCCGTTGAGTTGCTCATAAAGATGTTTCATATTCATTGTCTTATACAGTGTAATGTGTTCTCAAGTTCAGATCTATTGTAATGGCTACCATTCATTAGTAGATGCAATCTGTTTATTTTACAATCACTCATCTGACAGCTCGATATAAAGACCAGGACACATCTTCACTGCCATAGCCATGAACCAGGGGTTTTGAAGAAAGTTAGAGTGTACTCCCACATTATCTGAATGTTAGTAATACATTTAAAATGAGCAATAACTCACCCAAATGAGTCACAGTGTCTACAGATGTATCCACTGTTTATTATATGTAGAAAATACTTTAGACATTCAAGGAAAGCCTGATTACATCAACAAAGGCATGTTATGAGAGCTTGCTGGCATATAATGAGAAAAGAAAGAGCTTGTAATATTGTATAAAAGCTAATAATCCTAAAAGGCAGTTGCAAAGCCATTCAAAAATAAACAAGGACTGGATTTGGAGGGTGTCATATTTGTAAGGCTTATAAGTAAAAAAAGCAATTGATGGTTAAAATTGTATTCACGTACAAGATTGCAGATAATGTCTTTGTAGTAATAAAGAGGTGTGTGGCATTTGTGATAAGCTTTTAACAATAAGATCAAAAGCATTCACACAGTGATGCTAGAAACTATAACTCCATAGTTAGCTGTTTCTGTCCTGTCCTATAAAAATTAATAGATAGCTACAGTTAAAGTTATCGTGCCTGGCACTGTTTTTTGACGCATAGATGTTAAAAGGCACACAGTTGGTTAGAAAAGGCAGTCTCCCATTTAGCAGAGTCAAAGTTAGTTTCAGAAGTCATCTTGGACATCAATCAAGGATAATTGCTCAGAAACAATATATCTTAGTTGATGTTTATTTCATTTAATGAGGAGAAAAACGATCCAGGCTAAAGAAAAGAAAAAAAAGCGGTAGGTTGGTTTGAGTTGAAATTAGTGACGGCAGGTCTGGAGCTGTTATTCTAGACAGCGGAAAACCTACCATGTCATATTATACTTGTTTCTGGACATGCACTATTCAGCACGTAAAGAAATACAATAATCCATGAGGGGTTTTTGGTTTTTTGATTTGTAAGTTATAACATCTAAACCTTATGCTTTAAATGTAGGTTTACAGCAGCTGTAAACATATTTTAACAAAAACTATGATTAAAAAATGCAATACAGGTATACAATGCAGGTGCTTTTTGTTATTTGGAATTTTCTAAAAGTTGTTAAAAGGACAGCATCACCAAAAATTTAACATAATCTTATAGAAGGCAGGTGGTGTTAAAATTAGAATTAATGGTTTACTACCCCACTAATACTCCAGTTTAAGAAGAAAATTGATATTGCATAGAAATTATTGATTTAACTTTTTAACTTGAATCTGGTTCTGCATTTATTTTCTATTATTTTTAATATAAAATCTTATCAAAGTTAATATAACACACCACATCACGATTAACTAGGTACTTCTTAAACTGTATAAATAAATATTGAAATAACAAGTTTAAACGATGACATGGTAAACTGAAGCAAATCATACGCTATATCTTATGGATCAAGTTATCACTAACAAATTCATTACATACTCCAGCATGAAGATAACACTCCTCTTTGGCACAGTGAGAAAATGTATTTCACTGCATCTACCCAACAGCAACATTCATTTAACTGGGAATATGTTCTTGCACTTATGGTTCAAGCTTATCGGTGGGATCTGAAAAAGGTGTGTGTGTGTCATAACCCATATTCCCTAGAAGAAATTCTATGTAGAAGATCATTTCTTTTGAGGATTTATAAAACCTAATGCGCATAGCCACAAAACCATGAATAGTAAGACACTGTAAGCCATAAGATTGCATTGCATTTTTCAAATGAAGATGATAAGTGGTATTCTTTTCAAAATACCATTTAAATGATCAATATTATGCAACCATTTTAGGTGGTGCAACTGTGTGCATTCACTGCAGTAGCTTCCTGTGCCTTTCATCTCTGAAGTTTGTAATCCAATTCTGCTCATAATTATGTTGTTCTCAATCTAACCCTCACTGGGCGTTAGTCGATAATACAAAGCTATCACCATCACAACTGTCTGCTTGTGACACAAAATTAATGTCAGGGGAAGTTCAGGTCAGGACTGAGATGCACTCATAGGTCATCTTTATGGCCAGTGTAACGCTACTTTTGCCAGAAACACCAATATTTGAAAGAAAAAAATATAATAAAAAGTCAATGTCAAAGTAACATTTGCCAATGAAATGACTTCCCCTTGCCATGTAAGGCAGAATGTAATAAACCACTGTATCTGCAGCCATGATCACACAAAGGAAACCAGCTGATGCAGTTACACAATACAAGTAATCAGCCTAGACACATCCTGGTACTTACTTACAATGGAGTGAGTAGTCATAATGAGATTTTAGGGCACCATAGGTGTGCAAGCAGCTACATGAGCAGGGATAACCAATAAGAACATCTAGGAGGGTAACCCGTAGCAACACATCCTTTACAAACCTTCTATTTTTTTTTTCTCCTCTGATAAAATCAATGTTGTTTGTGGACTTTTTTTTTTTTTTTAAGATACTGCATGGGTTTATAAAGACAACCCCTTTAGCTAAACTAAATATACCATAATGTATGGGGGGGGGGAATGGTTCCCATCCGTTTCTCACTGCACAGTACAAAGAACACTGTGTTATCTTGTACACACCAAGCCAGGACTCAAAGCAGTGAAAACCTCATACCAAATGATTCTTCATAAATCAAGAGACAAAATGACTGCATTTTTCTTGCTCTGCTGAAGTACAGTCCAAGCTTCCCATCTCCCTAATGACTCTTCAGTAAAAACATGTGCATACAGTATGCTGGATCAGTGCTGACATATGTGTTTTAATTAACACTACTACTACTACTACTACTACTACTACTACTACTACTATAAATATGTAGTTTAAAGCAGCCCTAGCAAAACCTACATCTTAAATGTAGATGCAGTAATGTTAAATCTACATTGTACACCACCTGTACAGAAGGACCACTTTGAAAGGATGTCTATTACTTTCAATCATCTTTACTGTATGCTGGGACCACCTTTTTATAAAGACGACTCTTTGATGGTCCACTGAGCAACCTTTAATAGTAGGGATTGACTTTACAAGCACATGTGTGATTTTTAAAGAGTGTGGAGTCCACATGTTTTGGAATAGTACACTGTTCATTAGTTTAATTCTGTCATTCTGGGTATTCAAAACATTGCAGATTCAATCAAAAAGGGCCAGCATGTTTTTTAGAATAAACCAAAGAACAACGAATTAAGCATTTCAGCAGATTTATCTGGATAAAAAAAGAAAGATGTCATAAATGGTGGCTTTGCCTTGTCTTTCGATCAAACTAGCCGTTACGTGGTGTTCCCATGGGTATTCTGTGCCCCTGCAATGCATGCTGAGGCAAATGTCTTCCATGCTATTTTTTGTACAACCTGCCATGGCTCCAGGCAGCCATATAGAATATACTATACCAGCCTGCTCCTGCTTGAATTCAATTCAGAGACGTGTGAAAGCATTGAAGCATTGCCAATATGGATGCTGCAGGATTTTTTTTTTTTTTTTTTTTTTATTAATTGTATACATTACAAATATATCTGTTATAGAGGAATCATGTTTAAGTCATATAAACCCTTTTTTATCTTCTCATTCTCAAATATTCTGCCTAAATATTCTGCCTACTGTAATTCTACTAAATGAAGCATACTGACCAGCTACAGCTAAAAGACAGCAGAAAAAAACATAGAGGTCACTGGAAGCAGCAGCCATATAAAAAAGCACACAATGGCACAGATGAGAAAATGGTGCAAGCAGCCATTCAGGCCTACGTTATTAGAACCAGTAACCCAGTTGTCCTATGGACAGATACAGAGATATTTAGCAAATTGGTGTTTTGTATTTATTTTAGGAAAAATGAAGAAACTGGCAGGGAGAACACAGCTAAAATTAGCATTTAATGAATGGTTTGCTTCAGAGATAACACAGAGTTTAAAAAGGCATTAGAGTATGATTTTAATAGGCGTTATCAACTTTGTAAAACCAGGTCAAAGACTTAAATATGTCCAAACCTATACCGCTAACAAATTAATCTGCTAACTGAAGATCTAGCACTATAATGATCGAGTCCTCGTGCTGTAACAACAGAAGTAAGTTTTTAACCAAAAGCAGTCAGGCTATTAAGCTTAGCAAAAGCCAAGACATAACGTAAATAGACGCTGCATATAAAAACTAGACATATCAACAAGGGACCATTGTTGGCCTCCAGCACTGCACTGCCTCAGTATAAGTTTGGAGAGTGCTTGTTTTTCTACTGTAAACTTACAACTGCACCAGTTATCTAAAGAACAGTTTTTATTCCTTTGCTATTTGCCCATTTTTCAAATACTCTTTTAAAATACCAAAACCACATTATTTCAGTTTCAGTACAGATCATTTTTTAGGTATAACATCTCCAAATTATATTTGACGCTAAAAAATAGGTTCATGATTGTAATGCTTAACCTGTGAGCAATTAAACACATTTTACTTGATGAGCTTTTCCAGTTTTATGAGGTTTCTGCCTCTATTTCATTTTGTCTTTAGAACTGATACAACGCAGGGTCATGCTCTTAAAAAGAAAGGCTGCTTCCAGTTGCCTAACACCAGGAGTCATATCAGAAACAGTGTTTGCTGGCTGCTTGGTGGAGCAATCAGTTGTAACTGTGAGCTGATTTATCGGTTGTCAAAAGTGGTTATTATAGATTGTTACATGGAGCATGAAAAGATGGTCATCAAAGGGTGATTGCTAAAACTACATCAATATTTGAAAAAAAGGGAATATTTTAGGTGGTAAAGAACATATCTGTATCTCTTCATCACATAGTCCCTGAGGTACTGGTGCTGGGAAATCTACCATTAATTAGCCTTGAAATACTGTTTTGATCAACAGAGATGACCTTGAGAAAAACAGGATAGCTGTTTCATTCCTGCAGTTCCGGACATTTTTCACAAGATTGAGTAGGAAATGCTGATGTTTTAGACTCAGCATCCTAATTACACTGCTTGTTGTGCTTTCTGCTGTATTAACAATGACATACATCATAACAAAAACATAACATTTTAGTTTACTGTATTATTAATAAGACCAAAGAGTGTATAATCTAGAGAATAATCAGTTTTCAATGTTCTTTGCAAAAATCCCCTTTTATTTGCCATGAAAACAATTTTGCAAGTTGTTCCAAGTATCAGGTGCCTTTTAACAAAGATACTGTAGCACACTAATAATCAAACGCTCAATCGCATCTTCTGATAAATATGATTTTTTTTTAATTATTTTTTTACATAATATCTTTAAAAACAAATTTTATACCACAAGAGGACATACTGAGCTTGGTTCACAAATTTTAACCTATGTGAGTTATTAAAGAATGTCCAAAAAATAAAATTGCATTAGTTAAAAAAAAATATATTTGATATTTATGAAACTGATCTAGACTGTACGTACCATCAATATATAGGCTAACCAAGTAAAATATTTATTTGACAACAATAAGCACATTAACATTATTGCCTATACTGATACAAGTTCGATGTCCAATGCTACAGCAGGCGGCTGAAAACAGAACTGTTTTTGGTTTCTTCTCACTGTTTTGTAAAAAAACAAGACATAACAAAACAAGTAAATGTTTATTGTCAAAACTTCTTGGATCACTTCCACATATTTGTTTTCTTATCCAATTACTTCCCAATCCAGATACCAGTAACCACCTAACAATCATTGTAACTACAACAGCAGGACCAACTCATCAAAGCACATCTGTATTTTATTAGAATATAAAGTCATTCGTCAGCAAGTAACTTTGTTTTCTTCACCATCTACAGCGGTGCAACAATCAGGGTCCCCCTGAAACATAACTACATGGTTTATTTAATGTCAATTAGCTCGGTCAGTTAAACCTGAAAATTGTTTCACAAACACTTTTAAGAGCAATAACAACAGCAACTAAAATTACTAATCGGTACACTTTGTGTAAATTATCCATGCATTGTTTGCACTGTTTGGCCTGTAAATATGTAAGACATTGTTGAAAAAGTTTGCTAGCAATGCAGAATTGATTAAAATCTGTTTTTATTCAAACAGATAAATAAGCAAACATTGTACACTAAGATATTTTAAATAATTTGCAGTTTTATAAAACCATAACAATTTCCATTTATCCTGAACCATTTGTCTATGCTAATGTAATACAGGTTGCCATTTGATTTTATTGTACTTTCACACCTGCTCTTATCTGTATTATGATACTCTGTAATTTGATATTTTATAATGTGATAACTTGTAATGTGATATTTTATAATACGATACTTTGTAACAATTGTAAGATGCCTTAGATAACAGGCAGAAAGAAACAGCTCAGGACCTGTGGTATAATGTGCCTTGCTTTTCAGTGTTAACATTATTTTCACTGGGATTCACAAGTATCCAGTCAGATACATTCAATTCAAAGCAATAACCAAATCAGTTAATGTGAATTGAAGCAGCTAGCAAATGTGAAATGAAGTAAAGCGTTTATAAATGTATGCATTAGCATTAAACTACATTTTCACTTCATGATTTTTGAGGTGCATGTAATGCATTCATGTATGGCTGGATGCTCTCATGTTCCTCAGCACTCCAGTGGGAAAACTGATTAGATTAACAGATAGGAAACAAAGTTAACCTGCAGTCCTTCTAGTGTGATGTATACAATACTGCATCTGTGCAGAGGCACTGCAGCGTGGCCTCAGCCTTTCGCAACCAACAGGCATCTCATACATACAGACATCACACAACATTCAGAAATGGGTTGCTCCTCAGATTTTTTGGAAAGCCGGCACTGTCAATCTAAAAAAAATGTTTTCACAAGCTCCTTTCACTTTTTTTTTTCACGGCAGTTTATCCTGAAAAGCACAACTCTTTAAATCCTCTTACTGAAGGCATTTCTTAGTAGCGCAGTCTAACTCATATTACTATGGAATGGAAGGGTAATACAAACACACATACAAAGAATAACTGCATGTTTAACTTAATACAGCCACACAAGAGTCTGTAAGTGATTTTGAAGTCTGTAAGTAATTTATCGTGATTTTTGAAATGTAAAAATCAAACTAAGCAAAGGGATACCACATGTTTTCTACCTATCACCAGAGTCAAAGGGGAAAAAGAAGAATTACCTTCTCAATGTATTCCCAGATGTGTCGCCAGACATGCAAATTAGTGTGGCTCATTACCTGAGAGAGACCTTTTGCTACTTTTTTTTTTTTTTTAATTTGGAATCGCCAATTATTTTTCTTATTTTCTCCTCAATTTGGTAAGCCAAATTGTTTATTTCAACCCGGCTCACTGCTGCCACCCCTGCTCTGCCTTGGAAGGAACAAAGATGGACACACACGTCCTCCGAAACGTGTGTCACTAGCCATCTGTTTCTTTTTCAGGACACCCCCCTCACCCCCCACCCCCCCACCCGGCCCGACAGGGCTCGAGCAATTGTGTGACGCCCCCTGCAAACTCCTGTCCGCGTTCGGCAGTGGAATAGCACACTGGAAGTGCCACTCAGGAGTCCTACAGTAACGACTTGTGTTCTGAAGTGATGTCATCCTGAACAAAGGATTTGCATTCCAAGATATCACTCACTCTATGAATTATAATGTCTTGCCAGCACCATCAGTGTCAGAGTTGCTACAGCAACCATCCTAATAAAATTCTGTAAACAATTATTGCCATGTTCTATCAGACTGATTCATTGGTAAATGTGCTGTACTTAACAGTAATCATTGTTGTATTCATATTTAAAAAAAAAAAAAAACATTAAAAATAACACCAAAAAATTCAAATAATTTTATACATCAACTTCTAAATCTACATTCCTGAACTACCTAATATTAGACCTGTAGCAACAAAAGTGGTATACTGAGAATGTCCTTGGCTCCTAGTAATGTCAATCTGTTGTTTGGACAACTGGCCACTGGCCATATTTTGAACACCCCAAAATATAAAAAAGATCTTTAAAAAATACAAACACAAACACAAGATCGTTCAATTAGTAAATTTCTAAATAAATGCATGGAAGTCAGTAATGTTAGCAGGGAATTTGAGCTACTGAATAACTTAACTATTCCCTCCTTACTCTATCCAGGTCCTTAAATTGGATTTGTCATTTCTCTGGACCACAAGAGTCCACACCACTTCCTGAAAGAATTCACTCAAGAGTGACTAATCCCCTTAACTGGCTCCCAAGTGGTGCATCCAGTAAAGGCGCTCCGTGTGGAGTGCAGGATGCGCTCTATAGCCTGGAGGTCACCAGCTCGAGTCCAGGTTATTCCACTGCCGACCAGGACGGCACACAATTGGCCGAGCGTTGCCCAGGGGGCTTTGGTCAGCCAGGGTGTCCTCGGCTCACGGTGCACTAGCGACCCTTGTAGTCTGACTGGGTATCTACAGGTTTGCCTATAAGCTGCCCAGAGCTGCATTGTCCTCTGACTAGAGAAAAACAGCAACAGATTTTTTTCCCCAGAGAAAGAAAGGATGCTTAGTATATCAGCTATGTCAAGGATTAATGTCTTATTAAATCTGTTATTACAGCATTGGAGAACATTACAGTAATAATGAAGTAATTTAGCATTACAAGGGTTTCACCTGATGAAGTCACACATTTACCTATAAGATTGTGCTGTACTCTGTTCAGCAGAGCTATCTGCACACTTACATAACACTTTAGAAGGCAAGTTTTACAAATATGATTCTACTAACCTTGTGCAAAGAAAAAAAAGAAATACTAAAAATGTTAATCCCTATCTTTTATAATTGGGTTTCCATAGTTTATGGTAAGGATGCCAGGCTACCTACACAAACATGAAACTCCCAAAGGGAACTGGAAAAAGAAGCAGAGCCAAGAAAAAGTAAAAGTTGTCTCCAGTCATGACATGCTATCCTCAACATCCTCCTCCATTAAAAAGGGAAACACAGCAAGGCCCATCAAATATTCTGTAAGAATTATAGCCTTGAAAACATATTACCTCTCCTGGCTCCAGCAGAAAAATCCATAATTTAGGAAGCAGCTAGTATTGTATAAAGTGAGGCAGTCTTTAAGTAGAAAATAATGCTGTGGATACTTTACTACCATTAAGATATCAGTAACTTGTCACTACTGGAGGATATTTAACACATCAAATTCATTCATAACTTATGGGGGGATAAAGTGGAACATTTAATTGAATACCTTATGTTAATAAGAAAAGACTCCCTAACTTTACACTGTAGGCTAACGGTTATCTTCAACACATTCATAAGACAGCCGTTAAATATGCTGTGTCATTTTAGTTAATTAACAGCAATAAAGAGCTTTCTCTAAAGCAAAATTGAATACATAAAGATTTAAAATGCCAACACTGTTATTTACCACCCCACCCAACAAAAATAAATGAATCCCCAGACTCCTGACAGTCACAAGCAATCTATTAATTTCTGCTTTGTTTCTTTATTTCTTCCCGGGGACAGGCACCAACTGCTTGTTTCTTTGTCAAATCTTGTCAGCAAAGTTTCTGTTAAACACAAAAAAATCACAAGGCATAACAATTACATTTATGACTCAAGACATTTGCTCCTTAATTACTTCACACAGTTACCAAGTTCAGGTAGCTGAGGGCTTTGGATACTACAGGGTTTGCCACAGCAAATGGCACGTCAAAAAATGACTCTTAGTCGACAGATTACATTTTAACACATTCAGTCTACATACTGAGGTTTTTCGCAAAGACGTTGAAGCAATGACTTACACAACAACATAACAGTTATATTATCATAGCTGTTGAAGGGTGCCGTCCAATGTACTGTAAACCAGTCATCCAGAGTAGATTGCATCTATGAAGGAGTCTGGCAAGGAAAGGCAACTTCTAAACTCATCCATAGTGAGGTACCAGAGTAATGTAGTCCATGTTGATTTGTACCAAGAGGTGTCATCTTGAAGTGCTGCTGGGTGAAAATTAGTTTAAGACAGGTGAGCGGGAAGCTGTTATTTCTTAGCTCTAGTTTTCCTTGCAGTTCAACAGAAATTAACTCTGAGGATCCTAATACAGTCCACTGAGATTTTGTGACCAAGTCTCACATTCAGTTTAGAATTTAAATCATCAATATGGCAGGGTAAAGCCATAGAAGAACACCTGGCTTCAATCCACCATGTACAGTTGAACATATGTTGTGTCAATGCAACAAACACACAGCAACAGACATCCTTGTTGTTTTGAATTGCAACACATCGATAAAGCATGTAATTTAAAAAAAAAAAATAGACTAGATAGGTTAATGACTATTTCCAGTCATGCCCTTTCTCCATATAATAAATCATATTAATTATCTGACTGGCAACAATCAAGTTCTGTTTCTGGTTATATATCATACCTCGGCAAGTGCTCTGACATTATACTCTGAAGGATTGCAAGCGATTCTAAATCATACACTGGTCACTAGCTTGACTCTGATGGTCGATGTTTTTGCACAGGCAAAATGTGTATATCCAATGGGGTTTCTTCAGAAAAAAAGTGTGTAGACTGACTGACAATTTTAAAACGTACAGTTGATTATTTTCAACAACTGTTTAACCTATAGGCGAATAGCCTCATAATTCTCTGTACAGAGTTTCACATAAGATTACACCCAGCTATATATATATATATATATATATATATATATATATATATATATATATATATATATATATATATATATATATATATATATATATATATATATATACACACACACACACACACACACACTTATGTGGTCTTACTCTATATGAATACTCCGAAGATTACTACTACATTAACTCCTGAAGGGGTGTTTGGGTGGAAATTTTCAGCAAAGTTGCAATTGCCCATAAAGTCATCACACCTGAAAGTAATTAAATGCATATAAGATTAAGCAGGCATGTGCTACATATGGCAGGTGTTTCTATATCTTTGATTCAGCCATGGTTAAAGCTGCTACAACAAATGCATCCATTTGGTTTAGATCTGATGCTTTGATTGTTACAGTATTCTTGTAAGTGCCATTACAGCATCATGCATGCAGAAATCTGCTTATTAAGGAGGTAAAACATAAAGGAATGCTTGAAATATCACCCAGTGAAATTTCAAAATCAATTTCCTTCAGCACCGCATTCCTGTATCACCTGTACTATCTATCAGTCTCTGACTTGATGTAGCCTAGATCCATTCAACCATCTTTCTCACTCTGCTTATTCAATTTGTTTCTATAGCAACTGGGTTAGCTTTTCTGCACATCACAAAAACTGGAAATTAAAATGTTTCTCTGTAGGCAGCCCTCCATTACACCCAAGCCATTTTACTGCACTACAGTATACTGCAGATTATACATTCTGTGAGTGTCAAAAAAATACTATTGCTAGCTGCAAGTGGCAAAAAAACAGCTAGCATGTCTCACTCACCTACTACTAATGGAATGTACTTGCTGTTATCATGGTACCTTCCTAGAATAAGATTTCTGAATGATTTAGCAATACAAGAATTCATGTTTCAACCCGATCCAAGATTTCACAAGCTGGTGATGCTATCTTCTACAGAACTATTTTTTTTTTCAATATTTCCTCCTAAACATCAACTAAGGTAGGTTATTTGTCAATTTGGTTTCTATGGTGTTCAAACACTTCTTTCTCATTGTACAATTCAGTTTTTAAAGTTTTAGATCGCACAGAAACATAATGACGATTTCTGACAATCCCACAGAAGTTAACCAAAAAAAGGCTTCTGACAAAATGATTTCCAATAGGGCAGGAATTTATGTTGATTAATTTTCAAAAAGGTACAAGGTTATAGTGAAAAACTGCTCAGTTAAAACTTGTTTGCCATTTTAATTGAGACAAGGATTAACGTCACGTGAGTTTTGGGATACTGGTACGTATATGAAACTGCAGCAGCAGAAATCTTCTGTAAAAGAAACTGGGACCCCTACCACATTCAGTACATAGCAGTAGTATAATATTCTGAGGAAGAAAAGATTTGTCAGGAAAACTCCTTCCTGTTAGGAAAAACTTCCAACCATCTGTCGAGCTTTGCTGCTAGTTTATAAAGGTAGCGTAAAAAACAGTCCAATCTGTTCAAGCAATGAGTATAATAAAGCGAGAGAAAATGATTAAAGGTGCCAATTGGTTTTGACAAGCTGGAGCACATTTCCCATTGATTGGTATACACAGACAACAGTTTCGTCTCAAGGCACCCACACAACACACCTCAATTAAACTGAGTATGTACAGTATAATGGCAAAAGTAAAATGGCAAACAGTCTTTTAACCAAAGACAGAGCGATCTAATTACATCAACGTTGAAGTGCTGACAGTCAAGACAGCTTCAAAATACTTAAAAGGAAAACAATATGTATATCACAGCCTGCTAGAAGTGCTGCATTGAATTATCAACAAGGGGAAAAAAAAAACACATGGCAATTATTAAAACGTATGGTCTAAACCAAACTGTTAATATCATAGCTTCATGTCAGTGACTAATGTTTCCAATCAAACTGAAAACTACTTCTGTTGTTCTGTTCCTAGGGCATTAGATAAACTTATTCCAACCACAGTAATTTTATTGCACTTTACAGCTAGATCTACAGGGAAAGAAGTCAGGCATTATGAAAAACCAACATTACGTTAAGAAGCCTGCTCAAAAGTAGTAGTCATGCTATAGCACAATTATACTCACATTTAAACTCTCACATTAAGATGCATTTTCTGCAACAGTAATCCAATAAAATGTTGATCGATATTACCCACTTAAATCCACTGTTTAGTGAAGCATACATACACAAATACAAAGCTATATTGCTAATTAAATAGTCCATTAGCTCAACCTTTAATCACCTTTTCCTATATGAAAGACATTGTGGTAAACATGAACCATAATTAGATTTTTAAAGAAAAATGTTCTGATCATTTGTACTCAATCAATTCTCCAAGGGTATGTATTAAATTGGTATTATTTAAAGTTTGTGAAACAAAAAATTCCACAGAAATAAGCAATTACAATGAAATGAATAGATGTTATTAGATGGTCCTCCAAAAACACAGGGCATGGTCTGTCGCGCAGCAGTTGGCTATCCTTTGTTGCTATCTGCCTTCTCTTGCGCCCATAATTCACACAAGCCATGGATTTGTAAACAGTAAAGAACACTGGCCTAAGAATCCTCAACTGAAAGTGCACACAGTCGCTATTGGCAAATTTAAGATGATACCTAATATTGAGTACACTGTATGTACACTGACTGTTTCTCACTAGAAATGTCCAATTCCATCATAAGAAAAGATATTGTTGGGCCAATTTTACTACGCTTTTAGTCCAGGAAAAAAATTAAAAAAGTAATTGACAATATCAACTTACATTCGGTGTGTAGGTGCCCTTAAATTAACAATCTGGGTTGTTTAAGTCAAGTTTGCATTTTTTTTTATTTATTTATTTTTTTATTTCACTTACAAAAGCCTTGCCAAAATCTTTATATTCAACCTGATGTCCTTGGTATGATTTATTGAGTCTTTGTTGCAGCGTATTATATATATTTTTAAATTATAACTCAAAATTCTGGCAGATTAGGTCACTTGCTCCAAGAATAACTAACTAGACCTTTAGAGAGTCTCTAGAGAATGTTAGATTCAACACTCTGTTTGAGCTCAGTTTGCAAATTGACTCAGATAGCCTCAGTTGGTTTTCATTGTTCACTGGTCATAGACTAAAGAAAAACATACGTGTTTTGTGAGATATAAAATACATCCATTCCCCACTGAAGAGAAGGCCAGATGGGATTGGTCTAACCTGAAAAGCCATAGGGCATAGGGCTTAAAGCACCTAATATGTAGAGTAATTTGAGATTTTTAAATGATTTCCTGGCCCAGGATGACTTGTCTACACCACTTTTTACTTGACTCCTGTAAGCTCCCAACATTTCACTGGAAGGTCAGGGTAGTAAGGCTGTCCAAAAGCCCTGGCTACCTTAATAAACACAGACACACTCCACTATGCTAGGATTTACTGAACTTGGGGTGAGTCTTCAGCCTCTTTTGCTACCCCTTTCACAGGCTTTACATTTCTTACCAGGAGTTCTATGTTCTACGCAAATACAGTTCTAAATATTGCCATATTACAACAAATAGATAACTCACAAAACACCTTTAGAACTTTTTGGTACACGCCATATATCGCCTTGTTAAACATAATCTCAAAGAGCTCAAAATATAGTTGAATATATCTTCAGTAATGACTGGGATCCACAAAGTAAATGAATGTTGGCCTTGTCAACAAAACAATTAGAACTCAAACATATATAATCAACTTCAACAGTTTTCATTTTCCTAAACAAAGCTGTTTATTAGGAACAGAAAAGAAAGTTAAAACCCATCTGTATTGCATTCTTTCATTGACATTATAATATAATATAATTAAAGATTTACTGAACGATGTGGCTACACATTCTGTACTACCAACTGCATTCATCTGAAGTGCTGGGAGATTGAGCCAGGCCCTCTTCTGATTCTCAAACTTGAGACAATTATTAGCAGATGTTTTGTGGTCACAAAAGAGTTTCCGTTTTTTCCTTGTTTGACATTGATTATCACTATGAAATTACTTTTGATAGATTATTGTACATATTTCCAAAGTTTTTCTTTTAGAAGCCACCACTTAGCTTTAAGGTATTTGAGGACTATTATTCGAAGGCCTATTCATACAAGAACGAGTGAGATATACAGTACAGTAAGTTGATATAATATAATTAGGCGTTTGAAGTCATTGGCACTACACAATGAGGGTCTTCAGTTTGAATTCCCTCCACTTGGGACCAATAAACCCATTATAGGAATATATAGCCACAACACAATAGCTCCATGTTAAACAATGGGCATTGATATCATTCTCAGCTGAAAACCTCTGATTATTCTATAAGTGATACTCTGACACACCCTTCTGAAACGGATGGCTCTCATCAGGACCAGATATTCGAATCTGTGAATATAAATGAGATCGACCATTAATGCATTACATCTCTTGACAGTCAAGTGGTTCGATCGATCTCAGCACATTTCACTGACTGTAATGCAATCTGACTTCACTTCCACACACATAAACAGAACAAATTGCAAAAATATGCAGCCATGTTAATACAAAAGAGGATCAAATTACAAGTTTAATTTTAGCCATTTACCTTGTCAGTAAATGTTTTAAATCAATAATTGTTTGTCGGGGTGATATTTAATAATAACCTCTAACCAAGGTTGTTTTTAAATGTTGGTAAGCAGCTACCCCAAGTCTGGCACATGTTTAAAATATTACTGCTTTAGCACAGAATGCCGGAATTTAAGAAAAATCAAGACTGTGGTAAACCATACACAGGAAACCAGAGTTTTACTTGCAAGAAATAAACTTACTGCTAAGTTGATTTTAAAACTGCATTAAACTTAACATCACAGTGCAACAAAAGCACTCTTTTAAATGTTCATATATAAAATTGATCATTTAGATAAAATGTTCCCTTTAAGAGAATGGTGGTGCTTTAATTGAAGCATATACTAAACATTTTCAATAAAGCACTACTAATGTATAATAATTAACACTGCACAAAAGATGTCCTTGAGCACAAAATCCTTTCAAACATCTCACCAACACCTGCAAAAAAAAAATAATATAATATATTATATTATATATATATATATATATATACTATATTTCTTTATATATATATTGCTATTCCTTCTTTTTTTGTTGCTGTTCGACAGTACAATTTATTGTTACACACCAAATCTGGGTCAATTGCACATTTAACATATTTTTAAGAGCTTGTGAATGTCAAACCTAAGAAGTCTTGTGCAATCTAATACACTTGTGCAAACTAACATATACAAAGTGTGCCTTGCATTTAGTGGGATTAGTTAGGATGATCTTGGTCAACATATAAACAATGGTGAAAAATACAGAATGACCTGTAAACTTGCAAGGCTGCCATTAAATACTCTAACAACACTTGATCACTCAGTTAAACACCTATTGCGTTGCAGTCAAACAATCAAAACACCTGCTATTTAAATAATTAAAACATGGTCATTTTTAAAAAAAAAAAAAATATTTTTTTTTTTACTGTCAGAAATAAACTGCATAGACTAAAATCCACTGTTGGATGTCTGATTTTTTTTTTTTTTTTTATGAACATGGTTCGTTTATAAATTATTAAAACAGTGTTGAATTTTTTTTAGACATGTTTTACATTAGTTTACATTAGTTTCAGGTACCCCATTATGTTGAAGTTGCTTCATTTTGGTATGTCGATTTGAATAGTACTGTAGCATTCATCTCTTTAGAGCCAAAAAAGCTCCTAATGTCATGACAGATGTGGTCCATTCTGCTAACCTCATCTAATGAAGGCACATTTCTGGATTCTAAAAACAGTTCTTGTGTTTGAACCATGTGACAGTTATAAAAAGTCCATCAGTAAAAAAGCAGACATTGTAAATCACATTACAGTCATGCCGGAACTGCTACCAGATGTCGCCACAAAACGTATAGTGTTTTCAGTAATAATATATTATCATTCAATGAATTGGGGATTGTTCTGTATGTTCTTGCGTTAATTATTTTACACCTTTTTAGGTACAGAAATTGTGTTTTCCCTCCCAGATGGCACATTAATAAAGGTTTTGATTGCTGACTGAAAGGGCATCATTTACAGCTTCTAAATAAGGAAGTCATAAATCAAAAACCTGCAGAACATGCACTTGTGCTCTACTTGGGTGTCAGGAGTCTTGTTTTTTTCAATTCCTATCGTCCTACTGTCTGGGGTTTAGAATCATAATAAACTACCACACTGGCTTCCCCCTGTTTCACGTTTCTGCCTCATGCCAGCACAATCTATCTGGCTTTATGGAAAAAACACAGTAAGTAAAACGGTTTGCCGGGAAACACCTCATTCTCATGCTGAAGAAAAAAATAAATCCAGTTTTGTGATTTATCGCTTCCATTATAACTCAATATTGTGGCTATACAATTTACTGCCACTAGAAATACAATAACATAGGAGAAAGAACATGAATAGCATTTAGCATTCATTCCACGAAGACATTCAAGACCATTACACAACAGAGAGGTTTTGGTTTTTTTTTTTGGGGGGGGTTATTTCTGGTGCATGTTGCATACAGTCCCTGGCTGGAAAATCAGAAACTTGTCTCAGCCTTGCCTTTTCACACCTACCCGGCTCGTACATTTAATAGACCCTGCCTATAGATATCTGGTGGCATTAAAACATTGTCTAGGTTTGGATAATCCTATAATGTAGTATCAGATTGGATTTCGTTTCATCAATTAAATTTACAGGGATCATTTTACAATGTTCACCAACATTAATGTGTATAACTCTTTCCGTTTCTTAGTGGTTGCCTAGACTAGAGTTAAAGCATTAAGCCACCAAAATAACAGATTGAAGTGGTGTTTCTGGTCTTATTTTATGTTTGCTCAAAAGAGTGAAAAAAAACAACCTATTATGTGTAGCTAAGTGCTCTGCATTCGCAACCCATTGAGTTTCTAATCATATCCCAAGAAACTGCTAAAACAGAACTTTTGCTAGACCTTTTCATAAACTAATGCATTATCCATTATAAATATTCAAGTGCAAAATAATCTCCTCTACTTGCTTCAGCCAAACGCTGGCAAATCTAAATCATAAATCCTGCAGTTATACATACTTTAGCAGGCAAAAACACAGAGTCTTACGCACACTTTTATAGAGGCTCATTTTTTTTAACCACAGGCAGGAATTGCCCTTTAATTAATTAATTTAAAAAGAGACATTGTTAATATTTAACTATCGTTTGTAACCAACATACCCATTATCTACTAAAAACAGTACCCATCTAACTGACGGATTTATAATGCTGAGATGAATTCAGTTTTATAAGAGTTTCTCTGGTTAATAAAAAAAAAAAAAAAGCACGTATCAATTATAAAGTTCATAGATGAACACATAAAAACATTACAACCAGGATTTGTTTATTTATTTTCTTAAGTCACAACGTCTGAGCAGACCCTCCTATGGTGCCGATAAGGGCAGGAATTTCAAAAGTTCGTAAAGGATAACTCCAGTATTAACCAAGAAATAGGTATGTAGCATTGATTTTGGCATTTTCAAGCGTCTTAATGTGATTTCCGAAATTATGTTGATTTACGGAACAATGTTAATATTGTAATGAACCACTGTGTTGGAAGTGAAACAATACTCAGGGAGACCAGACGGCATTCCAAATTTGCTGCTTTTAATTACTGCACTAAATAAAATAACAGCGAATCCCTGTTTGGGTCGGGGTTCACTCAAAATCAATAAATAAAAATAACTTCCTCGCTTTCTCTGCTCTTCCTCTCACATTCCTCTTCTCTTTCTTTCCTCTGGCACTCTCATTCACAGAAGACACAGGTGTCATTGTGCTTCCATCAACAGTCCAAAGCACCTTTGATTATTGTTCCATAGTCCTATTTCTGTGTTGTTGTGCAGATTTTAGCATTTTAGTCTTGTTCCCTTTTCTTAACAGAGATATTCTTACTGTAACACATACTTTAAGTCCTGATTTCAAGAGTGACCTTCGTACTGTTGATTTGATGGATAATGACACCTGTGCTTTCTGCCAGTTCTGTTGTCAATTCAATGCTTGTCTTCTTTCTATTCCTTAAGGATATTATCTTCAAGTATTGCTCATCCTTGTTAGACAGCTTTTTGGGTCTTCCAGTTCTGGGTTTGTCAATTACAGATGATGTTTCTCTGTACTTGTTGATTATGCTTCGGATACCACACCTTGAAAATCGAGTGATGCAAGCTACTTCACTCAATGTTTTTCCTTCTGTATGCAAGTCAAGGTTGTTATAATAGCAGAAAACACCAGTGGATGCTTTGAGTAAATTATTGATGTTCATAATGCATCACAGTAGAAAAATGCAACATGTCTAAGACTTTTGCACAGTAGTGCACATGGATGGCTTACTTTCTTTTTTCTTTTTAACCAAAAAAAAAAGACTACAGCATGCACATTAAAAGAGTTGTATATAGTAAACCATGGCAAAATATCCCTCCAATGAAGGTAAATGACTAATGGATAAATAAATAAATAAATAGATAAAATAAACCCGTGCCGTCTGATTTATACGCATACGGCAGATAATTGTAAATCAGCATTTTATATGTGAAGTGTTCTAAATAAATGTATTCTCTGCATGACAAAATGCACAACTTTAAATTAAGTTTAGGAATGATAAACAAAATAGATATTCCCATTTTTTTTTTTTTTTTGTATGCGAGAGCCGTCTCCCTGTAAGCTAGTGGTTTCCGTAACAGCAAATTATGCTTCCATTCATTTTTCTTGGTCTCGTTAACATGCATTTTGATTAATAAGAGTTCCCCTTATCAAGTCTTTGTGACAGGAAGTGATGTTTGTGATCTGCGACAATTAAGATTTTTAACAAGAAATGCGTTCATTAATGACCTCATCGACTCAATTTCTAAGCATTAACGGATTGATTTAATTAACACATTTCACTTGAAAATCAAAGCTCTCATTACTATACCATGAGTTTGATACAATAACACTGATTTTTGAAAATCCTACCCTAAAGGTCTTAATGTTTGGAGTGGACATAAAATGTGCTAAACACATGTCAAAAAAGTGACTGCATGACTGAGGTTCAAGATCAATATTTATCCTTCCCAAGAAGCTTCACTTCTTGACATTGAAAACCTGAAAGAAATATGCCATAGGCTAACTTATTAATTTTTTTTTAGATTCTCACTGTGTATGCTGCAGTGGATGTCTATATTGTTTACACTATTATTCTCAACTGGGGTGTCTACTACGTGGTAACTGACCTGAACCACCACCAATGACTTTTTAGTCAGTGCATTCCAGCAGAGTGGTTTTTTGGTTTGGCCAGAAGACTGAAATCCTGCAGATACTGGTATCAAATCTCAGCTTAGCCTCTGACTCACTGCTTGCCTCTATAGTATTAATAGACACAGGACCTTGGCAGGGAATGTGACGGCTCAGTGCCGATACAGTAGCATTTTTACTTAAAATGAGGGGGTTACAACTATAAACCATAAACACCATTACTGTATTATGAAGTAGTGCTTCCAGTCCTATAAGACCCACAAAAAAACAACATTTTGGCATGTCTCATTCTTTGTTCCCATTACAACAGTTTTAGGTAGTGTACCGTAATTAACATAGAGTAAAAGGTTGAAGCCCACATTCTTATAAAGGCAAAGATAAAACAACCTGATATAAACACATCAGTTCTGATAAATTCCACAGTGAAAGACTTTGCTTTAGAAATTAACCTCATGGCACTGTTCCATGTCTAATTATAGTAACATATTGCCAAAAATGTGTCCATACTTTTATCCTCTTACCTCATGAGCAAAAAAGTATTTTCCATGTACAGTATTTTCATTTTTTTTTCAGCCAGGTTCTTCCGGTCTGCTAATGTTTTCTTGTCCACTCCTATCACCAAGTGGAATGCATGTGGCTGCAGTCCATGTTTCTCTCCCAGTCTTGAACTCCCCTCTAACTGCAGTCGCTAAGCCATTTTATATTAATACTGAGCGCTGAATTTCCTGCAGTGCTTGTACTACAGGAACAAAAATCTATGTTTTCAATATTGGAAGCATATTTTTTAATTTTGATGTAAAACAGAAAATTCCTCCTGCAAGATGAGTAGACCCAAGCTTCCAATATCAGGCAGCTCTGGGCATTCCACAACAGAGAAACTTTTCAGGGGCTGACAAAATAGGAAATGAAAAGCCAAAGAGAAACAAAGACTAAGATAGGCAGGTGGCCGTCTCCATTTCAGTAATACTGAAAGCTTGTTATATAATAACATCAATTCTACTGTGGTTTTATTAGACATAGTAATGGTTATAGACAGGGTAATGAGCTAACAATTGCATACTTAGTATTAGTGTGAGCAACCTAGCACTTGTTTCTCTTATTTTAATACAAATCAGTTGTTCTGTGTAGATTAACAGTACTCTATACCACTGTATAAATCTAAATAATGATACTGTTACTGGCCATCCATCGTAGAGAAAGAACGCTTCTTATGTTCGTGTTTATTTTTAATAGGTAAATCATTGCCTACATGTTTAAATTAAAAGCCAAACAAAGTAGAACTGTTTAGATTTCATAAATGGCTACCACCTGAAATTGTAGGCATTTTCTATTTTTCATATTTAAAGTATGCTACAGCTTGTATGCATTTCTAGCAAAGGTTACTGGAAAGAAGGGATTATCTATCTTATTAGGGATACTGTTTAACATCCTTCACAAAATAGCCATGTACTCTTTCACTTAATCCTTTAAGACAACAGAAAGGACAGTCTAAGCTGGATGGATTGGGAGAACATATATAACATGTTAACAAAATGAGTGATTTGTGTATTGTGAGATATATTTAATGTTTTAATGGAAGTAGCAGGAATGAAACTTGTGGTTCTTCCATCACTCACTAAACACATCCCACAGCATTGGGGTTGAATCTGCTCCCTGTGTGGTCCTCCATGCCCCCAACGTAGTCAATCCTACAGCACTTGAATGGAACTGAAGGGAGAAACATACGCTTCCAGTTGCCAAATAGATTTAATTCACTAGGACATCTTTAAAGTGAGACTAGCTATGTCTTTATTGGTCTCTCTCTCTCTCTCTCTCTCTCTCTCTCTCTCTCTCTCTCTCTCTCTCTCTCTCTCTCTCTCTCTATATATATATATATATATATATATATATATATATATATATATATATATATATATATATATATATATATATACACACACACACACACACAGACATATAAAAAATAGAAGCGTGGTCTAAAACTGATCAGTTATATTGACATAAGAATACAAATTTAGAGCAAAGCTCTAGAGCTATAATTTGAGATTCTAAAGCAAGGGCAAATTCATATAAAGTCTTCAGCCAACATACTGTGTCATTGACATGAAGATATTAAACCCTGACATCTCTATTAAAACAGACACAGGACTGTAAACCTGGCATCTTTTAGCAAAATACTGTAGACCACACACACATACCAAGGACAGTAAATATTAAGGGCAGTGATTGACATCCCTGGCCTTTTATAATGCACCTTTCTAAGCAGTGGGCTGTAAATGCATTTTACTCAGAAGTGCATGGAAATGTCTAATTGATTATTTCAGCTGTTTATTTTAGCACAGAAGACATGCTACTATGGTCTATGGGTGCAGTTTGAAATCAATAAACTACAGAAAGCATCAAAGTCCTGCTATTCTTTCTTCATGTAACAACACTACCCTTATACAAGTTTACCATGGTATTTTTGCATGTTATTTTTGTACTTTTACCTGCTTTTTCCATGGTAATACCATGTATTAACCATAATTTACCTTCAATTACCATGTTTATCAATATGTTTTACCCTTCCTCACTATTCTTTACATTGCTTTGCTTCACCATGTTTTCACTATGCTTTATTATGCTCTGCTCTGCTTTTACTATGGTACACGTTTATAAGATAGCTACCATACAACAGATTCGTTTGGGATCTTATTGCTTATAAAAATAAATAAATAAATAAACAAACATATTTTGTGGGCATTTCCCTGTGTGAGTTATACACTATACAAATAATATCTGATATTTTCTAACAATTGTAAGTTGCCTGGGATAAGGGCATCTGCTAAGAAATAAATAAATAAATAATATGTTTAAATAGCTGCATGTAAAGGAAGCCATCCACATGTACAGTTTGTGAAGGCGCAGAGTGTAATTACATGACCTTTACTGACATTATAAACAGTATTACTGCATTAACGCTTCACGACAGAAAAATCAATGTTACTATTAAGCTACTCTTTTAAAAGACTGACCAAATCCATGTTTGGCTGCATTATTTTTTGTGCTACTGTATATTGGAAATGACTGTGAACAATTAAATGCACAGCAGGTTTTTAAAGTGAGACTGTCAGTCACAAGAACATGTAGTATTAAAAAAAATACAAATTATTTCACAAATATTTTGACTTGAAGTCTTTCTTGATATCAAATTCACAATTGTATATAATGGCATTTTGCTTTATTATACAAGATTGTCACAAAGATGGCCGGAGTGGGGGACGTCAAACCAGAAACAGGAACCAGGAAATAAACGACAGAGAGGTGGAGTTGGGTGGAGCTGAGCTCTTGCTTTCGCTCAGCATTTAATGAATGAACAGAACAGTAAATAAAAAGGTTGTAACAAATAAAAACACAGGACACGGCACATTTCCCAAAACAAACAGAAGAACAAAACAGACTGCACAGACAAACAAGGTGAGCTTATACAGAAGGGAGACCGCATCAAAACAAGAACAACAACTCAGGTAAGACAACCATTAAATGTATTTATCTAAATGCTAGAAGTATCAGAAACAAAATTCTAGAACTTGAAGCTACTGCACTAACAGGTAACTATGATGTGATAGGTGTTACAGAAACATGGCTGTCTGAGAGTGATGGGGACGAATATAATATTTGTGGGTATACACTGTATAGGAAAGACAGGCAGGACAGAAGAGGAGGAGGGGTAGCGCTATACATAAGAAACAGTCTTGAAGCCCAGGTGTTAAACCTGGACAAAGAAAATAAAACCGAATCAATATGGGTCAGAATAACGGACAAAAATTAAAGGGCACAATAATAGGAGCATGCTATAGACCGCCAGATTCAGACGGTGAGCACAATAATCTGTTATACAATGACATTAGAAATGCGTGTAGCAAAGGAGAAGCCATACTAATGGGGGATTTCAACTTCCCCCAAATAAAATGGGAAAACCCGGTGGGTAGCACAAAGGATGAAATAGAAATGGTGGAAATGACAAATGACTGCTTCCTAACACAATTTGTCAAGGCACCGACTAGAGGGGAGGCATGCCTTGATTTAGTCTTTTCAAATAACGAAGATAGAATAACTAAAACAGAGGTCAGAGAACCACTGGCAAACTCAGACCACAACATGGTTTCATTTGAAGTGTTTTTTAAAACCCCAAAAGTAATGACTAAAGCTAAGGTTTACAATTTTAGAAAAGCAAACTATGAAGGTATGAAACAGAGAATAACAGAAGTAGATTGGAGTAAAATAGAGAAAACATCCACAGAAGAAGGATGGTTGTTCTTCAAAAATGTAGTACTAGAGGCGCAAAACAATTACATCCCTAAAGTAGACAAATCTAAATGTAAAACTAAATTGCCAAAATGGTTTAATAGATCAATTAAAAAAAATATTCAGCGAAAAAAGGCACTTTACAGAGCATTAAAAAAGGACCAAAAAGAAAGTACGCAGAAAGAGTACACAGAACTGCAAACGCAAGTCGAAAAGGAAGTTAGAAAGGCCAAGAGAGAAATAGAAATGAACATTGCTAAGGGAGCTAAAACCAATTCCAAAATGTTTTTCCAATATTACAACAGCAAGAGAACATTCAAAGAGGAGATTAAATGTTTAAGAGATACAAATGGCAAAATCGTAGATGAAGAAAAAAAAATAGCAAATATATTAAATGATTACTTTTCACAAGTTTTTACAAAGGAAGATATGGACAACATGCCCCACATGTCATCCAGTTCCTATCCAGTTTTAAATAACTTTAGCATAACTGAGGCAGAAGTGTTAAAGGGACTAGGAGCTCTTAAAATAAACAAATCCCCTGGGCCGGATGAGATCCTCCCAGTAGTACTCAAAGAAATGAAAGAAGTAATTTACAAACCGCTAACCAAGATCATGCAGCAGTCTCTTGACACAGGGGTGGTACCGACAGACTGGAAAATTGCAAACGTAATACCGATCCACAAAAAGGGAAACAAAACTGAACCAGGTAACTACAGACCAGTAAGCCTGACTTCTATTATATGCAAACTTATGGAAACTATAATAAGATCCAAAATGGAAAATTACCTATATGGTAACAGGGTCCTGGGAGACAGTCAACATGGTTTTAGGAAAGGGAGATCGTGTCTAACTAACTTGCTTGATTTTTTTGAGGATGCAACATCGATAATGGATAATTGCAAAGCATATGACATGGTTTATTTAGATTTCCAGAAAGCTTTTGACAAAGTCCCGCACAAAAGATTAATTCTCAAACTCAACGCAGTTGGGATTCAAGGAAACACATGTACATGGATTAGGGAGTGGTTAACATGTAGAAAACAGAAAGTACTGATTCGAGGAAAAACCTCAGAATGGAGTGTGGTAACCAGTGGTGTACCACAGGGATCAGTATTAGGTCCTCTGCTATTCCTAATCTACATTAATGATTTAGATTCTGGTATAGTAAGCAAACTTGTTAAATTTGCAGATGACACAAAAGTAGGAGGAGTGGCAAACACTGTTGTAGCAGCAAAGGTCATTCAAAATGATTTAGACAAGATTCAGAACTGGGCAGACACATGGCAAATGACATTTAATAGAGAAAATTGTAAGGTACTGCATGCAGGAAATAAAAATGTACATTATAAATATCATATGGGAGATACTGAAATTGGAGAAGGAATCTATGAAAAAGACCTAGGAGTTTTTGTTGACTCAGAAATGTCTTCATCTAGACAATGTGGGGAAGCTATAAAAAAGGCTAACAAGATGCTCGGATACATTGTGAAAAGTGTTGAATTTAAATCAAGGGAAGTAATGTTAAAACTGTACAATGCACTAGCAAGACCTCATCTTGAAAATTGTGTGCAGTTCTGGTCACCTCGCTATAAAAAAGATATTCTGCTCTAGAAAGAGTGCAAAGAAGAGCGACCAGAATTATATATGCAGACAGGCTAAAAGAATTGAATCTGTTCAGTCTTGAATAAAGAAGACTACGTGGCGACCTAATTCAAGCATTCCAAATTCTAAAAGGTATTGACAGTGTCGACCCAAGGGACTTTTTCAGCCTGAAAAAAGAAACAAGGACCAGGGGTCACAAATGGAGATTAGACAAAGGGGCATTCAGAACAGAAAATAGGAGGTACTTTTTTACACAGAGAATTGTGAGGGTCTGGAATCAACTCCCCAGTAATGTTGTTGAAGCCGACACCCTGGGATCCTTCAAGAAGCTGCTTAATGAGATTCTGGGATCAATAAGCTACTAACAACCAAACGAGCAAGATGGGCCGAATGGCCTCCTCTCGTTTGTAAACTTTCTTATGTTCTTATGTTCTTATGTTCTTATAATTTTATTATTACCTCCGTCTCCAATCCCGTTCTTCACTCACCAAACACACAACACAAAATACACACAGGGGCGGGCACTTTGCCACAATTCTGCTCAAAGCAGCTTTAGGAGGAACCCATATACAGTACCACTCAAAAGTTTGAGTACACCTGCTTGAAACTAGGTTTTTCATGATTATCTATGCTTTTAACTGTATAAACTTGTCTAAAAACTTAATATTTCATAAGCTGATAATCATAAGTGAATTGCATTCAAAAATAATTGAAAATGTAAATCTTGTCAATTTCAATGAAATGGTCACCCAAAGCAAGGGGATTTCAGTCTGAAGCCCGAGTCAGTTAAAAGAAATGTGTATAACACGGTGTCAGAACATTGACCTAGATGTTCTCTGAGTTAACTAACATGTTACCTAATTAACCTTCTGTCACCAATTATTGTTAACAGGTGAGGGTCCATCATTACTATAAATATAGGTAGCATAGGCACTTGTTTGTCATTCCTGAAAGTAAGGGAGCAGAGAATGGCAAAATACGCTCAGTTAAACAAAGAAAAAAGACAGACTGTAATTACTTTAAGAAATGAAGGTCAATCTTTAAAGACAAATTGCAAGAACTTTGCAAGTGTCTGTAACTGCTATGGCCAAGACCATCAAATAATTTGAAGAAGCTGGCACTCATGAGGACCAAACAAGGTCAGGCAGGCTAAGGGTGACCTCAGAATCAGAAAACAAGTTCATTTGAGTCACAAGTCTGCAAAACCGACAATTAACTGCCCCTGAAATACAAGCTCAGCTAAATGCTACTAGAAGTACAGATGTTTCAACATCAGCTGTTCAGAGGAGATTGCGTGAAGCTGGCCTAACTGGAAGAATTGCTGCAAAGAAACCATTGTTAAGAGTGCAGAATAAGAGAAAGAGGCTTGTCTGGGCCAAAAAACACAGAAACTGGACGTTTGAGGAGTGGAAGTCGGTCTTATGGACCGATGAGTCAAAATTTGAAATATTTGGGTCCAACCGTCGAGTATTTATAAGACACAGAGGGGGTGTAACTGTTGTGCACTATTGCCTAGTCAATATGAAGCTTGACCAAATGTATTAATAATTTTGACTCTAATATTGAATATGGTGCTATAATTAACCATGTATTATAGGTTACCTTGAGGTCACATGCCTTGGGATTATACAATTTCTCCTTGCTGTTTAAGGGCAAAGGAGGCTAGACTACGGAAAAGTTCAGTAAACTGACAACAAGGAAGTATATGTTAGATTAACCTGAACATGATAGTGGGGCACAGCAAGGGCTTTAATATCAGGTTTCTTTATATGTTTAATAACTTTTTTACTGACACATTTAAGAATGCTCTGTGTGTGCGTAATTCTGGTCATAACATATCTGAAGGTGAAGGAATTAATTCTTTTGACATGTGACAGTTTAAGAAAAAATAGGTATTTGAAAGAGAAAGGGTTTATTTAGCAGCACTGACGTTATGAAAGCTCTCTGGGAAAAGCTTCAGCACATTTAATTATTTGACAATATGAATTAATCATCATGGAAATTGAGCTGCTTAAATGTGCAGTTCATGTCTATTGCACTGGGTTTTGGAGAAAAAAGAAAATGTCTTCCAATATCGGAAAGCTGTACCATCCTTTATTTGAGCTACTGAAAAAATACTGCTATGAATCCTAATGGCACAGTAATATCAACATAGTACTATGCTTTTCTTTTTACTTAATAATTCCTTCTTGAAATTCAAAATAAAAAACCACTGCACTAAAATAGTTTTGACTGAAATGTAAAATCGCATTGTATTTATATGTATGTAACATAGAAAATGAAAAATAGAACATTTTTATTCTTGTTTTCTATGTCACAGCAATCAAAACGTATCCCCATCTTTACACTGTGTTAGTGCGTGGCACCTTGTGTTACTGCTTGCATAACTATGACATTGTGGGCCACTGTATCCACAATACTGACAATGAGTTGCAGAACTGCACAACCGACCCTGAACTTTCCCAGGGGCTATGCTTCTCCCCACCCCCCCGCCCAAAATCAATCAGTGTTCAAACCTTCCACCCACATGAATAGGTTGTTAAGGCAACCTAAAGTTAATAGAAACACTGGACACTATAAGGATTTATAGACAGTGCTTACAAATATTATGAAGCACTAATAAAAACTAAAAAAAACACTGGTGCTCGCAGTGCAACTTTTTTCATTGCAAGGTCACCCTATTTATTTATTCAAAACAATACAACGTTTAAAAGGACCCTTTCACATTGTCAGGGAACAATAGCTGGGAAACTAAACAAATTATGCTGCCAGGAAGCAGCAATTAGAAAACTTGCAATTGTTCTGAGTATATGTTTATAAAAAACAATTTATTCATTACAGTAATTCTAATTATTTGAGACTATGTCATTTACCTGGTTATTGGCTTAAGTAACTCAATGTTCTTTGATAACAGTATGTTTGCTTGCTGTTTTATCTGTGGTCAGATCACGTGTCTCTGTGTGGTTATCTGACCCATATTTATTAAGGCTAGTGCCCTTGATTTGGATGCTGGCATGTTGAGACATGGTAGGAGGACTTCAACAAATAGGACAGTTACATCCTTTCTGCAGAATCTATACATAATACATTATGCAATCACATACCATTTTGAGCCATTCCAGATTTTCCTGTGAGCTTTAATTGTACGAAGCCTGTACACAATAGGAATAGAATGTCTAATTCTGGTCTGCGTCTATTCTTATATTATACTTGCACTAAAAGCTGTAATGGTTCAACTTGCTGCAGATGTTTTAATTATATCATATACAATTGCATGCAGCAGGTTGATTTACTATATATTTGATAGCAGAAAATGTTTTATACACATTCTTAACATTATTGGAAAGCCCATAATATATGTAGTCCTATGCAACATACAACATACAATTCCAAATACAGGGTTTACTGTGCATCATGATCTAGATATAGGCATCCTTGCTCAGCCTGCACCACAACTCCATGAGCCACTGTACCAGCTGATCTGTGCATCACAGGCTACAGGCTACACTCCACCCACCAAAGAGCTGGTGAATGACCCTCATTTGATTATTTTGACTAACAAAGAAAAAGTAGATTTAATGTGAGAGTTAATGCTATTAGAGAATATACATGCAGTGTTCCGAATATCTTGGCGAAAATAATACCACACAAATCCACTTCGATGAGAAAAGGTTATCATTAGGCAAACGCAAAAGGGTACACACTTGTTTAAAATCTTAATGTTAGGGCACCTTTAAATGAGGATTTGTACTTTGTCAGAGGTCACAACTTCACATCCAGGAGTCTAAAGCTAGCAGGGAAGCTATCAGGGAAGCTACTGGTAACAAAGCAAAACAGCAATGAATGTGTCCCTGTGGCAAAGTGGTCAGTGAATACAGGTGAGTGCAGTGCACAGCAGATTAATCATGCAGACAATTGCTTTCAGGTGCAAGGATGTCCAGAGCGCGAAGGCAAACACCAGTAAAAAATAAACGTTGGAGTGATACAGCGGCGTGTTCCACTCGTGATTGTAATCTCCGGGTTTGACTCGTAACTAAACGTCCAGTTTTTACACACACCAACACTAAACACAAAACACATGACATTGAAGTGATATTACATGCTAGTGGTGCAATTTACGCTTCTCCGTGAAATGTTGGGGTGAAAGTGATCGTATTACTGGTAGTCCAGTGAGACAAACAGTTACACCCAACACTAACAAACACAAAACAAAAACTCATGGTTTTTAGTATACACGGTTTTTTCTTCAAGGTCAAATCCAACCATTTGCAAAGGAACAGATTACTTTGCTATGCCCCTATTTTATACCCTCCGTCATGACCCCTTGGTTAACGAGCGCATCCGCTTATCCAATCCGTGGATGCCACGCCGTTTCCCATCCGGGTCATTGAGTTCGGATACCGTAGCTCCATCCCTTTTCTAGCTGACCGACTTCCACCTATCCACGGGAATAAAGTGTCATGCCTTTTAATCAGGGGTACTCTGTTCCCTTTACCTAGTGCCCTCACAGATTGGGAAGGAGATCTAACATCAAGAGTCATTCGATCTCTGTCACAGTACCTGATCATTACCTTCACCAAAACGTCAACTTGTAAATTACTATTAAAATGGAGAACATCAGGACGGAATAGCATGTGAGGAAAATAAGCTAAAACAGAGAAAGAACAGAATTGTATCCCTTACAAGACAGCAGGAAGCTATTCACCTGAAAGCAAATGATCAATATGAAATACCTCTTTAAGTGTAGGTGATACACAGATTATCCCTGGGAGCTACAGAAGACCCAGGCTCTGTGCTGGGCTACCCTTCTGTTGTGCTGTAGAACTGGAGAATTGTGCATCTATTTCATCAAGCAAAAAAAGGAAGCACGTGTGAAGCGTCGCGATTCTGTATGTCAGCATTTTATTAGGCAAAGGAACAGGAAGTAGTTTATTTTTATTAAAAATATAATATTAAAATAAACAAATGTTAAATAGAAACTTTTCCCAGTTCCCCAGCAGGATGCATTGTCTGGTATTGAAACATAAACAACACAATTAAGTTTTGAATTTCAGAAACCAATTCGCAGCAGGTTTAAATAATACAACAATAACACTGTACCTAGATATTTGCAAATTACAACGAGGTCAATGTCATTCATTTTCTGTGACTGGCAAGGAAACCTTTCTTAGAACAAGAGTCCTATTACCACTGCCCTGGTTTGATGTAATAAGAGACATGTTGCTGGCATTTATTGTTGGTGTTTAGCTGAAACATAAGTTGTGGGTTAAGGACAATCTTCCTTTAAATCTTCCTATTAAAATAATAACCACGAACGGCTGTTGAAGTAAACATTTTCAACATGTCACTGCTGTAGTTCTGAGCATATTCTCTGAGTGCAACTACAAGTATTTGTGATTTGTCCCTCTATCTAGTCTTTTGTGGACAGGAAAAGTGGGGCAGAGAGAGCCACAGGCTCACCCATGGCAACATTCTGCCACTTGCACCTCACTGGGACTCAGGAAAGAGGCTATTCAGTCACTTTCTAAGCTGCTTCCTCGCAAAAAAAAAAAGTTTTAAACAGAAATATGTTAAAGTGAAAGTACCCCACACTGCAAGCTTCTTATCACCATTTATTGCCGAACACATTTGAAAAGAAAATGCTCTTTTCTGGCCTTTTTTATTTTGTACTTTGGAGTTCCTCTTCAAATGACAGAATTAATAGTGTGTATATAATTATTAGTAAATAGCATCCTTCATTATAAGATACCATCACCAGCGGTGTCACGAAACATTACACAGATCAGTTCAGTTTTCTTTAGATATTTATAGGTAGATGTGTTTTTGTTAATGCTCGGTTTGAACATGGTACTATTGTTTTAGCTGTTTCTACAGAAAATGGCAAATGACACAGAAATAAAAAAAAACACCATTATCAACATACACTGAAATGTACTGTTGTTTATCATGTGAAGATTGATGAGTGTCCTAATCTAACTTCCTGCTCTGGTAAGGCCATCTGGTCAATATATTCAAATAAAAAATGGACACAATTGCTACATTACCTGTGTGGCTAAGAGACCATCAATATTGCCCTTTAACGGTCACTTTTGTGTGTTCATTGAGAGCTTTGATATCTAATATATGATTTAGGAAATCAATTTATTAATTATTTTGTACACACAATGTTAAACCGCTCTCTTAAGTACTACAATCAGACAGCACTTCACAGATACTGCTGTATATCCAAGTTATTCTTCTGTAAACGGAATTGCTGTAGAACTGATTATTATGCGTGCTGTGTTAACTGGATCATAACTATAAAATTATGCTGCATGGCATGTATGTAAGATGCAACTTTTTAGCTCTAAAGTGTACCTTGTTGTTGAAAATCATTTAGTTCTCCTTTTGATTTAGGAAACTGCAGATGTGAACCAATTCTTCACACTAGCAGTATTTGGTATGTAGCTATCATAAAATTTAAAAAAAAAAAAAAAAAAAACAAATCATTCTGCTGCTTTAATCTAAGATGCTATTTCATGTAGCATTGCTCTTAAAATAAAAATGTTATTTAAAGAGTGAAACATCATTACTGGTCTAAAATCCCTGCACCCATTGTGCCGGCACACTTTAACCATTCAGCTAAAGCCTGTGCTTACAATGTTTAGACAAGCCAGACGTTATGTGGCTAATTACAAAGCTGTAGACTGATTATTATGAACTATAAACTGCATGGCATGTATGTAAGAGTTGTGTAGGTTACAAACTGAGTGAACCAATTCTTCACACTAGCAGTATTTGGTATGTAGCTATCATATTTCAAATCATTCTGCTGCTTTAATCTAAGATGCAAAATGTGTTGAAGCAAAATGTGTTAATTCTATAGGGTGATGCAAAACTTTTAGCCATAGCAGTATATCTTCTTGTACAAGTTTATATTCTTGTTTGCCCTCTATTACTCTTGAATGGTCTATTTCTGATCTTAACAGTGTGCTTCTTGCATAACGAATGGTCTCTTTCTGATACTGGGACATTGGTCCCTTTGAAACCTCTGTAACTAAGGCACTCTGTCATTAATCTGTACTAAACTTCAGGGCCGTTAGAGAACTTTACAGAATTGCAATATCTTTAAATGGAGCTGCCTAGTTCTCAGAGATGAACTACAGGATTGAAGTAATGAAAATATAGTTATATACTTTTCTTTGAACCACAGTATCAATAATGTTTTTAAATAACAGGAGGGTCCATGAAGAGGGGTGAGTTGCCCAAGGCAGAATGACTTATTCACAACTGATAGCAGGAAATGAAATGATATTAAACAGTTCAGTACAAACAGCTTATTGTGGTCTAGAGAGGCCCTGAGTTGGGGATACAATGGGGTCTCTAGTGGGAAACAGCCAACACTGGAAGGTATTTAGGTAACACTGGGGAATCTTAAAACTGCGAACCGGAATGAAGGAGAAGAATTATAAAAACATCAATGAGTGCAAAAGAGAGAAAAAGCCAAAAGAAGGACGCATACAGTATGTTACATATAAATATTTATTTTAATAGGCGGGTAGCCAGATTAACACAACATGCAATAAAGGACTATCTCATAAAGCTAAAAAACAAATCCTCAGGCTTCTATCCCCTTGTTCACCAACATCTGGAGTGTTATTCAACCAGCATGTGCACACCCCATCTGTGATAGGCTTTCCAGTCTCATCCAAAAAGCCTGGCTTTTGTTATCTTTCTGCAATTAGATACAGCGAGTTGCAGCACAAAGCGCTTCTGTTCCTTCGCAGCACAAAGGGTATCTTTTAACTGCTTCGGAAATAGGTTCCAAAAATACCTTGTTGCTTTTTTTCCAGCATTTACCTTTTCAGCTCCTGGCCTAATGAGCAAATCATTATGTGCACGGAAACTTATTTTCTTACAAAGGACTACTGTTTCTGTGACTTCATGTGTAAGGTTATACTAACAAACAGCCATACAGATGTACAGATTATGTAAACCGTCTTTTCTTTAAAAATTAAAAATACCTAATCACAATTAAATTACATTTGACACCTTTGCCAAAGTTAGTCCCCCAAATTACTTAATAATCAGCTCTAGGCTAAAACTGTTACCTTAGCAAAAAAAAAAAAAAAAAAAACACTGTAGCAAAATACTAGGTATCTACACATTACATTAGATCCCTTTAATATTAAACTACAGCTGTGCTAAATTCCCTGAAGTCCACTCATTGTCTTCAAACCTGTCAACAGGGAAGACGTGCCCAAGACAGCAGGCTACTTTTGACTCAGTCTGTCAATGCTAGTTCACAATCAGCCAATCACAGCATACCCTTTGTGGGCAGAAGAACACAGAGCTCAGATGCCTAGGGGGCTGTCCCATCCGGAAGCAGCACTGAGATGTGTCCTTAGCTGTCATTAGAAACAGGGAATTGGCATTTAAACTTTTAGAGCAAACTGAGTTTCCTAGCATGCCTCCCCAACCCATGGTGCATCCAAACACAATGAAGATCAGTAATGGCACACACAAATGGTCATACTGCAGTTAGAGGTTAATATTCTTACATCGCTTTGTTTATGGCTATTATGACTAAGTACAGTGCACAGTACATGTTCAAAAACAATAGGCACATATACTGTATAGGCCTATTAATGGACTGTACCTTTTGTTTTCAAATTCCCTGGTAACAGACCATTTCAATTCCTTATACTTGATTCAGAATTGCAATCTATTTCTACATTTAGATTCATAGCAATGGATAAATACAAAAACGTTATAAATATACATGAACTCCTTTATAGCAAAGACCCTTCAAAGCCTTTTGTATTTGATCCCTTTTCTTAAGGGCTGGTTTGTTAAGAGAGAATCAAAAGCTTAACCAAGTCCACCCACACAAGATACTGCTGCATATACATGCACAGAATTTTAAATGTGTCCTTCTGTTAAATAGCTGGCACCATTTCTCAGACATGTCAATACTGTTAAGAGAAACTAACACAAACCTTCTCTCCTTGATTTCTCGCACAGTTTCCTGTCTTAATAGATAGCAATTTTGGGACAGCAAACCAAAGGTGTTGCAGTAATCTACCTCATATCTGACTGCGGCAGGACAAGAGTAAGGGCGGATATGTATAAAGTCGGATGAATGAATCCTGTTTTAAATCCCATTACACACAGCTGTAATAATTACTATATTCACACACTTATTGTTTTGAGACTCAGGCTTGAGCTCCTCTAAATCCTTTGTTGAGAAAGATACAGGGTATTAATACTTTTAATTGTAGCCATCTGCCGTGTGGTTCCGTGCATTCACTGCTGAGTGACAGGCAGGAGATCGAGACAGAGGTTGAAGTTGATACACCCTGCAGGCGAACAGGATTTATTTACATATCAACACACTGAACAGCTCATGTGACACTACCAGCAATGACAGCGCACAGAGCACATACAACACAGTTTACAAAAACGTTAGCAGGATCTACAATAGCTGAACTAATGTTCTCTTTGCAAACCTGTGCCGAAAAGGAGCATAGAGAAAATGTATTAGGACTTCTTCTAGTGTTAATGGTTATGTGGTAACTTTGTAAATATTGTAATCAACGACATTAATGACTTTCAATTTTTGTACCACTACAGCCACATGCTCTTCTACAGTTTAATATTGTGTAAGGGGGCGGGGGCAGAATTGTGTGGTGCACTAGCTTTACAGGTTTTGATACTAGCAGGTGAGATCAATGTTTATAGAAGGCGAATATACAGAGTGTGTGGTTGTCACTTTGTATCAACTGACCTTTGAAACACCCACTTACTCACTCAATATCAAACCAAATAAATAAAGTACATACTCAACAGTCTGATCTAAAATGGGGCCCAACAAAAACATTGGAATTTGTGGCTTAGAATTGGTGAAAAGCTCTATAACCTGACTTTGCTGTACAGTCACTACAATGCTTGTCGGTTCTGGCGCAGTCTCTGTTTGTTTCAACTCTAAGTGGCACAGAAACAGGCATTGCAGTGCTTTCATTTTTTTATTCAGCAAGGCTTTAATTGTGAATCTTGAATATTTTTTGGCATTTCTTTATGCTATCACCAAAAGCCTCTGCAATATTGTCAAGTCATTATAAATGATTAATTTCACTTTCTGCTTTCAAAAAAATCTTTTTGTTGGGAGGAAAAACACTGTTTTGTCAGCTCTCCAAGAATTCTCAAAGGTGATCTTTTGTGGTAAGGATTTATTTCTTCAGAGGGGTGGAAAGGGGTGACTTGTGAGAAGCAACAGCTACAGAGAGTGGTATCTGGAGATGATGCTGAGCTCTTCTGTCAATGGTGTTTTAATTGTGTGCATAACAGCTGTAATACAAAAGCAGCCTTATGATGCTTTAGTCAATTCTAAAAGTACAATCTTCAATGTAATATATATATATATATATATATATATATATATATATATATATATATATATATATATATATATATATATATATATATATACGGCAAATTGGGGGGGGGGGGGGGGGTTGAACATTAAGTGTGGTGGTGCTTGTGTGTATAATATTTTTTCATAAGTGTCCTGGTCATCCACATTACAGAGTCATTATGGTTAGATTTAACAAGAAATATTTATCTGCTTTCTGAGACTCAGAATCTTACATCCTGCAGTGTGCTGTCAGCAAGAGTAGATCAGTCATAAAAACTCAAACAAACAGGATCTAAAACAAAAAGTGTCATAATGCACCACCCATTAACACAGGTTAATTGTATTTTGAAAATGTCTGTTCACATTGTTTCAAAGTGTTGAAAATTGTTAATATTCTATAGTTCTGTTTGTGAAGACGCTCAAGACATTTATAAGGTACTGTAACACAATATTAAAATTTTAAATATTACTAGGATAATTCATTTTATGTGGAAACCCAACTTGTTTGGTACAAGAATGTTGTCTGAGCGGACAATTCGATTATTCTGTCCCCAAGGCCTTTGATGCCTCTTGCCAAATTGCAATACATAGTTCAGCTGTGGAGACTATAGGCTGTTTCAACTGAACCTGTTTGAAGAGGGGAGGTAAACTGCTACATAAATGCATAATAACTTACAGTTAATTATATGATATCAAAATTGAATATAAATTGAAATAAAGTGGGTGATGTTCAAACTTGTAGGGTCTTTTATTACACGCCTGGCTTCTTCAATACTCCAAAATATGAACCTACTGTACAAATAAATGCATGACCATTGGAGTGCACAATACCTTCTTAGTTTTGAAATTGAATGCAATAACATTATTCTAAATAAGGGGCTGCCCTGTTGACCATTAAAAACCTGTTATAAATGAGGAAACGTGATTCAAGTATAACATTACCAATCTAAGATTCCACCAGCCTTCACTGTTTTTTGTTTTTGTTTTTTTAAAAGCTAGATGCTGCAGAAGATTGCAAAAGAAAACTTGCTATTCTAATAAATAAATAAGATCTCTTACGCACACAAACACTTGCAAGTCCAAACAATTTATCTCTTGTAATCTCCTGAAGCGTTCAGAGTCCATCAGGAAATACTTTACGGGGACATAAATGAGTTACCGCGTGCTTGGAATGTTCAGTTAGACTGGGTAGTTATGACCTGGTCATCATTAGTAGCAGTTGTCAGGGGCAACCATGACTGAAGTGACAGAACAAGATTCAATCTTCAAATAAACATCATAAAACATGAATAGAACGTGACAGAATCCTTGAGTTTCATGCCTGCCATGTTCTATTTGAATTCTTGTGTTTAACCAAAAGAAAACAAGTTTCTCTCATTTGATCTGATTAGACACGTGTTATATTTTAAAACAGATCATTTCATAATTAATCTGTGATTTCCTCTGGAGTGTTTGAGTAGTTGTATGGCACAGTATGACTTTGGCGCTTTTCCAGGGGATCATACTACACACAGTAAACAGATAGATAGAGCAATTTGCAAATCTTTCTTTGTATCCTTTTTAAATGAACTTATTGGAACAGTTCCTGCTTTGCATATCAAGCATGGTGATTTAAACATGTGATACCAAAAGAAAAAAAGAAGCATTTAGTGCAACCTTTATTGTAAATGTACTCTCCCTCACTTCACTAATGGATTTGCTATACAAATGCATCCCTGACATGAATTCTGTTTATGTAAAACGTGTTACCGGTTTGTTTTCAGTCATAATGGGTGACACAGCAAAGCTGATAGTCTTTCATAAACGGCTGACAGTAGATAGCTTCTGTACTGAAGATTACAAATGGCAGATTTTTCACAAGAAGCAGTCTTAAAATTGAGAACTCCATTGGCCAATTGGGTGAACAGATGTACACAACCAACTTCTCTGAAGGAATTAAAGACGGTGATAATTGAGGAAAGATCACATACACTAGAATGAAACAGAAGTGGATTAGCTCTGTTGACTCTTACATAAAATAACTGGATTACTTCAAGTTGTCATTTTTCACAGTATGGCAGGTGGGCATTGAAGTTCACAGGCCCACTTCTGGCTACATCAGCCCATGTGACCCCATGTGACCCCATGACCTTCAGACTGGGTTGCTAACAATAACTTCTTTCTTGTAGATGTTGTAAAGATAACTTTGAAATTGCACTCAACATGAAATCCTCTGGTAACCCTTTCTTGTATGTGCCTTAAACAAAGAGACTTATGTCTAATGAAATGAAAGCATAGCCAGTTTTAGGCTTTGGAAAGGTACAGAAGAAGCTCTGTACAGCGATCTCCAGTACTGACATAGTATGTGCTCCATTGAGACTGGAACCATCTGCAAAACACTGATACAACTCTTTACTTTTTGCTACTGGAGTCACTGTGTAACTCTTTAACTGATTCCAAAACCAGTAATCTGTATTTAAGAAAAATAAAAAAATATATATTATATTAGACATATTGATGATTGATGATGTTTTATTTACGTTATGCTGGCCTTGGATTACAACAAAACGAATGCCAAAAGTAATTATTGTATTCTCTGGACACATGAACTGAAGTCATTTTTTAAGTCGATTCTGCGCACTTACAATTACATATTTATTTCCCCAATGATAAAAGAGGCATTCTGAAATCGCAATGTTGGAAACACAACTTGACTAAATTGGAAACCGTTTTTTCCTTTGACCTGACTGTACACATTTCTACTGCTGTCAACCTGAAACCTTTTTTTTTGTTGAAATTAGAATTGTCATCATTAATTACTAGCCAACATGAATCCCAAGAGACCCAAATTGTACCTCCTTTTTAGTCTGCTGTCTATCCTTCGAAACCCTATACTGTACCTTGGCTTTGTTTTTTCAGCTGCACAGAACCAATTTTAGACTCCTAGTATATTCAGTAGCTGTGCATGTTCCACTGAACAATTCATATTCATTTAGCAGATTTAAAACAGAATCAAAGAATGCACCTTCATTTGCCTCTCTGTGCACTATTTTCCTAGCATATCTCCAACCACAATGGAATCCCAATAGTAGGAGAGAGTAGGGGGAATAGTAGAAGGAAAAGGTTTCAGAACATAACATGTTAATAACGTGATCTAAACTCCACTAAATGTAATGTGTAGGACATGTATGTAAATACTGCACAGGTTTAGAGTCTTACTGGCAGTCTTTATAACCAGATAATGTATATTGAAAAGGATTAGTCAATGTGCAATCAGAATAAGATAGTAATGGATCATACTCAGCCATGTGGCTTTACTGTGTTAAAACAATAGCTGAGACAGTATTACTAAACTGCTTAGTGGAATTCAAATAAATCCTGGTTTAAACAGATTACCCTGACTTTTTTTTTTTTTCAATCCAGTTAAACATTACTTATGTCTGAGAATATTTATAGTCCATAAGCATGGGTTCCGTCACCTAGGGGGTGAATTCCACAAAAAACGTTATTCAGCTGTACTTGGCGACATTGATCAACACCGTATATATTTCTTTTTGTTTTTGTTTTAATAAGGAGCTGTCTGGGTCTGGAAATGTGATCGAATAGAGCCATATAGGGAAACAATGCAGGTCATACTAAAACACTTTCTTGTTTAATTGAACCCGCAACCTAATCCACAGTTTATATGGGTGGTAGGTCAGCAAATGAATTAAGGCCAACAGAATAGAGGCTTTAGATTTGGTAGCTTTGGTTAAATATGGAGAGCTTAGTACTGGTATGCTATTTCTTTGGGTTTTGTCTATAGCATATGCTGAACTTATGTGCACAAATGCCTGCAAATCTTCACATGGATTTGCCATACTGTAGTCTGTGATTTAATTTGAAAAGATTGTGCAATTCTATATAAAAACTACTTTAAGAATAATTAAATACATGTTGAAATCCTCAAGGTTTCAAAGTTAAACATGGTAAATCCATATTAGTTACACATGTGAGCAGGAGGGTCATGGGAAATGTAGTTCTGAGAGGTCCATGCAGGTACATGGGAAGCCATCTTGAGGCAGGGAATGCAATTTAAAAGTTTAAAAAAGTGGTCAAAATGTAAAAATAATAATAATAATAAATAATAATAATAATAATAATAATAATAATAATAATAATAATAATAATAAAACAATACACACACCTTGCTTAAACAGTTGTAGCAACACATGGGAACATATAACACAATAAAATAAAAAGGTCCTTATGTACCCTTTAAATCTACCGATTACCTTCATTTGTTTCAAAACATGTTGTGTTTGGATGGCAATATTATATAAAAATAAGCTGAATTTAATACGATAGTTAAATTTGTCATTTGTGAGATTAAATTAGATTTGTGAGATTAATTCAAATGTTCTGCTTTGCTTTTGGACATAAAATGTTAACAACTATAGTTCAGATAGAATTTGTTTGTAGTAAAATAGGCGATTTTTTATTATTATTACAACGTTAAGGACATGTGACGCGGACGCACGCATATTCTTTACAGTTGTTAAAAACTAAAGTCCTTTGTATTTCTTTTTTTTTTATATGTAATCTGAAGTGTTCTAATTAGAATCTCAGTTGTGCCTTTTTGTTTAACTATTATGCACAACAGCATTAGGTTGATTTGGTTATTTGATCTTCTGTTAAAAAAATTAAAACGTCAATGCATCGATTATTGTTGATGTCTATACGATAATCGGATACGAAATTAGTGTGCCACTTGCACCACTAGTGAAACCCCTGAGATTTTCCTTTGAATAACCCTAGAAAAGAAAAATTGCCAGTGCAGGCGCAAGTGCAAGCCAGGCAGGTAGCAGCTGAATAGCAGCTTGCAGATTTGCATTAGGCTGTTTCCTGCAGGCCTCACTGGTGATTTCGCTCTGCTTTCCAAAAACAATATCTCACATGCTCTACCTTTCATTTCCTTTTTAGGGCCCTATCAACCAGATCAGTGGCAGACATGGGGAGCATTGAGTTTTATGCTGTTTTAGGCCTGATTTTAATCCGTAATAAGTACTGTACAAAATACTGAAACAACCTGGTGACAAATAAAAACTGTTAGGAACTACTGTGCTTTCACAGTGAGGCCACAAGTTAAACAAATTAGCAATGTGTTACTCAGCTGCTAGACCATTTAAGCAGACTGGGAAGAGAGAGAAAGAAAGAGAGAGTTTTTCTGCATCAGGATCATGGTCGTTTAATGACACTTGTGTCAAATGAAAACATCAGTTATACTGCATTTCATCTGTATCCTGTAATAGTCATGTCTGCAGACTGCCTGGCCATAAAAGCAGGCAGTATGAACTTCTGGTGTTCTTTAGTGTTATTGTCCATACTTACTCTTAATATTGCTGGATTATTTTCCTGGATTATGTTCCAAACTCTCCTGCTCACCTACAATGTCCTTCATCACACAGGTCCCGAGTACCTCCTCAACCTGCTGACCCGCTATGTCCCTGCCAGCAAGCTGAGGTCCTCCGACTCTGGCCTGCTTGTTATCCCCAAGCAACCTTGGAGAACGCTCATTTAGCTTCATGGCTCCAACTCTTTGCAAGTCTCTCCCAGCTTTGGTGCGTGATGCTCGTACTCCTGTTCGCTTTAAATCAACTCTTGAGACCCACCTGTTCTGTCTTGCTTTCCATGCTCTTTAAGCCTGATGTCTGCTATTAGCTGTTGTGTTGCTGCTACTATTTCATGTGTTATTCTACTATCATGTATTATGTACTTTCCACTGTATTTAATGTATTTTTTTGTTTTTGTTTTACTGTACTGTATATCATGTATTATGCATTTCTCTGTATTTAAAGTGTTATAGATTTTCTTGCTGTTATTGCATCTTGTAAAGCACTTTGTGATGGTGATCCACTATGAAAGGTGTTATACAAAATAAAGATTGACTGATTGATAATAATGAAAAAAAACAACACTCACATGTTCAAAATATGATTTGCCAGCCTGAATGATATGTTTAAAAGAATCACAGAAATATTTAAATATTTACATTTCCATGCCCGATGCCACAATTTAAAAGAAATATTTTTCCTGTTCCAGCAAAGTCTAATTTTCATGTTGCAAAAAGCCAGACCAGTGTGGAAAGTGTGTGTAGGGGAAATTAGCAACCACTTATAGACCATACTAGACCCTTTGATCTTGCGATCCACAAAAAAAAAAAAATAAGAAAAATAAATAAGGATATAATTTCTACCACTTTCTAATTAGCAACTGCAAAAAGCACAACAATTGGTTTAAGTGAGAAGAGTCCTTTCATTACTGTACAGTCAGCACTCTTCATTATGTGTTGGTTACACATGTTCTGTGTTGTAGTCCTTTTCACTTTCAATACTGTTTCGTTTTTTTTCATTTTAAAAAATGTAGTCATTGCCAATTATTTGTATTTTCTCCCAATTTGAAATGGCCAATTATTATTTAGGCTACCACCCCTGCGTTGACTCGGGAGCAGTGAAGACGAACACATGCTGTCCTCCGAAGTGTGTGCTGTCAGCTGACCACTTCTTTACATACTATGGATTCACCATGCAGCCACCCAGGAGCTACAGCATAGGAGGACAGCACAGCTTCCGGGCAGCTAACAGGCAAGCCCGCAGGCGCCCAGACAGACTACAGGGGTCGCTGGTGCACGGTGAGCCGAGGACACTGTGGCCGACCTAGACCATCCTCCACCTGGCGACACTCAGCCAATTGAGGGCTGCCTCCTGGGAACTCCTGTCCATGGTCAGCTGTGGAATAGCCCAGACTTGAACTGGCGACGTCCAGGCTATAGGGTGCATCCTGCACTCATGCAGAGCGCCTTTACTGGATGCGCCACTTGGGAGCCCCCACAATGCTATTTCTTAAACAAATCTTTACATACATACATATATATAAGGTGTATGATTTGATAATGCAATATGAACCAATATTGCTTGTATTGTTTAAAGTATGAATTTATAATGAATAAACTGATTCATTATTAAATATAGAAAGGTTCCATACAGCAGCTGCATCCTCCTGCTGTGGCAAACACACTCCCTCTCCCACATGCTCTCAGATTTAAAAAAAGATAAATAAATAAAACATAGGCAAATCACTGTCTGTGCCCAGGCATCTGAAGCATTGATTCACAGCTGCACGCATCAATGAGATGCAGAACATCAAGGAAGAACAAAACATTAGAACAAGGAGGCAAAGGGACGTAAATGTTTTAACAGGTTGAGATGAATCACAGTAATAAAAAAAACAACAATGTGTGCAATTCAAGAAACAATTGGAAAGCCTTTATTATACATGTTTCACCTCATACATGTTACTAGCAAAGTACCTAATACTGTACATGCCTGTGTCAATTATGAAGAAGAAACAAAAGATTTGCTGGGACTTGACTGTGTGGCAGTGGAGTAAGACGAGTAATGTCTGAGAGGATATGTTCAAAGACACAGAGCTTGAGATACTGCAATGTGCTGTGCATGTGCACTGCTAATTTAAGAAAACCCAGACAAGAAATAACAGAGACATTTGTGCTACATTGTTTTATCACTGGTGCTTTTATGTTGATATAATTAGCTTTGTTCTTTTTTTCTAATTTGTTCTAATTTGGATGGTGATTAGCAATACTAATGAGGGCTGTACCTCCAAAATGCTATTTAAAACATGCATTTAAACAAAAAAATGTGTACTCTGATGGTTTAGGCTTAAATGGGAGGCTAAATATATCCTGCACATCTGTTATCGACATTCATCAATTATTTACAGAAGTCTTGCCATTTTTAAAAAATGAGAAGCTTTAACCAGAAAGGTCTGGGTTCCTGGGCACACTGAGTTCAGGCCCAAGGGAAGACGAAATACGAGGTGGAGGTAAGCCTATACTGAGACATTTTTAAGATTAAGAATATACCTCTCAAAGTGTTTATTGAATGTTATACTTACCTAAAAATACACATTGAAGAAAGATTTACTCACTGTAGTTTGTATATTTTTTTGTGAAGGCTAAGGAAAGTACAATGAAAACGAGGTGACTGATTCTCAACATACTTAATGCAACTTTTTTTTTTTTTTTTTTAATAAATACATAGAATATTTTCATCATCAACAAAGTCCAGAAGAATGATTCACAAAGCTAATTTAAAAATCTAAAAATGAATTCAAATTCTAAAACTCATAAGAGACCACTTAAAACCACTTACAAGCTCCTAGATGAAATGTCTGTGTTCTTATTTCAGGTTTAATAACTTTATTGGATGTATTTTTTCCTTTCTAAGAAAGCTGTCCTAATGACAAATTAAAGTAAAAAGCTTTTGTCCATACAGTTTAATGTATTTTTCCATTGCATTGTTTGCTATTTGTGAAAGTACTAATTTCCTATTTGATATTAATTATTAATGTACCCATTTGTCATGATACAGTAAAGTCTTGCATTGTACACCTCTTTTCAGATGCTTTTGGTTTTTATGAAATACTTTTTTTATTGAAAACTACCAATTCTGTCCAGAATATCTTAATAAGTTATTCTTCTGATATAGACCAGAAAGGGGACAAAAATCAATTGATAAATGCTCAGAAGAATTGCTCTGTGTAACCATTGCTGAATCTATAAACTGACTAATCCGTTGTATAATCCAGGTTTTAAATGCCATCTGATTTTAATATGTTCCTCTTAGAAACTGAGGATACTAGGCTACAGCAAACTTGCAATACATCAGCATTGGGACAAAACTCCTATTACAAAAGCTGATCCAATAAGGTTTAGCTGCTTTGGAAACATCCTGGGTCTGCTTCATAAAGATATAAGACCACATGCATAGGAAAGCATCTTTTCGGAATGCAAAGCAATGCAAAACATTGTAATGTGTGCTCTTTAGCATTTGCCGTTGGAGCACACATGGCTTATTTTTCACTGCTGATGAATGACACTTACTGTATGATGAGGAAGGCCAGGTCTCCCAATTGAACATGCGTGTGTATAAATGATGACTACATCCAAGGCACTTTATCTTCTTACATGGTGGCTTGGAATTACCAATAAGTTAGCAAGAGAAAAGTACCTTCTGTAATAATCTTGTTTAAATACTAAGGTAATCCTAAACATACTAACCAGAAAATATGGAAAACATATTATTATTATTGCATTAGAATAATTAACAGCAATTGTGTTAAGACACTTTCATTCCAGTCACAAATAATACCTTTTTGATCTCCAGTCTTCTGGTCAGCCTGTCACAAAAAAATCTTACCAGACATATCTAGTCAACCAGGTGCAGCTATTAAATTAACAGGTCCCATTATAGGGCCAATGAATTCAATACAAAAAAAGATATATTTTATCAAGGAGACACACCGCTGAGCATACACCAATAGTGTTACCCTACACAAAATGTTGTGTAGTACTTGAAATGGGGAAATAGTGTCAAGACGATTCTGGCCAAAAGAAAACGTTTTGCCTGATACAATGTTGGTCCTACTGGGTTACCTGAGATGAGTCATCTCAGTTAATGGGTGTAAAGTGTATATCTACTGTATTTACAGTATGGCGTATTGCAATGTCTGACTCTGAATGTTTCTACAAATGAAATTAATTGCGCCAAAATATGAATCTCTTCCAACCAGATTAATAGTATTATATTTGAACTATATTTTTAAATTGTAACTGCTTAATTATTAGGATGTGTATACAATAAGAATAGTACTACATTTGCTAGACAGAATTGAAATCCGAATAAAACAGTTACCATGACAACATTGTTTGCCACAATATAAAACTGACAAATGTTTTAAAATGCATTACTGCAGATGCAACAGAAATCATGTATGGTGATAGTCTTGCTTCATGTTTGATTTTAAGTAGAAAAAATGTGTTTTCATAAAAATGTTGTTTAGTTTATCACTTCTTGCTCAAATCTTAGATGAAATGCAATGCAGTCTGACAATTTAAACTACACGCCAAACCAGTCTGGGTTGGCTAAACCACTGCACACAATACCCAAAGGGATTCAAAGTCTAAACATGTCGATTTCTAAATTACAAGAGCAAAGCTGAGAAACCACTGTTAGTAAATAAAATGTGCACATTTCAAATTTTTTGAAAATGTGATCATTATCTTATGGGCTCATGCTCATCTAGTATAGTGTTACATGAATTTGGAAAAAATAGCAAGAAGATTCGACCACTGGTACGAATGTTGCCTGCATGTTGTTCTATTATTATTATTATTATTATTATTATTATTATTATTATTATTATTATTATTATTATAGGGATTAGATCTACACTGATGCTCTGGTAGAACATGGTTTATAACAATTGTTTATTTGTAATGATGGTTTAATTGTACAGTGCTACCCTCATTTTCCACTGCACTGATTTACATATTGGCCGTCATAAATAATATACAGCCATTGAAGTCTTGCATAGCATTCAATATGATACTGTATGGATACAAATCAATAAGGAGGTTTAACCATGTCAGCACTCTTTTTAAAGTGCTATTTAAGGCTAAACAGAAACAAATGCATCATGATTCTCACTCAACAGATTAAACACATTATATTTAATTTATTTATTTTGGGATTACTAACAAAAGTAAAGTTTTACTGATAGGGTTTAGCAATTAATTAAGGAGTAAAGTCTTTAACCATAGTTATGGATGAGTCTGTAGGCCAAAAGTATTTACTGATCAAAATGTCTGAGGTAATTAGTAACCAAAAAATATGGGATGACTCGTTTAATGAGTAATGGTTAATTACATGAGGCTGAAAACTAAAGAAAATGATTTAAATATAGAAAGAAATGTTCAAGTCTGGAGTACATTCCAAAGGAATGATGCCATAAATACTGTACATCTGACTGGAGAGAAGGAATCTACACAAGTCACTAAAGGAAGGACACCCTGGAAAGTGGATTTATCTAACTTTATGGTATCCAAATTCCATGTATGCATGTACATATATTCACAAAGTGAAACACGCAGTTAACTACTGATATTCCATAGTTTACTTACTCCTGAATCAACTGTATATGCTGAGATTTCAGCTAAGTGGTAGGACGGTTTTCACCTTCAGACAGAAAGCAGACTCTCAGTAGTGTGGACTGCATGAGCCTAATTACCAACATACATGTATGTTCTACCTTTCGTAAAGAAGTGATAACCAATTCAACGTAAGAAATTCATTGTGTTGCACCGCAGTAGATGGATCAAGAGTATTACTGTTGCCCTTTAACTGTCCTGACAATCTGCTGGTTATTTGCTTGTTTTAATTCACATTTTAGACAAACATCTGCAACCTGGCACCCTTGCTGTAGTTCACATGGACTTATTGCAGCCAAACCATTTGAGTGACTTCGAACAACATATTTCAAGTTGAAGTATAAAATACAAGCAAAGAATACAAATATGTCAGAAGATGAAAAGGGTGTCCAGTATTTGTATACACTGTTAATGGTGATAAAACTAACCATGTTTATATTTTGTTTGAACTTTCAATTACTTTCCAAAATCAATTCTGTTAAAATAAAGCAGGCTGGATCCATAGTTTTCAATAAGGATAAAAAGTCACAACACTTATAAAACCTGCACTGGCATTACATACAATATGTAAACAGGAATACTCCAAAGTCACCTTGTAAGCTCTTAGACCAGTTAGCATTACTGCACTGGAACTAATCTGTTTATTCCAAAGGTTATCGGATTTCATTAGACAAGGTTCTGCATACTGAAGCTCGAAAAGAAACACACCCAGTTCCAAGGAGACTTCTTAAGACTTAAAAAGGATTGTGTGGGTTAGAGAAACTGGCAGAATAGGTGATCCACTTAACACTTGTCACTAAAGACAGTAAGAAAGATGTAATAGTGCTAAGCAGGTGTTACTCAAAGCTGGCTTTAAAAATGTACTAATCGTCTTTACACATACAGTTTCCAGTATAAACTCCAAATATACCTAACCAGTGTCTTCAAGCTTTTATTTAAGTTGTCCAATTTGGAGGAACCTTTCGACCCTCATACATCAAGGTGTATTCATATTTTATAGAAGCCTAGTACTTGTAACAATTTATGACACTCGGTTGATAAGCAGTACTATATTGGACACAACAGAGTGAATATGTTTTAAAGAAATCGTTTTTGAGAGAAAAATAAAAGGCTGTTTTACTACTGTATGGAACATTACTGGGTTTTATTAAAATACACAACATACTTAGTGTAGCTGCTGAATATGTGTGTGGGTTTTTGGCAATCTGTGATACCACATATTGTTCAATGTAAGTTTTACACCCTGAGGGCTAAAAGCCTGTAAGAATTGGCAAGATTTGTTCAACAAACTCATCGTTAGATAGTGTAATTTATATATATGCGACAGATAAAGCTCTGATCCTACTTTGTTAGTGGAATTGCAAATGAACAGTAGTATAAATAAATAAATAAATAAATAAAAAGATCTGCGTCATTTTCAGAAACATGTGTTTATTTTATATACAGTATGTAACACATCTGTTACTGGCTTAAATAAAATGAAATACAAAAAAAAAATGTGTCTAACATGAGATCAAGATCAACTTAGAATTCAGCATTATTCGTTGTTTCCCTTTACACTTTTGTTTGGTGATGAGATGATTATTTCAGCTAATGAGTTCCCATCTATCCTCACAGACAAACAAACAATTATTCTTTAAGTGGCATATGTTCAGATATGAAAAAAGAACAAGCCTGCTGCTTTTAAGGGCACTTCCTTCATTTTCCATGTCAGATCATGATTCAATAATGCCTGCAAATCTTCTTTTACTCTCCCTTTTACACTAGAGGTTCATCTTGTCCAATTAGCCATCTGCCATGCCTGTATTGCTATACAAATGCACCACACTCCCATCAGTGCAGACAACGACATCCCATCAGCAGGGCAGTTTTTCCATCTGACAATCAAGAATCACACCCCATTGTTCTCAATTCATGATGTTACACAGAGTATAGCCGCCATGTGTGATTAGCCAGCAGGGTACCAGAGGTCCTCCTGTGATGTGGGATAGATGCCAAACCATATTTTAAATGGAGCCTAGTAATCACAAGAAATGTAAACAAATCTGCAATAGTGAAATTTGCACTAATAAACATTATTTTGTCTTTTTGTGAACTATATATATATATATATATATATATATATATATATATATATATATATATATATATATATATATATATTTTTTTTTTTTTTTTTTTTTTTCTAAAACCCCTTCCCACTATCAATGGAAACATTTTAAGCACACTTTACTTGGTTTCCAGACCACTATTTTAAATTGAGCCTACAGATCATTTTGATTCCTCCAAACGCTAGTCAGAAGAAACATTAGCTGCCTCCTCTGTGTTACAAACTGCAAGAGCACGTGACCATGTGCTAGTTGTGGTGAGCAACATTAATGGTTGAAACCTGAACTAAGCTGCTTTTAAACTTAAAAAGATTCAACAAACTAGATTATTGTACTCCTAACACCGTGACTGCACCAATCTTCATTGCAACCAAGTGCAAAGTTATTGTGTTCTTACAGCAGATTTTGTCATGGTTTGGATCTTTAGTATTAAGCTTGAATTTACTGTATCATGTGCAGAATTGAGGCCACTAGATATTTATATCACAGTTCCTCAAGGCATAAGAGTCAAAGTGTGAAAGCACATTTGTGTTGGTTGCTCTATAGGCACGATATACATGTTTCCTACTGTGATGGTCCCCTGCTCCCAACATTGAAAAAACAGCCTCCTTTAATACCAACCATCCCAGAAATTAAGCTGTTGTTTTAAAAATAAACTTTGCTTAATTCCAAATTCTGTTTTTTATAACCACAGGTTCGCTGTTGTAATGAATTCATTTTTGTTCAAAAGCCTTTTACAGACTGTGTGCGACACTATCAGTGAGTGAGAGGCTCAATCAATTGAAGTAGTTGTACTGCCAGCATCCCGACTACTGTATTTCAGCCAACAGGAACTATTTCTAGCTAAACTCCAGTACTCCTGATATTGATCCACAAACCTGCTGCTGCCAATCATTTGTAGTTATTAGCTAGATTAGTGACAGTCATTTCATTGTGGAAAACAAATGCAATATAAAGACTACATAAAGGGATATTCAGTTGTGTTCAGTAACATATAAGATGGCATATTCTCTTTTCATTGAAATGCCTACTCTTAGTGGGTAAGTAATATAGTTGACATTCAGAAACCATTATTGTTGTGCACATATATTACTGGTATGTAAACATTTACTGACAGATGAAATCTATATTGTAGTGGTTTGCTTCTCAAAGTATGATTGCTTAAGAAGTGCAGGCTTTGATGTGTGCATGTCACTGTTGTACTACACAGTCTTAAATCTCACATTAACAAAAGAAGCAAAGCTTAGGCATTTTATGGTTTTAGTTTTATGGGTTTATTTATTTATACATGTTTTATGGTTTATCTTTGTTTAAACTCAAACTATTTGCTAATATTGTACAATATAACCCCAAACAACATAGATGTGTGTTGTTCATTTTTCTACATTTACTAAACTGTGAAGTAGACAGATTACCAAGTCAATTATTTTACAACAAGTCCTTCAAATCGTCATCTATAAGACCACCAAAGCTTGTCCCACAAGTGGTTTTAACCCTTCAAAGATGGTGTCATTTTCAATACTTTCATCCTGAAGTCTTTTTGTGGGGTCATTAAAGCAGACAGTAAAGTAAGCAGACAGTATCGGAGCTGCATGCAGAAAGTCAGTTAAATGAGCACACCTTAGCAATTTCAAAGTGACATTTCTTCTACTTTAGATCTTAAAGCGGTGGTACTTACTTACAGAAAACCTACCTGGCTGAAGAGAAGCATTCATAGGGCTACTGACATTTTAAATATAAAGAAGATTTTAAATGAGATGCGTTTCAAGTATGATTACCCCCCCCCCCCCCCCCCCCCCCCCCCCCCCCCCCTTCTTCCACTACACAAAATATAGCAGAATATAAATCTTGAGGCAGTGATTTTCTTGGATTTTGGTTTATTTGACACGGAATGACCGCTTTCTATCTTAGAATAAACATGTATTGAATTTGGTTCAAACATGGAAAACATGTATTTTTCTTTCCCTCACTGCCTCAGGATATGGAATGTCACAGTGTATCAATGTAAACTACTAGTGCCATGGAAAACTACAGCAGATGTAAATTCAATATGAGCATACGTTTAAAATGTAGCAATTGTAGAGTTACGTTTTAATAAATTGAATTTTCCATCTCTGAGCCGCTTTCTTTATTCTTAATATGAAATTCTCTAAAATGACACTACAATGATGTGCTGCAATACTTTACTAAAGAATCTTGGTACATATTTCTTGTTGGAACTTTCTGGGATACATCTGCTCTGAAAGTATTATTTTATACTGTTGTATAGACATATGCTCCTTTTAACAAAATACATTAAAATATGCAAGTCTCTTTTGTGAAAAAGCTCACAGAAGTGTAACTGTTCCACTTAATAATGTAGTGTTATTTCTCAAAGGTAAAATAATGGATTTGCAGAATACCATGATACCAGCCCAGTTGTGTAACAGCAGGGTATTACATTTGAAGGGGTGAGCAGCAAAACAAGTCAAGCATGATTGTCATTGTTCACATTTGTTAAATGAAGCTCTGCTGTAGAAGGCTGTTCCTTTCAGAAAACAATTTAAACAAACACAGATATGTGGTGATCAGTAAGTATACTGTATTCAAGGCCAAGGCCAATGTTCTCGTCAAGGCCACCAAGAACATGGAATCTCCTTTGTGAGCATCTCATACCTTTGAATGTTAAACCAAATAAAATCTACAAAAAGTGATCCCTGCATGCAGAGAGGGCAATGCCAACTATGATAGTCCTGGAAATGCAATGATTAACCCTCATTTGCTCATTAATTAGGTAGGTCATGTGTCAAATTTGAAATCATGTCTTACAGACACCTAATATCCTTTTTGCTCTAGAACTGTCCTTTCCCTGCACTATTGATAGATCAGTCCTACTGCTTACATCCACAGGATATTAGACAGTGAAGCACCAGGTCTCCTCTGAGCTGCACTGCCGCTGGGTCTCATCTCTGCCATGGAGGGATCACCCTCTGTAGTGACAGGGTATTTCAATCACCATAATGAATGGAGACCCCTGTCTTTCAGCAAACAGCCAACAGTGCAAGTGAGTGGAATTGTCTGGTGGTTTCAAGATAGAATACTTTCTATCTTGAAACCAGAGATACCCTTGAGTCTAAGGAAAGCAGAAAGGTCAGGCTTTAAAGATAAAATATTTATCAACAATTTAGAAAATACTGCACGGTTCATCAAAAAGGCATTCTTTTTGACCTGATATTAATTTTGGCCCACTTGAAATTCTATTCAGATATATTCTTTTTATTAGACTTTTCCTTTTATGGACAATCCTTGGCCACAAAGATCTTTTCTGTTTATGCAACTAATTCAATACAGTTGTCTGTTTAGAAAGTCTGCAAAAAACACTTTTTTTGGAAAACTCCTTTAAATAAAAGATCAGACAAGGAAACAACCAATCTGTGTCTGTGTGAGGGGTTTCTACAGGCATTCACATTTGTTTAGGTTCTGTACAGAACTATTAAATGCTGAACAACAGAAAATCAAATTGGGAAGGTATCAAACACAAGTAGGGTTCCAGACAAAGCTGCAGAGAATCATATACTATATAAAATGTCCTGGAAGTCTTTTTTTCTAAGGGTGCACCATAAGAATGGTAAACCTTAGAAGTCTAAGTAGAAGTTGTGCAGTGTGCCAGAATGTCTAGCACATTTTGTCCAGGACTGTGACAAAATGTTCAACATATTTTATTAGGGAACTAGCATGGTGTTCACTTTTTGTTTCTAAAAGTTTGCTTAAATAAAGTTAAGGTTTGGATCTTTTGAGTAAATCTGTTTAACAATGATGACATTGAAGTTTAAAAAAAGATTATTGACCAGCATTTACATCTTTTAATTACGTACTGATGATTGCTTTATTGGAATAGATCTATTAGTTTAACTAATAATTCAACAAAGAAAGGATTAAGTCAAAACATAACTGAAGGCATACCGTAATCTTTGTGACTGAACAACTGTACAGAAACTAAACGAACCAGTCGCAACAGGGTGAAATCATAACTACCAGCAGGGGGCGCACAACAGAATGCAAGCAGCAAATAAAAATTAGGATGACCAACAGAAAAAATGGTGTCATCCTATCCTAATCGTGTTTACCATCCATTTTAGGGTTTGTGAATAACATCTGCTATTTGCAGTAACAAATACAGTAATTAAAGAAACAATTGCATTTGTGAAAATCAGCAAAAAACAAAACATTTCATATGAGATTCGGTGGAAATGTGGCATTCACATGCAGGGGATATTGCGCTAATTATTGATAGGCGACATACAAATGCATTGTTGTTGTTGTTGGTGTGTGTGTGTGTATGTGTGCGCGCGTGTGTGATTGATTTTTTTTTTTCTCCAAGCCATAGATTCTAAATCAAATCAGCCAATTAGAACCAAATCTTAATGTAGAAACGATGTTCTGTAAGCACATGAAGATACATGTACAGTAAGCCTACAACGTACAGCTACAATGTATTGACACATCCCAGTCCATATCCTCATCCCCCGTCACTACGGATACAAATAGATTGTGTATTCTGTCAAAAGATTTTTGTAAACCATGAAATGTAACTACCCTAAAAGCTAGGTTAATAAAGTGATGCGGGAATCCCAGTGAATTCGTTTACTGTATGTTCTGTTTCCCCTTTGGGCTTACAGAATTTCCAGCAGTACACAATACAAACATCTATACACCGCTGCTGCCTACACAGGATGCTGCAAAATCATTTCCTTCCAGTTATGTATGGGATTTGACAGAAAATATTCTTACCTGTTTTAAAAAACGCGTCTGTGTCCGAGTCATTCAGCCCTTCCTCAGCTGCTTCTGCCAAATTCATCTTTCCCCCTATTAATTTCAGAAAAAGGTAACGCGAAGTATATCCAGGGATGATTATTACAAAATTCAGCGCACGATCTCTTCCATATTCTGGTGCTCCTTGTCGCCGCTGTTTGTTTTGCAGTCGTGGGTTTCCGTCCGTGTTATTACAAAGAACAGCCCTGCAATACGCTATTGTTTCGATTTCACCCTCCTCTTTCTAGCAGCTCCTCGGCACATGTGACACACAGGGAGATGCAGTTATATATACGGAACAATCTGATGATACATAACAGGAATATGTTTAGATATATTCCTTAACAATATATAACTGAGGCATGCTCCAAATTAGTTATAGTATAAAGAACCAATGTAGGGATCCTTCACGATGCGTAGCAGTTGGTAGTGATTCAGTGATGTCATAACAATTTGCATTTAAGTGGCTGGTGCTAAGCAGAGATTTCTTTCTCCAGGTGGTCCCTAACAAAATACAGACTATAATCAAATTGTCCCTACGTTCATCTATTGAACAATCGCAGAGTTAATGTTACTGTATGAAAAAAAAAAAGATCATTACCAGCCTATGCAGTGTGAAAAGGTTTTGCTTGTTTAATCTCATAGCATTTCTTCATCTAACAAACCAAGGCGGAGAGCTGGTTTAATGTGCGCGCGTGTGTGTGCTTGCGTCTGTCAGTGGGCGGGGGGGTATCATCCTCTCCTCCGCCCTCTCACCACTCCCTTACAATCACCCTCCACAAACAAATACACAGCACACAATGCTGCGTGCGTTTCTAAACATGTTTGTTAATATAAAAGGATAAGCTGTTTTTGTTTTGTTTTGTTTATTGTTTTTTTTTTATTATTATTATTTTCAAGAGCTTTTTATTTGTGTTCATTTTGTCAGGAAACATAACTAGTCCACCCGGCTTTGTCATTTCCTACACCAGCTTTGAACGCACCGCTGGCTAGCGAATCCCTAGTACACAAATGACAGTATGTAGGTGATTGTGTGATTATTGTGAGCACAATCCCACAATTATTCATCCACAGGTTGATGAAATTTTGACATGGACCTGTCAAATCTTACTTAATTTACTATACGTTAATCATTTTCTTTATCTCAGTGAATTCACGCAGACACACGTGTTTTGGTGTTATGCTGAAACCAGCTCTCTGGCCCAGTTGTCATACTCTGGATTCCCAAGATTCTCAGAAACCTGTATGAATTTCCTGCATATGTCCGGCCAACAGCCATTTATTACAATCGCTGCATCCTTATGGGCACACAGCTCTGCTTTTCTTGTCATATCACTACACTTGCAATGCTCAGCCTGCCTTATTCTTCAGTTGTTGTACTCTGCTGCCCTCTAGCGCCAACTATTTGGAATGACATGTGGTGCATTATTATAACTGGTAGTGATATCAGCTATAGTAATATACTTATTAATATTATACATTATATTTTTTTGTCTTCATTTTGTCTGAAGTCGCACAATTGAGATATGTGTTTACACTGTATGTCATGCACCTACACAATTGTTTTATCTGTTGTGATGTATTAATTGAAAGGACAAAATAATGAATCACACAAGCTGATAACAAAACGATATGTTTGTATTGAAGACCCAATATATGACTAAATATTGCGTGCATCTGCTGAATTATAACCCCACAAATATTTTGTTTAATTGTTGGTACTTTTTTTCTGATACCAGTTATGGTATAATAGAGTAACACAATCCCCTTGTTTTATATCTAAGCAACCTGTTACTTTTGAGAAACTACTATTAACATGGACGTAGACAATGTCTCTTACCTGTGAACAAATGCTGTAACACGGTTGCACATCAATACTCAGGTAGCACCAACGGTGGAGATAACATGTCCACTTATTAAGTACATATAATTGCTGATTTACATTTGGACCAATCTTTATTTGGACAGCAATCAGTGTCTGACTGCGCAGCCTGGGTTCCCTGAAGCGAGCCGTTGGTTTCTCTGTATTTGAAGTATTATGGATTTTCTTGTTGTTACTGCATCTTGTAAAGCGCTTTTGTGATGGTGGTTTACTAGGAAAGGCCCTATATAAAATAAAGATTGATTGATCTAAGGTCCTGGAAATTCATAGAAAGTGTTCGGTTTTTTCCGTCAAGCGCGTCTGATCAAAATAGCTCTTGATCGTCTGATCAAAAAACGGTAGAGCCCTACAGGTTTAGAATACAAGCTCACGGGGCAGATATGAAATGCAAATGTAAGACCGTGCAAATAAAATTATTTCTTAGTGCTATGCCATTTATTGTTTTGTCACCGCAAAAAAAGGCAAACTCTGCGGCCGCGTTAAATGAATAGACCAAACATTTGTCCACTGCCTGTTCACAAAATGGTGATGCCCAATTAAGAGCAATAAGAGAATATATATTTATTAGAAGATGCGAGATTGGTCCACAGAGATACTCCCTGTTATGTCAAAGTGTATGTATATTTAAAAGTTATACAGGCCATAGACAGAATGTGTGAATAATATATGATAGCAATATTTGGTCATAGCTACCTCACAATGACAGTCATACATGTCGTCATATGATTACATGGAAACCACAATTTGCTGCTGAAAACCTTAGCAGTAGCAAGTACAGCACTCCTGGTTATAACAATACGCTTAACCAGTAAAATAGACTGATCTGAAACAACTACAAAAGCAGGGGCAAAGTTCAGAAACTACGAAGGTAGGGCTACAGTGTTGTCGGTACTCCACATGGTACTCCACACCAAAAGGTCATGTTTTTTTTTTCTGCTCAAATGTTATTAGCTGCACCTCGTTTTTTTTTTTTTTTTAAATTAAAGATTTGTTATTAATCTTTTCCTTGCCTTGGTTAGCATGGTTGTATTTTAACATATATAGAGCAAATTGTGTCATAATTGTCTTAATATTAATTTAAACGCCTGTAGACTATATTTTAATTTGTATAATAATATAATGGAAATCCTTTCCAATACAAATACAATTGTTTTGTTAATACTGAAATCCCCATCTCAATATCAATAGTACACCTTTGATTTTATGCAAGAACACACAACAATTTTAAGAACAGGATATAAGGAAAACAAATAGTAGTATGTAGTGTATTGTTAAATGCAAGTCCTGTAAGCCTTATTGTTCTTTTCTGTGTGTTTTTATAGATTTGGAGAGAAAATGCCTCCACCAGGTAAACAGGTCACCGTCCCCGAGGAACTGCCAGAAATCCTGAAAGCTTTTACAAAAGCTGCTATTAGGACTCAACCAGCAGACATTGTCCATTGGTCTGCTATGTAAGTTACTTAAACTCTTGCAATATTACAATATGAACAAAACGTGAAATAAAAAAGGGTGTCTATTAATCTTGAGAAAATATGTATAGTAGGGCAGCTATAGCTGAAATGAACCAGGAAATGCAGCACACTGTTCAGTATTGAATTAACTGGGCTTTAGTGCCTGAAGTTGCCTGGGCTGGCATGGAATCAAGAGGGTCTAACTATAGAGTTCAGATTGACCAAAATGTACCTGAAGTTGCACAGGTACTAAAGTGTTTACAAAATTGAACCCAATAAACAGACCAAGAAAAGAATGTGTGAAATATTATTGTAGTCTCTGCTGCTACTTATCTATTTAACTTTGGCAGGTACTTTACTGCTTTAGCCAATGGACAGCCTCTACCAACAAAATCGGAAATACTTGTACCAACAAGCCATGCCGAGTTTTCAATAGATCATCTAAAAACCCTTCATGAAAAGGTAGGTTTTATTTGAATTGTGTCCAGGATAGCCACTTGTACACATGGTTCAATTCACAGGATTATACATATTACTGGTGGCAGCTTCACCAATAACTGCAGTTATAGCAGCAGTTACAAATTACAGACATTGAGCATTTTACATTTTGATTAGCTTATATATGATCAGTTTCTGGGATCTACCATCAAAGGTGGAGTGAATATCCCAAAAAGGGACATACAGTAATGGTTATCCAATTATGATGAAACTTATGTCACACCATTCAAACTCCAGGAACAGTTGTGCAAAGCTAGGAATGGAGCTAGGAGTGGTGCAATTACATTAACACAACAGTGTCACATAATATACTGACTTGTCAAAACATTTCAATGGTCTGCTACCGAAGCCCACTCCAGTGTATTTTTCTTATGGCATCAGGTGTGTCTTGTCCAGTGTGATTTGGGCCAGTTACAAGTCTTTTTCTTGTGACAATACATTTCATTCATGTGGCCTAATTGCAAACGGGTTGTGCTTAGTAGCAGTGCTTTTCTGCAAATGTTGCTATTCCAAGAAACACCCAGGGGAAATGTCTTGATGGAACCATTGGTTAATGTTGTGCTGACAGAAAAGCTGGATGTGCAGGCACCCAGTTATGCTTCTCCATGTTTTGCCACAGTGAAAATAGGTTGTGGGTCACATGCCAAAATACCACATTGAATGCAGAGACCATTTAACAGCAAAAATTGTCTAGATGTTTTCCAATTTATTAGAATGTTTACCTCATCGAACACTGTGACAGAAATACAATGATTCTTGGTTGTAAATCTCCCTCCTGACCTGTGAGGGCACTAAGCAGCGAGAACAGTTCCTTGGACAGGTTGGTCTGACAGTTCTTTCCCAGGGTTCAAGGGAAGTCGGCCAGCCTGGAAGGGGGCGAGACTCCATTGCAATAATGCATTGACCCGGAAGGGAAACGACGTGGCAGCCGCAGATTAGAGGCGGTTGTACTCGTTTACCAAGGGGTCATGTGTGACAGCATAAAAGGGGACGGAGAATCGTAATCTGTTCCTTCATTTTGGCTTAATGTGAGTAGAACCGAGAAGGACAGTAAAACTAACCACAGAGAGTAAAATCATGAGTGTTGTTTTGTTTGTTTGTAATTGTCTTGTCTTGTATGTTATTAGACATTTAACACAGTTCCGGAGCTGTCGCCAAGGGCCAGCACTAAACCGGACAACACTGCACCATTGTCACAAATATAAACCTCTATCACCCACCACGAGCACAACTGCACAAACCCAGAACTGTAGTATTATGGGGCAGATATCGTTTATTATTTGAGACTGTCTGTTCTTGTTATAAACCCCATGCTGTATACATTGGTGTGTATTTCCGGTGAATTATTGTTTGGTTGCCAGACCTGTAATCTCCAAAATAAAACATTTCCAAACCGGATTACAATTCTTTTTTCACGCACTGCATCACTCCTGCACCTGCTTCCACTCAGCCACTTTGTCACAAACACTTATTTTAAGTTTTATATATATATATATATATATATATATATATATATATATATATATATATATATATAGAGACGAGAGAGAGAGAGAGAGAGAGAGAGAGAGAGAGAGAGAGAGAGAGAGAGAGAGAGAGAGAGAGAGAGAGAGAGAGGGTTTTGTGTTAAACATTTATGAGATATCACTTGGCCATGTTTCAACTTTATTTTTCCAGGTAAAAGCATATATTCCAGTTTACACATTAATACATTGCAGAATACAGCAGAAAATACAAATCTGAAAAAGAATGCTATATTTTTTTTTTACTTTTTTTTCACCTTCCAAATACTCCTTTTAAGTTTGGATCGAGATGTTCAGTATACCCAGAGGAACTTGCAGAAAAGTGGATGGAACTCAATCTATCAGAGGGACTCTTAAGAGATATCATGACTGTGGGAAACTTTGGCGAAGAAGTTGATTGGCTAAAATGTATTGCTTTAGCTTGCAGTGCTCTTGGCGGGGTAAGTTTTGCCTAGAAAATTATTGTTATTGTTTACTTTTTTGTCTGTTAACATGGACTTGTACTTGTCCAATGTGATTTTATATGTTCTATGGAGGCTATCCTCTAACATGTTTGGAAAAAAGTCTCTAAAGGTGCAGTTTAACACAGACAAGCACAGACACTTCCAACATTTAAGTATAATAATTCCTCAGGAAGAGGATAATTAGTAGACACCCCTTCCATTGAAGTGTGCCAATAACTAATTATTATTAAGCTAATAATAGGGCTGTCAATTAATTGCAGTTAACTTATGTGATTAAATCTTTGGGAGATTAATTTTAACGCATGTTAATCGCACTCCTGTCTGGTCCTTCTTAACATACCGTAATTTATTTCCTGTGGCACCACTAGTGCATGCCAGGATTGAATGAGTGTATTCATTGATTGAATATAAAATTAGTTACAGAACTGCATTATGTAGCAAAACCACTCGAACTGAAGGATTTGTGAATAGGACTTTTTTTAAAATTTTTTAAACATTGACGGTTCATAGGACAAAAAGAGGGCTACCTGTATCTACTGTCAAAGTGAGTTCCAGCATTTAGTTTGCCATACCACCTGCGTGCTAAACATGCTTTCACTTCTCAAAATACACTCTAGTAGTTTTTGTCTGCTACAGACAACAACAACACACAACAAATGAAACCCGTCAGTTTTGACAGAGTACTCTTAGAAATTCAGGATCGCTGGAACCCATGAATCAAGCTAAGTATGATACTGTAACCAGTGCTGTTGGACAGCTACAGACTGCAGACCAGTTAACATAGCTTTGTTTTATTTCAATAACCAAATTTAACCAATATTATTTTCAATTATGGAGGATATAGCCATTACTTGGTGAATGCTTTGTTTTATTTAGGAAATTTCAAGTTATTAATAAAAGATCATGTAAAATTATTATTCTTATTATTTAAATGTCAATGAAAAACATCAGTTTATGAGTAAAGGAAACTGATAGTTGTAAATGCATTCAGGTGGGTAATAAGCTGACTGTGATTTAGCAGTTGGTTCAAACAATTTAACAACAATGCTACATTGTAAATAAATATAAAACTATAGAAAATACAGAAATATGAAAACAGGGTTTTTATGCTGGGTTGTTTTAATAATAATAATAATAATAATAATAATAATAATAATAATAATAATAATAGCATCAGTAATAAAACAAACTTAAATGAGATGGATGCAGTAATTTTATCAATTATATATGCAACTAAAACCAAGATTAACTGAGATTAAAAAAAAAAAACTTTAATCTCAAGATTAATCGTGACAATTTTTTTTTTTTTTTTTTTTTTTTATTGCTTACAGTCCTAATTGCAACAAATCATCTGAGCAAATCTCATAAACCATAACAGGATGTTGTTTGCTTGAAGTGTTGACACTTGCTCTATAAATATACATTTGTTAGAAATAAATCCAATATGAAAAAAAAAAACATAACTTTGTTTCTGAGAATGTTATACAAGTATGTTCGTCTTGCTTTTTAACCACATCTTATTTTTTTCTCATTTGACTTTTTCAACAGACTATTACAAATGCCATTAAATATGCCTGTTGCATACTGACCTCGGATCCTAACTGCCCAAGCGAAGAAGCCTGTATTCCTTACCACCTTTTTAGGTTTCTTTATACTTACTTAGCAGACATTGATGGAGAGATTTCTCAGGGGCACATTGACCGTGCATTAACTTATTTGGAGGAGGAAGTGTAAGTAAAATACTTCCATCACACAATAACTAATGCACAGAAAACAATCTTTATACAGATTAGTTTTTACTAGTATTGCAATGATATATATATATATATATATATATATATATATATATCTATATATATATAATTATATAACTATATATATATATATATATAACTGTTTTGTCTTCCATTTTCAATAGTGTTGGCACTGAAGGGTTAGTTTATGTGAGAGATTTTGTCAACAATCCAAGAATGCGATTGGGGTAATTCTTATCCAAGGTCAGCAACTTAGAAGACCATGAACTCATCAGGATAAAATCACTTTTACATGCTGTTGTAAGATGTTGTTAAGCACCTGTTGTCTTTCTTTCATTTGAATAAACTTGATGAAAACAAGGAAACAATTGTGTTTTTTAATATCACAGACCATAGGCCAGCTATGGTGCACCCTTTTAAATCAAGGCCAGATATACAAACCCTACACTTCTGTCTTTAAAGAGCTCCTATTTTATTTTATTTTTTTCTAAAAAGAAAAGCAGCTTTTCATTGTGTTCCTGAAGATTAAAAAAAATATTCACTGCTCCCCCTATCATTGATTGCTACCCTGCCCAACACATGTCATTGTCAATGCTAAAACCCGAACCTGGCTGCAGGTGAGTTATTGATGTTGTCGAGTTTTATTTTTAAATAAATGCCCTTACTTTTATAAACAGTAGTAATGTTACGAACTATTTACACTGTGCACTGAACAGTTACAACTGCATGTTAAAAGCCATCAAGTTCCATAATGTTATCCTCTATCTAGAGTTCTAAATTCTTCTCAATATAATTTAACTTTATTTTGTAATGTTACAAACTTAATATTTAAAGTGAACAATCAGTACAAAGAACGGTAGAAACACCAATGCAACACAAATACAAAATATTTCAATTCGACTGTTAAAATATGCATTCATCATTATACAAGTAGCAGACATATCCCATATACTTGTATCAATTGATGTACCAACAAATGGGTTCGGAAAATCGGCCTCCATAGTTTCAGATCGGCCGTTGATGAATCGACTCGTTCTCAATCAACTACCATGCTGCAAAAGCTTCTGACTTATACCGTATACAAAACCCCGTTCTCCGAAAGGTTTGGAGAGGATTATACTGTAGTTGCTTATTTATTATTAATAGTAGTCGTTTCACGAGTTGCGTGTCAACCCGACGCGGTGGCCATGCTAACCTTCTCTGCATCAAATCAATTTTTTAAAATGTGCTGCCGAAGCGAACACGTACTATTGTTGTTGTTATTGGTCCTCCACATGGACGCGGCAGCCAGATATATTTTAATCCAGTAATGGAAAGATGACTCCCGTTGCATAGCAGTTTGATCCATTCCTTTACTAGAAATTTAATCAGACATGCATGAGCTTGTGATTACCTATAACACACTGTTGCTAATCAAGCTCATTAAAACCTGCAATGGATGCAAATGCTATGCAATAGGAGTGTTATTTCCATCCCATCCCTGTAGTCTATGCAAGTTATATTTAAGCTTGGGTTTACATCTAAACCTGCACCAGCTTTGAAAAATTGGCCCATCACATTTGTACTGAAATAAGTGTACCTGCCAACACTAGTTTTTTTATTTATTTTTAACTTTGTCTAGCCCTGTCTTGAATATCATCCTGTATATTAGTTGTTGTTTTGTTTGTACTTCAGATTGTTGTAATGTATCGTATCTACCTTTGTACTGTTTTGTGTCAGGACACCACTAGAAAGGAGACGCGGTATCAGTTTTATCACGATAATGATGTACTGTATGTGCCTAACAACCACCATCCGATTGACTGACACGCGTTTCACAGCGCATGTGCAGTACAAACTACAACTGCAGTGATTTTACAGAATACAAGTAAACAGTTAGTGTTGTCAAAGCGTCGTCCTACTGACCAATTATATAAAAGGAACGTAAGAATTGCTATATGTTGTTTGGTTTAAAGGTTTGCAAGGTTATTTCCGTTTAGTAATAAATAAATAAATAAATAGATAAAGTGAAGCACTGTTTTTTTTTTTTTTTTTTTTTTTTTTTTTTTTTTTTTTTTTTTTTTTTTTAAATATAGAAATTAGAAGTCTTGTCTGGAATGCACAAATTGATTCTTTGATAAATGTGTTGCCGAATTCGTATTTACCGTACACATATTTGTCACTGTGAGTCATCGTGACTGGTTCCTCTGCTGGCGGTGATATTTGAAACTGTTTTTATTGCTGTTGTTGTTTTTATCGATCGACGGAAAACTGCGATTCTTACAAAAGCAAGAACCTGAAAGTAATGTTAATGTAACCATATTAAAGAAAGGGTATACTTTCACAAACTAAACAAAAATCTACTTTAAAAAGTTGGACCCTTTTGTTGTTGCAGTGGAAAAGGTTAACCTGTTTTCTAGTACAAACCCTGTGATGAAAGAAAAATGCTGTTTAAATACAGCACAGTCTCTTAATGGTCAGTCTGTGTTCATCCTGGTCCCTCAGCCCTCCCGAGGCTCAGAAAGCCCTGTCTGATGTTCAAACACAGATGTCTTTACTGAACTGTCAGGCTGCAGTGCATGCAGGTGCAGATCCAGGTAAGTGAATCATATGTCTGAATTATTTAAAATAAGGCAAGACTTTAAGCATTTAAACATAATCATTTTTAAATTTTCTTCCCTATTTAGGAAAACAAAGTTCCACACCTGCTTTGTCTCCACAACATTCAACTAATCCACTGTGTATTCCGACTGTACCTGTCTAGGAGTAGTTGTTTTGTTTGTTTTGATAATGAATGCAGATGGCCACTGATGAAATGAAAATGCTCATTCTGCTTAAAAACAAAAACAAAGTTTTATTATCTAGAAAAATAAACTCTTCCTCATGATAATTGGTTGTCGTATTAAGCTGGTCTAGTTGTTTGGTCTATCATTATGGCTATGGTGGAAGAATCTTGTTACCTATCATTTGGTGCTTCCACTGTATGGTTTGTTGTTGCAAAAATTACTCGCATAACCAATGTAAAATATTACAATGCTGTCTCTTGTAATGTTTTAAACTTCAACCTATTTCATGTCTGCTTTAAATTTAATAGAGCGTGCCCAATGATATATACAGCCATGGGTCTCCACAAGGAGGGATCAACTACTTTCCTGTATATGCAGGTCCAGTATATGAGGGTTACAGTGAAAAGAATAACATTAAATTGACCACTAGGGGTCACCATTATTTTTCTAATCCCTGCATTTAAAAAAAGAGATCCAAACTTTTTTTTTTTGTTTTTTTTTGTTTTATTAATTTGCACATAACAAACATTAATCTTGTACCTGTTCACTTGCCTTAACAGGACTTTGCAGGGCAGTATGATCAGACTTATTTCAGAACTCAATATGGACAAAAACAGATCCAAAGCAGCATCTCACCTTACTAAAACCATTCTAGAACTCTGTGAAAACCAACAGAAGGTTGGCTTAGCATCAGAACTTGTCAAAAATTCAGTACACCTGTTCCTCAACACAGTAGGGTTCAGCACCAGTCAACACCACATCAAATAAAAACTCAAACTTGGCAACTCCGGAAAGTATTTATTCCAATGGATCTGCAGGCACATCGTGGAACAAAAGCAGTACTATGTCCTCCTCTGAAAGATTCTCACCAAGCAACCAAGGCAATATGACAAGGCAAGTTGCAGAATCTGAAACTGATGCTTGCTTTACTTTATGGGATAAAACAAAATTGGATGAGACCACATATGTTCAAAGAAACAGGCCCTCGAGGTGAGGAATGAAATCCATGCATTTGAGTCACTACAATGTGACACATCAAAACCCCTTAACTATTGCCTTTGATAAGTTAATCTTTCCTAGATTGGGTGACTCAGATGTGCCAGACATTTCAAGTCAAGTTGCAAATAGGATTGATGGTCAGATTCCAGTAAGACCTTTTGGTACGCTGGACACTTCATACCAGAAACAAAAGAAATGTGCTTCTGGGAAATAAACAAACAGTCTCACCGCTTTCTCACACCATTCTTGCCTCTTCAAAGAAACAGTGGGCCAATGTACAAAAGTAGAATATCAGCAGTTGACTCAACTTTTTCAACCTTTAAGGGAGAGTCAGTAAATTAAGATTGGAGCCTGCTGTCTGCATCCACATTTAACACTGGTGATGAACAGGACTTCAGAAATGGGCTTGCAGCTCTGGATGCAAGTATAGCGAACTTACAAAAAACCATATAGACTGATCTCACGAAGTAAAAAAAGGAATATTGATTTCTCTACTTTGAGCAGTAGGTTTGTAGTGTGGATAGATTTGTATGTAAAAGTGCAAACTGTTTTAAAATTGAATTACAGAAACATGTTTAAAATAAAGTTAGATGTTGGGCAGCACATCTTGTACTTCACTTTATTGTACTACATTTAGAATGTAGTTCCAGAAAGATGTTTTGATGCTTTTGCATTAAACGCTACAAGAAGACATTTCACAGTGGTACCAGTTAGTGCTTCAGTGCTGTAACCTTTTTTTAATCTTGTTTGGTACATTCTTGAATTGGTTTTTGCAACAGTAACTTCCAAGCTGGGTGCAATATTTCTCTCTTGGTAGTAACCATTTGGGGTGTGAATTCACTTAAGGAACTAAAAGCTCTTTTTTTTTTTTTTTGAGGAAATTGTTGTATAATTCAGGAAGACCAAGATGTTTAGTAGAGAAACCAGAATAGGATCAATAGGCAATGAATATCCCACTCCGGGACAGCATATTACAACTTTCATGGAACCCACCCCCACACACACACACACACAATAGAATTATTTTGAAGCAGGAATTCTTCTTGTAAGTTATTGGTATACAAATGTTGGCACAAACCTTTACTAGAATTGACTCTGTAAAAAGAAAGAAAATACATGTCAGTTACATTTATTACATGACACCTAAAAAATATTCCATTGACCAAATACCATAATTATAAATGTTATTTACAGGCACTGGTGGCAAATAAAAAAACATTTGTTAAATCATACTCTTTCTAGAAAAATGACCATGGCTTCAGTATCTTGGTACTCCAGATTTCCAAATTTGGAGTGAGCAATCACAAGGAATGAACAAACCACAGGCATGTCCTAATGTTTGGCATTTAATCCACGATAGATAATAAAACACCCCTTTCTATCCAAAAATGGAACTTGCTGTACAGAGCAAATAAAGATAGTAACAGTACAACTTATCTTGTGCAAAAAAATTAAAAAATGCTCAAATACACACACTAGTCAAATTAATGTGCATATTAACATTACAGTCCATGGCATGGTTCTAGAAAAGGCTTTAGTGTGAATATGAAGTTGTGTGTACTCACTGGTGTTAATGACAAAACACTACTTTGTATATAAGTGCAATCAACAAGGTTACCATTTATTTACAGTTTAGTTTAAATATACAGTATTTGTCAGATGAATACTATCAACTACAAATGTGTTAGAATCCTCCATACAAAAAAAAAAAACAAAAAAAACACTTGAAAACAAATATTTCAGCTCTCAAAGTGTTAACATTACACTGTTAAACAACACAATATTTGTTGTTTTCAGAGTGTAATCATATGAGCTCTTTTGTTCAAGAACTGTCATTGGGGGGACAAATGTAATGCAAAATAGATCTGAACACCCAAGAAAAAGATCACAGTTCTTCATAGTCTGTTAAAAGAATATGCAGTAAGAGACAGGAAAATATCATTGTGATGACCTAAAAACAAATGTAAAACAGAAGCATTAGTAGGTTTTATAGATGTTAATAGAAAGTTGAATCCATAACTACTAACACACCAAATAGTACAGGTTCTAAAAACAAACTTGGCATTTAAAATTACAGCACAGATGCAGATTGCGTTACGGTATTTTACGAACAGGTTTCTTACCTGTGCAATACCCAAACCAACCCCTACTCCTCCAATAAGAATGTTGTGATTCTGTATCCATAAATCCATCTTTTTAATACATCCCTGTGAATGGATTCAAACATATTTAAACTGCTCCTACAACAAATGTTAAAATTACCCCATTTACATGAATTATGATGTTACCAAATAAAGTACTTACAATAGGGGCACTGAAACATTGCCTTAAAGTATTCAATGTTAAAAAAAAAAAAGTTAACTGGGTAAATAAATCACTATAAAACATGGTCAGGTTCCATACACCCTATTCTGGTTAAATAACAGAACAAACCTAACCACTTGTGTGGCCATAATGTAGGTGCAAAATGGCCATCTAATGAACTTATAAAATGGAAGGCCAGTCAGTCAGTGAAGTCTGCATAAAACTTGACTAGAGTTACTTCATAAGAAAAAGCCTGGAGCATGACAATACCATTATAAAAATATTTCCAAACAAAATCAAAAAACAAAACATTGCCAGCATTTATTAGTCTAGATTTCCCAAGGGATACTTCTCCACAGTATCAATAAATAGTGTTCAGCATCAATATATCACAGACAGTCCACATTGACACAGGACGGCGTGCTGCTGCAGTAGGAGCACTTCTGGGTGTTAACACAACTGAAAAGCTTTTCAAATAAAGCCCTAACTGGATTGAAAGACACATCAGAATACAGCAATTCTTGCCTGAAGATGAATGTTATCTTTGGCATGGCTCTGGACGGCAGACCCACATTGTGGTTTCTCTTTGATGCAGCAACTGTCTGGGACAGCTTTTCCAACTGTGGCATTGAACCAGTCTGTGTAATCCATGGCACCACAACACTCAAACTGAGGAAGGAAAAAAAAAAGGTACCATTTCAAAAGATTAACTCATGCAAGAATAGCCTGGTATTGTACAGTTGTCCACTGCTGTGGTGTGTGTTTCACACAGACAGTAACTGATGGCTTAATTGAATTTGTACACAAAACACTGTTTTACTGTCTAGATTTCATTAATTTTTTTTAGATTGAAAGACTTGGGGGGGATTTTAGCTTCCGAATGCCACTACAGTATTTTGAACTTTTGTTTGAAATTCTGTTGTATGCTTCCCAATGGTATTGCTTTGCAAACAAACGCTGCATTGTGGGTTTCAAAAGAACAGCAATAAGTGAATCAAAAAGGACATTTCCAATCATCACCTCTTTCTGCAATCTGTCCACCGATATTTGTATCCGACGCTCCGTGGAATATCTCCGGAGGGTTTTCATATACAAATTCACCATATTGCTGTGGACCTGTAAAAATAAGGTGGTGGTAAAAGAAAAATTTACCACACATCTGCAGACACCAGAAGAGAAAGAATGTGAACAAAAGCAGATTTAAGTAAGTGTTTTAGTTGAAGGCTTTAGTTCTCTGCCGCTCTGCCAACACTTCTTCTCAAAAAAAAAAAAAAAAAAAAAAAAAAAAAAAAAAAAAAAAAGTACCTTAGTTCTTATACCACACATCAACAGGGGATTATTTTACAGATTCAGTATGTTGCTTATCATAGGAATTAAAGCAGGAATAACTCGGAATTTTGTGGTGACTCCACCACCCACAGCATGAACTGCAATCCGGTTTACATTTACTGTTCTTAGAAATTCCTAGGGAGTTCATGATGGCAGGAGAAAAAGTAAACATTTTGCACTTGCCTGTACATAAACACTCATATACATTATAAAAAGGAGGAGTTGAACTTACTGCTCCTCTATGAAAGTAGGCAAATAATCCAACCCCTATCTCCACAGTGAAGACGATGCACATGATAACCGTAAACTGTTGAAGAAAGACCTGAAGTTAAAATTAAATCCCGAGATTGGTTCAAAGCAGTCCTACAAAACCTAAAAATTAGGTTGGTGGACAATGTATCAATGTGGGCACAAGATTTTTGTTTGGTAGAAAATCAACCACAAGTGAGCACTACCTTTGATATGGCCTGTTAAAATAAAAAATAAAAAAAAACACCCTACGGTCAGCGTTTAGACAGCCACCCTCACTTTTTTGCAAGGCATTTAAAACACATAACAAATACATACCCCTTTGATCATTGAATTATTCTCTCCTATAACAGCAATGCAGCCGATGAGCGACAGAAAGAACACGATGCCCCCAATAATCGCAAGTACCACAGCCGCATGAGAAGTAACCTCTCTGACCACCACAGCCACATCCACGAATTCAAGCTCCACAGACCCACCAACACATATCAATACAACACCTGAAAGCTTGCAGAAAAAAAAGGTGCAACAATACGCTATATTGAAAATACACATTGCATTATTTTGATAGTGTAACAAGCCTCTAATGTATGACATCCATCTGTTTAAAAAGGAATTATTTATTAATGACAATAATATTTTATTAGATTGCATTTGAAAGCAAGTATTGGCATCTGATGGGGGCAAGAAAATCAAATACAGTAATTACCAGGCTGGCACAATAAAGAAAACACACCATGCTAAATATTTCAAATGTCTAGACCAGGGGGTCCCTAAGTTTTGTTCAAGAAAGGATGCTTAATTCACATATAATTGAACATCAGTAAATATACCAACCTTTATATATAGACCCAAAACGTACAACTTTTCGGCTGCCTTTTTTGGTTTCCGAAATATGTTAATTTGATTTTACCATTGGATGTACACTTCAATGGCTAGTTTCACAGACCCAGGTTAGCACAAATCTTGGTTTACTTAACCTAAATTAACATTGAGTAGATCAGAACTAGTATTAATCGGGATCAGTGAAACCAGCCATGTGTATGTTTATGTGACATCCTAAAACGCTGTGGCTTAATGTGTTTAAATGAAAAAAAAAGGCTCTTAAAATGTGCAAAATGAAGGATTATAGGTTTACCGTGTTTGACATCTATTGGGATTCTTTATTTTAAAAATAAATGAAAATGGACACAGGTGTTTTCAAATTAAAAAAAAAAAAAAAAAAAAAAATCAGTCATCTGAATATATTACAAACTAGCGCCAAAATAAATCCAGAACAATTTGTAGATCACAATCAACACGACTCTCCCCGTTTTTATCGGGGCAGTTTAATTACAAAAGTATGATTTATTTTAGGATAGTATTATTAAGAGTTAAGCTTGATATCTACAAAATGTGTACTTATTTGGGTTTTGTATTTCAGCACATTAAGGACAGCTCACAAATATTAAGCAGATTATTTTTAGGGCTTAACGTAATTATTGTAGCGTATATGTTAATGAAACCCTTAGGATTTCAAGGAATTTATCTAGTTTCTGCTTGAGTGAGATTTATTCACCCGACTTTTTTCTGCGATGGTTTAGGACAACAATCACCGAATTATTCACGTTCTATTTAGCGCCGCGCTATGATGTGCGTTACTTTTACCGACACTGAGCAGAAAATTAACTTGCAATGGCCCAAGTCTTTCCATTCCAAGAAAAATACAGAAAACTCCAATGTTTTACGACGGCCGCAAGCAGTGCCATCGCAGGCCACACTTCAGGAACCCCTGACCCAGACAATCATTACGAAACAACAACAACAAATGACGATTTATATCATTATACATGTATCACTTACCCAAAAAACGAAGTCTAGCGCGAGGAGTGCACATTTAATCCACAACAATTTGGATGTTTCTTTATTCATATTAATGGATTACGCAGCCGTACCACACCGGGATATGCCAAATTGTGTTCTGATTTACTAAAGTCAAACGCAAGCACCCAGAGCAAAACACCGCAGCTGTTAACGCTCGAAACGTGTTTAGATACGCCAACAAATGAGTAGAAATTAGCTAATACAAATTGGCTAATAGGTGTGAAAATGTTTTAGCATCAAATACAGACAAGGTGTTTCTAAAGGTATGACCCTGTTAATACGTATTTCTGGCTCAAATCAACACTTGGTCGTGTTGAAAGTTGCCCGAATAAACCCACATGACAGATAACAATTAGTGATACACTATCTGAATGCCGTTAATGTTATTTGAAATAGTAAATATGTGAAGATCCAGTGAGTGCCAATTTGGTTTTGACTATAATGATTTTGTGCTTTAAATCCATTAGCCAAGATCCTGTGGGTATTTATTGGCAGTACGACATATCATTAAAGCATCCGTCTTTTGTATGCTTGCCAAAGTTCTTCAGAAGTTTTTTTTTTTTTTTTAATCGTTTTATTTATAAAATAAGCTGTGTATAATTTGGCCACTTCTCTTTTCTGCTTTGTAAAATGATTAGATTGAACATTGCACCTTCCTAGACAAAATGCTAATGGAAATCTGCAAAGCTGTTTGTCTGATATACAATGTAAAATGTAATAATTCATGACAAGTGGATGTATCAGTTCAGATCGAGAGCAACGATGACTCTATACAGGAGTATGGTTATTGTTATTCCAATTGTCTGAACACAATATGCAAAACAAAATGTTACTGTTGATACGATAGGAGTGAGAAGGTGAAATGGCACACTCGGATTTGATATGAATTAGGGTATTTATTTATTTATTTTTAAATATGTTGCATTTATAACACACACACAAAAAAAAAAACATGTTCATGCTACTAATTTAATGTTTAGTTACCACAATGGCTACTGGGGGTTATAAAAGCTGATGAATACAGGATGAAGTAAAATCTGACCAAAAACATTTATATGCATAAAACAGCCAAGTTAGAATAACAGGATTAGCCATATAAAGATAGTATTTCTATTTGTATTCGTGCTGGTATAACATGCCCTGTTGCAAAAAACAAAATCTTATTTGAAGGTGAAACCTGTTTCTGCAGCTGTCTTCGTTTTTTGATGAGATTACCAGGTTATCTGATGTAGAACACATTACTTTTTCACTTGAGTCAAAAGATAGGTTTGATCAGATACCTTGTCAAATACCAAAGATTTCAAAGTTAGTCTGGTTTGATACCATCTGCAAGCACATGAACTTACACTGTGCATGGATACAATGTAAACATCTCACTTCAGCCTGTGCAAGTGCTGCCTGGATAAACTACTGTATCTCTAACATTTTGGATTATCAATTTTTCACCATTTTTGTGTGTGTGTATATATATATATATATATATATATATATATATATATATATATATATATATATATATATATATATATATATATTCAATATTCGATACGCTGACTCAATTTAAATGGAGTGCTATTGGCAGTCAATAACGTTTTTTTGGCATGTTCTTTTCGTATTATTATTGACATATTTTCATGACGTCCTTGGACTCGACAGGTACTGAAGTGAATGTCTTTGCAGTTGTTAAATGTAACACATTGTGTATAGGGTATCTCTTTTTGTTTTAAAAGGAGCTGTCACACTCAGGGCTACTGAGTAATTTTATCAGTACCTTGAAACATGAATGAGCTTCAGTATACTGCAACAGAGGTGGTCTTATCTACCCCTGTAATATCCTGACAGCCCCAGTTTCAGAAGCCTGCTTACATTGAAAGAAAAAGCCCTGTGGGAAAAAGTAATAACCACGACTGCTTTTGCCAAATTCTAGAAATAACTTTGACCCTATGCTGAGAAAAACAAATCTATAAAGATAAAATATTTATCAACAATTTTGAAAATACTGCATGGTTCATCAAAAAGGCATTCTTTTTGACCTGATATTAATTTTGGCCCACTTGAAATTCTCTTCAGATCTATTCTTTTTATTAGACTTTTCCTTTTATGGACAATCCTTGGCCACAAAGATCTTTTCTGTTTATGCAACTAATTCAATACAGTTGTCTGTTTAGAAAGTCTGCAAAAAACACTTTTTTTTGGAAAACTCCTTTAAATAAAAGACCAGACAAGGAAACAACTGCTCTGTGTGTGTGTGTGTGTGTATATATATATATAAGCATATTATATATATATCTTATGATATATATATATATTATATATACACTGCCTGACTGGAGTATGTGTGTGTACAGATACTATACTTTTTACTGTCGTGGTGATTAGTGTGGCTCAAGTTAATCTATTGATTACTAGTGGTTAATTAAATGCAGTTGCGTAATGGGACAGATGAAGAGATTTGCTTTTGTGAGAACTTAATAATTGTTTGAAAGGTTTGAACTTTATTCAGCTACTGCTGTGAATTTGTGTGTTTTGTAGATATTCTTTTTAAAACTGGAATTTTAAGGGCCCTGTATTCGAAAAGTGGCAATGGCAAAGACATTTTCAGATTTCCTTTTTTTTTTTTTTTTTTTTTTTTTTTTTTTAACTGTATACAACTGGCGATTTTTTGGCGCTAATCTAGACTTATTGACTAGAAAATACCCCCCCCCCCCCCCCCCCATGGAATTAGCCTTACATATGTTGTTTTAACTTAAATGATACATACTGAAAATGTGAACATTCTCCAAAGTTGATAAATTAATACATTAAGTTAAAATGTACATGTGGCTTTACATTGCAGTTGACACTGCAAGTAGGGGGGAGGTTACACTTGAGCAAGGGTCTGCACCTTTAACATACAACTTGACCATATCCCTTGTTTGATATTAATTTGTGGTAGACAATGCACACACTTCAGCTTTTATGTTGTCACTATGCATTGTGGGATTGGTATACATACTCAAAAGTAAATGAAGCTCAAAAAGAGAAGATGTAGCAAGATGACGATGATATTTGTTTTTGCTAATGTACAACATTAATATTTAGAAACAAAATGTTTCAAAAAGTTAGACCAGATGCATTCTTTATTGGTTCAATGTATTTTTCATTTTTATTTTTTTGTTGCACACAATGTTATTTAATTCTAAAAGCAAACAGTGGTACTAAATACAAATCATCGCCAACGAGTCGGTTAGAAAAAACTCCAAATGACTTGCGATTTAAGTTACATTTACAGGTGAAGTCAATGCTTCCCCCTTTTTTTAAAACTTCTAATTATTAAAAAACAACATCAGCGATTTTCTTTAAACCAGCAGAGGGGGCTGTTGTTGTATATTGAATACACGTTGTCACACCTAAGAAGAAAGAGCTCGTGCGTGGATTGTGGGATTAATCTCCTAAAGCAGACTATGGTTTCCTGATCTCCAGATTATATAGGTGCTTTATGTGTCTATTGACACTGTATACATGGCTGTAGCTGCAGTTGTGCACTGTCTACTTACACTGATGATGTACTAGGGGAGCATCGTGCAGTCTTGTTAGGTTGTGAAGTGTGTTAAATCCCAATGTGTGCTTAGTATGAATAAAAACCTTTTTAGTACCAGTATGCCTTTAAACTACTGTCTGGGGTTTGTGATTATTGTGCATGCTAATTTACCTCACAATTTTTTTTTTTTTTTTTTTTTTTTTTAAATCAGACTTGGTTGCTGTTAAGTAGCATTTATTGGAGACTTTGACCTCAAACATTTCACTTCAGATTGTAAAGTACTCCTTTAAAAAAGAAAACTCCTTTTCATTTTACACTTAATTGTTTAATTTAAGGTATTTTTCTCCACAGGAAGTGTATTTAAATTCAAAATCCACAGTAGTACAACAAATTAAATAACAGCTTGATATCCATATTGTCAAAGAAGTCAGCAGTCAATAACAGTTTCATGAATTTGAAATAGTATTTATTTACTAAAAACAGGTTTAAGTAACTTTTGTGTTGTAGGCTAATAAAATCAACACAATTAACTGTAGAATTTAGACTGGAGGACCCTGACCCCAAACAGAATCATGGAAAGGTGATGTACTGTGACTGTACTGTATGTATATATATATATATATATATATATATATATATATATATATATATATATATATATATATATATATATATATATCATGTTGTATTGTGTAAGAAATTGAATACTTTCATTTGAATGGCATTGTATCACATAACACATCAGCCTTACATTTTCTTAACCTTCCCTAAATTGTATTCAACCATCAGTTAGCATTGACAGGCCTGGATTCATGTGCTACTACAAGCCAACAAATACATCATGTTGGATTTAGTGACAGCCAGGAGATTTGGCAGGTGTTTTAATCATCCAGATGTGACTCAAATCCCATAGACAAAATGACCAAGCCATATGCTGTACTACCGTTCTACTGTATCAAAGATTTTTTTAAATATATATCTTTTGGCTATAATCTGCTTTCAAGAGTATAATAATATCATAAATTACATTTTGATGAAAAAATGTATGTATACCTCATTTAAAACCATTTAAACATGTTCATATAAAAAAGAGATCTGAAGTTTGAAACCTTTCCTGAGCCAATGTAAGATTAAATTCAGACTTGGACTTGTCGTGGCTTGCCCACATCAAGCTAGATTCATGTGTGTCTTGGTCTCAAGACAAAAAGCAGCACAGTGTTTGTCTTCACAGCAAAGCCATGATAAGAACAGAAGGCCAGATTTATGTTGTTCCAATGTGTTATTGGTATTGGGCTCTATTTACAAATTTTACATTCTTATTTATGTCAAAAATGTTTTATGATTATGATAAACCAATTCATGCAGTGTCCACCATGAAAAAAAAAAAAAATCTATTCTCTGCAATGCAAAGTGTATCTTTTTTACAATAATACAAATAAACCCTCAAACGTTGTTATTGTATTTCTGAAAATGGAGATTTGAGTCTTGCTTCTGTCGTTTAGGGGATATATCTTCTTTAAATCCATGCCCGATAGTCACTGGGTTCAGACTTCTGGTTGGTCCACCCAGGTGCTCAGTTCTGATTAAGATCAGAGGACTGGGAGTTTACTAGTGTCAGCTAACTAAATTCCATTCTGTTTGAAATGTCACAACTGGCCTGCTAATACAAAAACATTAAACCAATTAAAGCTCCTGGGCCTCTCTTACAGTTGCCTGAGAAATGTCTAAAGGCTATGCTAAAGCGTATTATATTCTTTTAATTGTATATAACATTTCCTGGGAGTGTATCAGTTTGCTGGATAAATATTGCATTCATGTTAGAGGTCAGATGGAGAATCAGCTCACTAGCTTCTATTGTCTGTGAATGCTAACAACTGAGTGATTGTGTAAAGCTGGTGAAGTTTACATTTTTCAGTACAAGAGTACAATAAACAGACATCTAGTGCCAATTCATTATTTTTTTTACTTTTGTAAAACCTAGAAATATCTTGGTAAAAACTGAAAATAAAGACATTGAGCAGAGTGCAGTTGGTTATCTGTCCTTCTGTTTCACCTATAGGTTATGATGACTGATTTATGTAGGAGAGTTGACTGATTCTTGCCATTTGCTCCAGACTAGTAAGGATGTAGTTTAGAATGATAAGAGCAGTGAAGTCCTGCTCTAAATAAACTGTAATATTTACTTTCAATTAACCCAATTCAGTTCTGACCTCCCAGTTTTGTCATATGTTGTAAAAAGGGTTTGAGAGCTTCTCTGTAATCCTCGTTCTCCCAGGGGATCTATTAACAAAGCAGGGAAGAGGGTCCTGCTGACTGCTATGGACAACAGGAAAGCTGAGAAAACCTTTGGGGAATGCCAGGAAACTGGACTTATTTCTCATTATACTGTATAGAGGTTGGATACATATATTAGAAGACACAAAATCGAATTATAGTTCAGGGTAAAACTAAATAGTACTTTGGAACATGTTTTACCAGCACTACCTGTCTCATGCAGAAACACAAGACATTATTCTGCCTGCAGCTTCAGGACCTCAAAGATGTTTAAACCTGTTTTGTTTGTTTTGCAGTTTTGTAACTGGTGATATTTGAAATCTTGGTAATATCAACTGACTGAATATGCATCAACAAATTACAAGTGACTCCGTAGCAAAGTCTGGGTATCACAGAGAATAGCTCTAGGATTTGACATGCCTGCTATATTTGTACAGTAATCAGAAGCAGTTTAGTTTATTTTTATTTGCAATGGTTCTTTCCACATAGTTTTAATGTTTTTTTATTTGGTCAGACAGTTGTCATACATGTTCCCTGGGTGCCCTTGCCTTCAAATGGTAATTGAAGTAATAATTATACTTCACTCCACAAAACTGTACCAGCTTGCAGAGGTTAGTGTATACAGAGGGGTTACCCCCAATACAAATAAAAATCAAACTAATAAAACGCACACAAAAGAAAACATACATATTTTTTAAAATGTTTATTTATTATTATTATTTTTTTTTTATGTAATCTGGTTAACAGTTTTTATTTTTACTTTTTATCCAGTAACCCGCACTGTATTACACAGTAGGTAGGTTTCCTGCAAACGCCAAATTCCTCCTTCACTCCCCTCTTGGTTCTCGAGATCTGATAGGTCACAAACGTTTGTTGTCAAAGTAGTTTCACGTCAGCCAGGTTTGAAACTTAACAGCAAAAAAAAAAAAAAAAAAAAAAAAAATCAAAACATTTCCTAATAAGGTCGATTGCAACGCAAACACAAAAACGCATTTTTCTGTCGTGGGGGCAAAAGATCCCCCAATTTTTTTTTTTTTTTTTTTCTTTGGCTGTACTGTTTTAGAGTGAAGCGCAGAAGTTTATGACCAGAGAAGCAGTTGCAGTAGCTGAAAAACTCAGGGCTTTTGCAGAACATCGTGTGCGCTCTCAGTTTGGGTAAGTTAAATTAAACGTTATGGTGTCTCCTAAAGTGATTTATAATAGATCAATGGGACGTAAAAGTATTTATTAAAATGAACTAACATTTGCAATCAAGGAGAAGCATAATCCTGGACAATCTGTAACAGAAATTCGGACAAATCATCCCAATACAAGAGCCGCATTCTCGGCATTCAGATTACAGTTGTCGGTAGTACATGTTGACTTGGTGATGTGCTGCAGTTTATGTGACTAGGAATAAAGTCAGCATATATACAGTATAATATACAAGTCTCTGCTAAAATACTTTATGATGATTTACTTTATGCAGTATTTAATACAACAAAGAACACTTTTTAAAACGTGATATTCTAGGTTCTTTCATTAAAACCATTTTTAATTGAATGCAACACTTTTTGTTTGTTTTTTTCAATACAAACATCTGGTGTTAAGAGCAGGTATAAATCTGTGCACACATCGAGTTGATACACCTTGACTCTGCTGCTTATTACATTTACGGTTTATCTAAACTAAATGAAGGAACGGCTTGTATACATTAATAAGCCGAATGTCATAGCAAGTATGCCAAACAGTTCCTAAGTAGATTGTTGTAGTAACTTTTCATTACAGTAACGTTCAGAATGTAATATGCGTTTATCTGACTGACAGCACATCTTACAGTTGCTACTGTGTACAAAATAAACCATGTGCATGCACAGTGTGTCAACACAACTTATTCTATTGGATTGATTCAAATCTGCCATATGTCATACAAGTTTAAGCATAGTGAAAACAAAATGAGTGCGAAGTAAAACGTTATAAAATACAGACATTCAGTATAAAAATCACAGTAAAGAACACACAGTGCATTTTAAGCATAGTTTAAACATGGGAAACTTCAAAAATAGGATGCAAATATACTGTGGTAAATGAATCCTGAGGTCCAAGTTTATGAGGACTGTCTCTGCAAGGGGAATGGGTTGACATTAAACTTGAGATTATTGCCATCTGCCTTGAACTGACAAATGTGTAATTATGAATGACAAGAGCTCCAAAATGATGCGAGCTTGACCTATTGGTTTTGTAAGCCAATTGTGATTAAATGAATAAAAACAATATTGTACATTAATGTATTATACTGTACATCAGTGAGACCAGTATGTATTAACGTTTGACCTAAATAAGTTTAGCCTCCCTTCCTTTTTTGTATTAGTTTGGGGAGCTGTTTGTGTAATATTGTAATCTATATTATATTTGAGCACTATGCATGTCTTCAGCCTTCTGCTACATTGTGTGTCCCAGTGGTACAATAGGACATAGCAGCCATCCATTAATGACTTCAGCAGTAGTGGGGCAAGGTCTGGAGTCCTGCAGACAGTCATAATTTCTGGATACACAATTAGTTCATATTATACAAAAAAGCCATTATGGATTACACCACAGGAGAAAGCGAGTTGCTTTGTACATTTTCTATTTTGTGTAAATGTTATTGTAATTAGTTTAGTTAATTAAAGGCAAGCACCATAACCGCTATGATCTGCAAAACATTTCCAGCTTGTCAATGTAACTGTGATCTTAGTGGGTCAGACCTTAGCTACTTTACTTTGACACTGTAGAGAGCTTACATGTAACCAATTCAAATCAAAGTAAAGGCTGAAGAGGCTTTTACCCCTTTGCATTGGAAGGCTTATTCTCTGTTCCACTGTACTTGCTACAGTAGGTCTGCTTTACAGGGATGTTCATACAGGTCTGGGGGATTTATTCAAGTCAGAATTTCCTTGACGTGTTTGGGAATGTATACTAAGTAAATTCCCCGGTTGCTGAATACTAGGCTTTATGAGATTAGGATTCATGATTTACGGTAAAGTGTGTGTGCATATGTGTGTTTGCACATGTTGAAGTACCTTACAGGAATTTATTTTGTTTAGTTTTTTTATCATAAAAGATTAATCAAACCAATCTCAATATCTTGTATTTATCAGTATAAAAAAAGAAAAGGAAGTACACTTCTTGTTTTGTATGGCTTAGTTAGCATATACCGGTATTGTAATTATCTTTAGGAATTTTTATTAAAAAAAAATAATAATATTTGCACTTAATTCAGCTCACATTAAAATTATTTGTTAGCAGTTGTTCTAAAGGCAACTAAATAAAGATGGTTTAACTGGCAGCACTCAATAGTAACAAAAAAAAAGAAATAATCCCTTCTTCCAGCTGTGTGCTGGCAGACAGCTGCTTTGGTGGCATCCATTTTTTAAAACAGCCCTGAACATTGCTCAGTTTCACTGCAGTGTGTCAGACCTCAGTGTTTTGTTTCTTTTCCAAACTCTTCAGAACTTTGTTGAATCAGCATCCATCAAAGTATTCAGTGGTGTGATTTTAGCATCTAAAATTTAGCAGAGATTTAATACTGACCCAACTCATTTAGAATTTCTAGAATACCAGTAGTGATTTTTGTAATGTTCTTTTTGCAAAAATCACTTTTAAAAAGTTGCAGACAGGGTTATATAAAAGTTATAACTTGGAGTTATATCAGCAGGCCACATAGCAGGGTAGATGAGCCATCTTTAAGGGAATTAGTCCCTCTTCCATACAAATTGAAGTGCCTTTTCAAATTCAGGAAAGGTGCATGCAAGGAGACACCATGGTTCCTACCTGATTGCCTGGGTACTATAGCGGCCCCTAGCCTGTATTTTTCCAAGACCAAAACTTGGCCATATAAGTTGACTAAGTGTATTTGACCCCAGCATGTGTGCTAAATGACACTTTAAATAACATAAAGCTGTGACACCAGGGCAGCATTTATTACAGGATTGTCATAGAGACGGCCAAAGTGGGCGGTGTCAGAACCAGGAAAAGGAATGAAATACACAAAACACAGGACGGGTGAAATGAAATGATGATGGCGCTGGCTGGCGCCGGTTTATTGTAAAATAAAAGGGTTTAACAAACAAAAGACAGGACACGACACTTCGCGCCAAAATAAACAGACAAACAAAATGAATAGACACGCGCAAAACACAGAGTGGACGAACGCTACACAAACAATTGAAATCTATATTTACACTTATCTATCTCTTTCTCTCTCCCGTTCTCCACTCCCGAACACCCAACCGCGAGTATGTGACAACGTGCATCTATATATACTGTTGTGCTGGGATTCAGTTACCAATTAATTATTCACTTGAATCCCAGCACGTGAATTAATAAAGTGCAATTCCCCGTGCTCACATATTACTACATTTTACTTGCACGTGAACTGCTGTGCAATCCTCGTGCCTAAATACACATATACATTTTAAACACTCGGGTTACACAGACCCATTTATATCCCATATACCAGTGTCTATACACCAACATTTAAACACACCACACGCAACACATAACAGATAATATACACAGGGGTGGGCACTTTGTCACAAGGATACATAGAGGTTACTATAAATGATGAGGGATGAGCAAGTGATTTCCAGAAAAACGCAGCAGGTCAGATAAACAGGCAACATGCACACCACCACCGTGCAGTGTCAGTAACAGAAGTATGATTTAAATCAGTAGACTAGGACCATATATTCGAATTGGTGCTTTGGTCCTTGAGCATTGGTTATTGTGATATTTGTACGGTATATTGGCATGTTATGACATTAAACAATACTGGCACAGTAATCATAACAGTAGAATATAGTTACGGAAACAGACATAGAAATAGTCTAATATCTAAAAGCTCTCTGGTTACTTTAACCCAAAAAAACAGCTTTCTTTTTTCTGTTGCTTTAAATTCCAGCCACTATCGGTAAAGCTGCAATGACCTGTAAGAACCCAGCTGGTCTATTAAAAAAACAAACTGCAAAGATTTACAACAACTAGATCAATGTCCTCTTGAACCAGAGACCAGCCCGATGCTGGCTATATGATTTTGCATCCATGCTATTGACTGTTTTACTTTGTGTTCTTGGGTTCCTGCTGTACAGTAAGCATCCTGATCATATTGACAGATATATAGTAGTACTGTTAAATCTGCACAAGGGCATAGCCTAGTGCTAGCTGCTCTACAGTTCATTTGCTTTTAAAATCTATAAAGTTATTTCTAATTTAATTCATTGATTTAACTTCCAACACTGAATTATAAATTCAAACAGATTAACAATTTCGGGTAATTCCTTAAAAAAAAAAAAAACAATCTGTGTTTCTAATAAATACATAGTATATTGTAATAGAAAACATTTAATATAGTCTGCTGACCTTGACCAAACAAACAAACAATTTCTACTTGTATAGCAACCTTTAAGGATAGGGATTGCGCACACAGTGTAACAGTAGTTTCTGTTATCAGTAACAACACAGAATAACTCTATGCTTGGGTAACTCCATGTACAGACAGCACATAGTACAAGTACTAATTAAAATACAATGGTTTCTATCAACTACCATATCTCTGAAAATGCTGTCATGCAGGTCATAAGTTTCACTGTTAGTATAAAGCTTGCATAAAGCTTTACAATTGAGAATATGATAGTTTGGCTGTATAATTACTTCAGTATCTAATGCTATTTCATTTCTGGGGAGTTAGAAAGTGTACAGGTGTAACTGCTACAAAGCAACAAACACAGCACTTTCCCCACTCCATATCTGATATTACAATGCTATGAGTATACCTACGGTGCTTTGCCTTTGTAAATGTCAAGAAATGTGAAAAACATTTTTTTTTTTAAACATTTGACCATGGCATTTTATATTTTCAGCTACATCACCAATATATTGGACGTAAATATTGCACATGTGTATTACTGGTGATTCTTCCCTTTATCAGATGTCCCACATTGTTTAGAAATGTTTTAAATGTGACATGTTTCCTGGCTGTTTGCAGAAGAAGCTCTTCTGGTAAAAAAAAAAAAAACACTCTGAAACTGCCAGTTTATCTCATTCCCCAGTTCATTTAAACAAACATCTGGTACATATTACTTGCATATTTATAATATAAACTAAACGGAACAGTCATAACTGTCGGCATTGTCTTTTAATTTGTGTTGTCTTCACGTCATCAGTGGGTGTGTAACTAAGAGGATACCATGGAAATACGTGTAGGAAGAATTGCTTTGGGATATCCAAGAGCCCACCAGTGATTGTGTTCTGATGTGAGTGCATATATCTCAGCCACATCCTTGTGTGATCCATCATGAGTGGCATATAATAAAAAGACTATGGAGAAAAAAATCACAGTGTGTTATGCAGGTTGAATTCTAATCACATTGACTTTGTCACGGGTAGGATAAGCCATTAGCATTCTTATTGGGCTGTAAATCAGGGTTTAGACAAGGTTAACCTGTTAATTTGAAGGCTTGCCATTTTAGTGGCCTAACAGTGATGTTACTGCATTCCTTTGCAATTAACTCACCCTTTTGCAACACAACAAAGCTTTCTTTGTACAACAGTAACTAAACTAACACAACACAGATACAAAGTGTAAGGTGTTGTTTAATCAATTTCAAATATTTTTTAAGATAACTGACATCACTGAATAGTGAATTTTCTGGCCTTGAATGGTTGGGAATTAAACATCAAACACTTTACGCACTTTACGCTAACTGGCTGTTTGACTATAAAGTGAAATTCTTCCATATGTAGGAACATCGGGGTACATAATATTCCATTAACCATTCTGTAAACTTTTCACTTGGTAGATTGTGGGTGTGAAACTTGTATTTATAAAACTAAATTCAGTGTCACAATTGTGGAATGGATTTACATTTATTGGTTTGGCCAAAATAATATGTAATTTAAAGCAAATCAGTTTAGTTTTGGCCATAATTAGTACCCTATAACATCTACATTTTTGATGATTAGCATCCATGGTTTTAGTGCCTCGTGGCAATCTACTGTAAGTGTAATTAAACAGTTTTTACATTGCATTGAGTGTAGTAAATGGGTCCCAGATGTTTCAATGGCTAATACTTGATTAACTGTGCAATTTTTCTAAAATCTTTCTTTTAACTGTGCAATTGCAAAATCAAAGCATCACAACATATTCCTATAAACAAGGCAGGTAATGTTATGTTAAAGGACTGAATTGTGGCAGTGTTTTTTGTATTCTAAAGACAAGTCAACCCCTATGTGTTTTGGAAGCCTGATGAAGGCATTTGCCAAAAAGTCTGCTTGACTTTGGTAGATTTTTAACTGAGTTGCCAGCAAACTCAAATAGGAGTGGATGTTATACCACTGGTTACTTGGAGTAGACCTGGGTTCTATTCTTCAGCCATCATCTCCTGATTAGACGTTTTCCATTCAAGACATCGGGGAGGACTATATATATATAATTGTATATGTTCAGATTTGAGGAGGATGTACTCAAGAAAGTAGCTGGGTCTAGACTCTGGTTAACAGTTTTCCAGAATATATAATTTCCAGAATTAACAAGGATAATGATATTTAAGTTTTATATATATATATATATATATATCTATATATATATATATATATATATATATATATATATATATATATATATGTGTGTGTGTGTGTGTGTGTGTGTGTGTGTGTGTGTGTGTATATATATATATATATAAAAATATCATTATCCTTGTCAAGCGTTACAGTCTATAGGCCCTGTGAAAGAATATTCTTGTTTATAGTGTAGAGCAGAAATGAAAAGGGACAAGTTACTTTAGCTCATAAAACCATAATGTGTTAATAACCATAGAACAAAGTTAGAATTGTGATTATTCATTAAGACTAAAGCATTTCTCCATCCCTGTGGCTGATTTTCTAAGCTATACTACAAGGCTATCCTAGTGCCTCCAACTTAATGAGTCACACCTCAATGGCCAGCTGCAATGAAGACACAAAACATAATGGGAAAATAGGGGACAACCACTTAAACTGCACACATAGGTTTAAACCAGTTTCATAGTGTTGAATCAATGCCTATGGGGCAGATGAATAACCCATCTAAAGATTTTCAATAGACAACGTGATCTCCTGGTGGGGAGCTATCAATTGTTTTGTTAATGACAGCCATCTGAAATGGATGAGGTTTACACATTCTTGGATGAAACTGGCACACTTTGTATTCCCTGCTTGTTAGGTTCTTCTATCTGGTGTGAATTTCATTTATTTATGTTACCATGGCAACAGGCTGTCCCCAAATAATAAAGTGTAGCTGATTTTTGCTTTGCATTCATTCCTGCCTTTGCTGTCCTAATCTAGTTCAATACTTCTGAAGAGGTGTTCGTTAAGGAGGTGACCTTTTACCAGTATTCAATTCTCTAAAGGATTTATGTATTTATTTATTTCAAATCTTTGGTTAAAATATTGATGTTTAAGGAATGCTAATCACGTTTTTCAGTCCATCGTCGTACATCTTTTTGGTCACCATTTTATTGTGTTGAAGAAAGGTTGCTGCTGCTTACAGTACGTGATACTGTATTTTAAATATGTTTGTCGCTGAAAAAGATGTAGAATAGTACAGTAAATAAAGTGTTTTTTATGTGGGTATTTTCTAAAACTAGACAAATGTTTTCTTTCAGGGTTTGTGCTCTTGCATATTGCATACAAAAGGTCCTGGTAGTGCTTTGATTTTAACTTCGAAGAGGCTGTGGCAGGGCAGAAGCCCTGCATGTGCAAATACGAAAGTGTGTGTTAGATATGGCAGGAAATTAAGATTCCAGCCCTTGTTGTCTTGGGTGTGTTTGGGGTGGTGGTTGGCAGGGATAGGGTTAATTTATCCCTGCAAAATAGATGTGCAGAATGTAGCCAGGTGTTAATTGAATTATTAGTTCAATCAACACCTTAAGCCACATGGTATTTAAGGGAGCTAAAGAACTCAATTTTGAGAGAGAGAGAGAGAGAGAGAGAGAGAGAGAGAGAGCAAGATTGAGAGCCAGCACTATTTGCCTTATGGTCCTGTGTGGTAAAATATAGTGTAATCAATGTAACTCGAAGAAACAGAGTACGCTGCTTCGTCCCCTATTTATACCATCACACGTGACCCCTTGGTAAACAGTTGCAGCCGCTCCTCCGATCCGCGGCTGCCACATTTCCCTTCCGGGTCGATGAGTTAATGCATCGAAGCTCCGCCCCCTTTCTAAATGACCGACTTCCTTTTAACCCTAGGAATGAAGTGTCAGGCCAAACAGTCCAGGTTACTCTGTTTTACCACCAAGAGTCAATCATTGTCTTTCTGTCACACCTCCTTAAAGCATCAAGATTTCTGAACACTAAACAGAAACAGGTTCTACTTGAGTTGGTTGGAGTTGACATTCTCTGCTCTTTCACTGCATTGTGAGACCTCAAAGCGGACCTAGGTGAGTCCATAAACTATAGCATGTCTTTTCTATCCACTATGTGCTAATTTGTTGTATGAGGCTTAAATTTTCCTGTTGTAGCAAAACAGTTTTGTCATCTTTCTGTTTTAGAAGCGTAAAATGTTACAGTGAAACATTAACTAGTCTTACTGGACTTTGTTATTTAAAAAAAAGGAATTCAATTTTAACTTTAATTTAAAGGAATATTTAAGTCAGTGAGGGAGCATTACGCTTTCTTTAGTAATTATACTGATGAATTAATAATTTTAGATTCGAGGAATAATAACATAAAACAGTGTACAGTTTGCAAGAAACTGCTTACAACATTAATTTGGTTTTGTAATTTACATTTGTGTACAACATTTACTTTCTCTTTTTACAAAATGTTACATAACATTAAATGTTAAATACAGATATATAAATATATATATATATATATATATATATATATATATATATATATATATATATATATATATATATATATATATATATATATATATATATATATAAGTTCAAAAATCAAGTTCAAAATTTGACCTCTCACCTCTGAAACTAATAAGCTGCACTGAAGTTTTAATTTATATTTTTTTTAATTGGCTTGGGGGTATGTAATATCCAGTAATTCAGCTTTTGTATCTGTTATGGCCATATTTAATTAACAGTAACTCACAAATGTAATTTACACATGACATTACTACACTGTGTTATGCTCCAACTACAAGTACACTTTTATAAGTCGCTTGTCTTCCTTATCTTCTATTATTTTGGCTCAGGTCTGAGGAAAGTCATAATACTCCAACTTTCCCATAAAAGTTAATCATTTAAAGATTATTTTGTGAGATTGAAAAGCAACTATTGGGAGCTGCAAATCAGATTTCCTGTCAGAATTATCTGAACATCTTGTATAAAGCTGGAAAGTCTTTTTAGCTTATATACTTTCAGGAATTTCAGATTTCTGGAATGTCTTAGATAACAGATGTGTTTACTATGCACAAGACATGCTCTTTCTTGTACACCCTGAAAGACAATACATTTCTAGTCCAAATTATGCTTGTTAAAGTCTCAGTGTAGAAGATAGACTGAGTTATGCTTGTAGTGTTTAACTCAGGAAAATGCTAAAGGTAACATACTTTAAAATAGCATCTACAACGCCAAAGAAAGGAAGCCAAATTCAAAGCTAGGTCCAAAAACAGGTGATACTTGAGGCAAAAGACTGGAATAACCATACATTACCATGCTTGATTTATGTGTCTGGTTAACTAGGAACTACATACCCCTATGGAAACGAATAATACGATACCCAGGTGCTCTCATATAAAACAGAATGTGCTTTAATGTATTATTTTATGAAACTCTGATGTCTAAAGCTTTCACGTTCTATTCTGTTGGCTGAAATACACTGAGTAGCACTTTTTTAAAATCCTAACATTCAAGGACAAGAGAGAATAGACACTTCAAAGAAAGCTTGACATTTTTATAAGCTCTTTTTTTAAAAAAAAGTATAAAAGCAAGTACGGTCAACTTATCCCTTTTAAGAACTGTTTGTGTCTTTCCATGAGGGAGCCAGTTAAGATGTAATTATGGTATGCACTTGCAGGAAATGGGTACTATTCTATAACAACCCCCCCCCCCCCCACACACACACACACACACACACACACACACACACACACACACACACACACACACACACACACACACACACACACACACACACACACACACACACACACACACACACACACATACATCATATCAACAAAACCTGATTTCAACTAAGACTTGGTCAATCTCAGTTAAGATTGTGGACTGACCGAACCCGCACTAATGTAAAAGTTGCTAATGAGTGCCCAAGCAGTATTTTATGCACATTGGTATGGTTTGCCATGTTAAGAAGAGAATAGTTAGCAAGTTAATGACGATCATCTGAAATACCCCTAGTAAAAAATATATTTTCCTTCCGAGTCATCCTAGGAATGCTTAGTATTGTCAGAAGATATTTGACCAGGACAGTTCCGCTAAGATGCTGCATCTCCTTCCTGATAAGTCCTGGCCTTGTGTACAGGAACTAGAGAATTGAAGCCTTGCTTTTGAGAATTAGGCAGGAGGGAATTTACCAGGCCAGAGTTTTCTTGACCTGTACTGGAATGTATTCATGACACACTGGTGACCTGCGCTTGAAAATATGTCAATGGCATCTTAAACAGAAGACTGGACTTAAGTTTAACATCCAAAAGATGTGTTTTAATTATTTGTACTGTGTTTTAATTATGTATCAACTTAAAAACAACAATAGTCTCGTATTGTAGTATGCTTTCTTTGTAGTTTAACTATGCACTGTATGTTTATCTGATGGGAGATGGCAATTTCAGTGTTGCTTGGCACCAGAAAGCATGCTGGTATTGCAAGCAAGTAACACTACCAATTAATAATACTGGCTCTATTCACGAAAATCTTGTTTCTATAAAAACGTTTATGGGTTCATTTATGTCAATGGAGAGATCACAACTACCAGCTACAGTTGCTACCCATTGATAGCCAATAACTGTTTACATTTAACGCTTCAATACCCCTCCCACCCCTTTCACTCCTCTGTCCTTTTCCCTGTCCCATAGCTTTAAAGATTTAACAGAATTACAAAACATAATTAAGTGAAAAGCTGTGTGTTTCTGCTGGCCCATCTGCAGGGCTTCAGCATGGCTTCTATCATTTCCAGAGGCCATGTGTTGCTATTGGCTGTTTATTGAGTTGGCTCCCACGCACAATGCACAGAGATTAGAATTTAGATATTGATTACTGGTAAAATGCTGAGTCTGAATGGTCTGTTTCTGGTAAAGAAAGTATCTTATTTGGACAGATCAGTTTTACCTTTAATGCCTATTTACTTATACTTAAGTAGAGTTACAAGTGACTTTGGTTATGTGTCTACATGCAAGTTCTCCTGTTATAAAAATATAGGCTGGTGACACTGTAAAGTTCAATGGACTTTGGAACTGCTTGTTAAGGTCTAATAAATCACAAAGTGTTGACAATAAACAGTGCGAGAGCCCTTCTTTGTTTTGTTATAGAAATGCGAGGAAGCATGCCAATGGGTCCTTCCCCTGTAGACCTCAGACAGTTTGTTTGCCGTTTACTGTTGTACTGTTATTTTTGTTTCTAGGAAGATGTTTACAACAACAATTAGCTAGGCTTCATCAAAGATGAACAATTCACATGCAAAAGTGGATGTTATGTTTTTTTTTTTATTTTATTTTTTATAACGAACAAAAACAAATTAGTGTTTATAATGACTAAAAAAAGAGACTTTGAACAGCATAATGGTCTCTGTTTTGAATCAAGTGTATGTATATTGGAGAAGAACCAAAACATAACTATAGAACTTATCTACTGTAAAACAGTCTGTTGGTGAATGGGACGAGCTTGGGTTTGTTTTCATTACTGCCAGTGGGAGTCCCATTCGTTTCCATTGGCAACAGATCAAGAACAACCTAGTTTGAACTGTGACTCCCTCAGTTCAAGATAAGACTGTGGGCTACCAAAGCTTGATCTCTCCAGGGGGGGGTTAAGTCTCAATCGACAAGAAAAAAACAAAACATGTAGGCAGGTAGGTTGAATGGGGAACAATCAGTTATATCTACCAGGGTTGCAGATTTTTTATATTGGACTGCTGAATTTTACAAACCAATTGAGATTTGGCAGAAGTTATATGGAAGTTTGTTAAAATTGCTGGAGGGGATGGTTCACCTCCAGTAGAATCTTCTTGTCAATAGTAATAAGAAAGTTCAAGCAAAAGGTGGGACACAACCAAAACATTCTGTCTGTAATCAGTCATTTCTATTTTCAAGCAAGTTCAAAAAATCCACCTAGCGCCATGTGTCACTGGTATTGTGTTGTTGAAATCTTGTTTGGGCAGCCTGCATTTTGTCTCTTGCACTTAAAGAAAAGTTTTTACCAGTGTTTTAAGTGTTACTGCTGCTCACACTGGTATTACTGCTGCTGACACTGGGGTTACTGCTGCTGACACTGGGGTTACTGCTGCTGCTGCTCACACTGGCGTTACTGCTGCTCATAGTGGCGTTACCTCTGCTGAAAGACTGCAGATTTTTAGTAAAGAAAAAGCCTTCTCAACTGTGAAGAAAATGAAGCAAGTCTGTCTATTATGTCTTCATTATTCAGTTTTGAAACAGAAGACTGCTCAACACTCATCAGCGTGAGCCCCTCAAGGTTTTCTGGTGTTAGTGAATTCCGCAAACATGGCTTAATAAGTTTTAGTTTTGAAAAAGATCTCTCAGTGTACCTGAGTAACTGACAATGTTAGAAGTACCTTGTAACCCAAGTGCAATGTATCATATGATTTGATATGGAGCAAGCAGGATTCCAGCAACTTGAATGCACACGTCGGACATGTTTTACATCTCTTGCATGTTCTGCAAAAGGGTTGTGAAGTGACTTTCTTGATAATTTCTTCTGGTATTAGAGATTTGGAGTTTTCTTCATCGTCATTCAAAATCTATTCTTCTGTAACTGTATAATGATTATGCAAGCTTCTCTGCATTTTGTCATAATTTCCAGCAGTGGGTCAGCTCTGATTTCAGCTGTGTTGCATCCACACCAGGCATAAGTTGTACAATGTGATCAAGAGCTCCCTCTGCGATAAAGCCATTTTTAGAGATATATGGTCAGCAGCATTATTATGAATGTTTGAGGTTTCCTAAAATCGAAAATAAATACAATTAACAATTAAAAAGCTAAAAGCAAAACTCATCTGAATACTTGGGTAATTATTTTGTGACACTCTACTCATGTTATAATATTTTCTGTATTATGATTAGCGCCCTGCGAAATTCATGACTTTTTGGTACACATGCTCTTTATCCTTAAATAAGTATGTAATTGTGGGCGTTCCTGTAGAAAATCGCAAACACAGGGTGGAAATAGTGCAAATGAGGGGTCAAAAATATTGTAATACAACAATCATGAACAACTAATTATAGCTTTGTTAAAATATAATAACTGGGTCACGTTGTCATTTGCCGTGATACATGGGTGTGATATCATATCACACCATTTTCCAACATTTTAATTTTGTTTTCAACCTCTTTTGATGCCCGGATTTTGGCTTTCTTTCATCCATTTTAATTGTTTTTTTTTTTTTTTTAAATTCACTGTGCCAATGTATTCGCCTCAACTGTGCTTGTTAAGCGCTTCTTTTTTTTTTTCTTCTTCAAGCCTTTCCCCTAACACACTCTTCTCAGTTGGTGCGTAACTGGGTCAGTGTCACTGTGCTGATCTATCGATTTCAAGTTCTTTGAGGTATAATTTAACCCAGGCATTTGTTCTGTGTTCCAGAAGGCCAGTCCGCCACTGGCTATACGTCCCTACGTGCTCCTAAAACTGTTTAAATAACATACCTGTAATCTTTCTTTTGCAACAACGCTTCCATACCACATCATGGATCATTATTACTGTGTTACCTTTTTGACAATGTGGGCAATAGTTATTTAAATCCTTCACTTATGGGCAATCAATCAGAAAATAACTGCAGCCTTTGAATTTTTGCTTAGCTGGTGGTCTAAAAAGTATAAAAATGGTTTTATTGCCAAAAACAAAACTTACAGTAGGTAAAATAGTATAAAACAACAGCCCCAAAACCTTGAGTTGTACACTATGTCTTTCTAATAGTGTTTGACAGAAGGATTTAGTAAACTTTATCAACAGTGTTGTCTAATTAGTCTTTCAAAAACAACCATTTACATTTGCACAGTTTTAGGGTTTAGCTGAATATAATTTACAAGTGAACTAAAAAAATGTTAAAGGGGAAGCACAACACCTCTTATGTGGAGGAGTAACATTTAAACATGTAATCAACTAGAAGAAATAAGTAAAGTATGGACAGGAAAGAATATAATGTGTGTGAGGATTTCAAAGTTTAGCCTGTTAAGAACAAGCATAAAATACCATTAACATCTGCATCTACAAAAGAACATTTTGCTTTCAGATTAAGCGAAAATCATACAACACGTATTTAGCTGTAGGAAAGGTATTGAATCAAGGTCTTATCTGTGCATTGTTTTTGTGGAGGAAAATTATAGAATTCTGACGATATATATATATATATATATATATATATATATATATATATATATATATATATATATATATATATAACTGAATGTGAAATGCCTTTCAGCCTACAACAGACAATGATTACATCAACTAAGGGTAGCAGTTAACCCTCGAGCTTCTGGACAACATTACACCTCACCCCTAAACCCTTTGATAACACTGCTCTTTTTGATCTTATCTTGTGCTACACCCTATCTTATTGTCCTACAGAAACTTTCTGGTAACAGACACCAGCCACACCCTATTTTCACACTTGTACAAACTGTATCAACTGCAGCCCCATTTGGGTTAACAGTCTCTTTTAGACTCTTCCCTTGTATACATTGATTCAGATATTTAGAGCTGACAATAAACCTGAATCCTGAGTCTCTTTGGATAGTGGAGAATAAATACAGTACATTTTTAACAGGGTTGCATGGTATCAATAGGCTGGCAAACTTTTTATTATTATTCTTTTACCAATATTATTTTTTTCTTTTTTTAATCAGTGGAAAACAGAACCATGGGGGATGTTCAACTTGTAACTTCTACTCGAATCTCAAAGACCACACTTACCCTGGGGAGACCATCTCCAAGCAACAGTGCTCTCCCCACTGAACCTCCAGCCTTCACCCTTCCTCCAAGGAGCGCCCGGATTGCCCTAGGAGGGACAGCCAAGCTTGATGGAAAGGTAAGAAATGCCCAGCTACTGTATTGTTGACATTGGCTTGTTTTAGACCAAAATGCTCTCAGTGGATGTCAGTTTAATAGACTGCCTGCTTGTAATTGTTTGTAATTGTTTCCAGATTACTGGTGACACAATGGATTTTTTATCTCTTTAATCTTGGATATCACTGTTAATTCTGAATGATGTTATCTTGAAATGGGGTGTCATCATGATAACAGAGCAAACAACTACACGTTATACGGCATGAAAGCACCAAACATATTCCAAAAATGTTCCAAAGCAAAATGCATACAAAAATTATGCACACCCTGTGTATAACACACACCTCATGTATAATGTGCATGACTTTACTGTCCTATCAAAAAACCTATGGTATATTATATAGAATTCTATTACCTACATATACAGTACATATCTATATAACACCCAGGCCCAATGCATTTCATATACAAATAAAACTCTCCCACTAGGTTGGCACTAGGTTTCATTTAATCTCTGCCAGGCTTTTAATGGGGTAGGTGTCGGTTTGCAGTACATTGTCTTAGTTTCTGCCTCAAGCAACACCACAGCGAACAAAAAGACTTTTAAGCACTTAACACTACATACGCTATTGGAATCTACCAGTTGGTTAGCTAGCATCACACAGGGGTGGCATGAGAAGGTGTGGGGTTTATATTCCATATTTGAAGGGCATTCTGAACCACAGATAGTCTCCTGCTTCTCAGCAATTCCATGGTAGTACATGGAATTACAGTGATGAGCAGAGAGCTCATTAACAGCTGTATAGTCTATATATGTGTAGACAAATGTCAACTGATAAATAATTGATGAATTAATTGGAGTTAATATGCAATACAAAACGGTATTCACAAAAACTGACCTCCAAACAGGTAACAAGTATAACATAGAAGCAATATCTAACCGAAAAAAGGGAATGGCAGTTTACAATGAAAGAAGAACTTTAGATTGATTCAGATTGAAATTGAAAGACATATTGCCTGTTTTCACTTGCTAAATAGAATTGTAAAGCAGAAAAATATACAACAATGTAATACAAGAAATACATGAACTAAGAGTCATTATCATATCAGATCTGATTAACAAAAAGGTTAGAATGCATTTTAACATGTTTCTGCATCAGAGCTGATTCATTCTAGATAATTTACAAGCTACTTAGAGTGACTTTTATGTTGTTGTTAGTTGGGTTTTTGCTTCATGATTGTTATTTGTAAATCGTTACCAGTGTTATGTCCTTTTCTTTTCTCAAGATATTTTTATTTAAAAAAAAGTTTATTTTCGATCAAATGAAGTCAATGCTGTTATGCACCATAACATTATAGAAAAGTACATTAACACATGGATTAAAGAAATAAAGTTGTGTAATTTATAATACATTCGAATATAACACCTCACTTCTATATAATGTTGTATGGTCTGCACTGTCTAACATATATTCTGTTGAATCACAATACTGGAGTATACTGTGCATATAGTGTTTCAGCAGGTAGGAGCAAGGGCTCCATAGAGGAAGAACCTCAGGAATTGAATGGGCAGGAAAGTAACTTGTGACTTGGCTTGTGGCTTCAAGGCTGAGAGGGGAGTTTCGCTTCCCCCAAGGGGAATTCGAAAAGTAGGATAGCAGGAGAATCAAAGTTAAAGAGGGCCAGAGGTCTCCCTAGCTTGCTGAGGGTTGCCCTTGCTGAGGGTGGCTGGCGCGGCTGGGGATTACCATGGCTGAATAGTGAGCTTCACTTCCCTCGAGGGGGAGACTAGAACGCTGGAAAGAGAAAAAAAGAATGAACATACAAGGGGCTAGGGGTCTCCCCCCAGCTCTCAGAGAGCCACCTCGGAGGAGCAGAGGCTGCATGGCTGGGCTCTGAGGCTGGGAAGAAGATGTGTTCTCCACAGAGGGAAAAGGAAACATGGGAAAAGTGAGTAGAAAACAAGAGAGAACAGGGAGAACCTTCCCCGTAGAGACCGAGATGGGCGTGGCCTTAAGGTTGGGAAGTGAGTTTCAGTTGCACCAAGAGGGAGACTGTTCCTGGTGGCGCAGCGTAGTGGAGGAGGAAGGAGGAAACTAAAAAGGAAGACACAAATAAAGGTGTGACCTGGTGTTAAATAGATTAATTGACAGATATTTTGGCGGGGCAGAACAGGGGAAGGAACCCTAGGTCCTGCACTCTGAACCACACTCTTAGGTTACAAAAATAGCTTTATGACAGCTCCATGAACGCTAGATGAAAAAGAGAAGGCAAATTCAGCAATTAATGTATCATTAATCTTATGCTTATTTTGTTTGAAAAGGTAGAATCAAACTTGACAGTTCAGAGAAATGGATCAGGAAGTAAGTCATATACTGCAGGTTGTATAAATCAAGATCTTGGCTGAGGCCTTGTTTAAGGTGCAATACTTCAAGAAACTGCCTTCTGTTACCAGCTGTGAAGATCTAACTGAGCAATAAAAAGTGTTCGCTACAAGTAACAGCAGAATCCTATATACTAAAAACCCATCATGCTGAACCTTACTGAAGATTAACCAGCAAAGCGAAATGCACATTTTGTCAACAGCTGCAAATCCAAACCCTTTTCAGTATTTTTTTTCATATGGTTTTAAGTTTAAACACGCAATGTGGTTATCCGTTATGGAATGGAATTTATATATACATGGGAATCCCTAATTCCTTTATCGGGCATATATGGCAGCAACACTATGTTTTTACACTGCATCGTAGGAATGCTATTCAAACCACAATAATGGCACTTATTTTGACCAGTGAAAAAACAGGATAAAGAAGTTGGGAGGGAACAGAATTAGGCGAAAATTATTTCTTAGCAATTATGTTTTAGTGCAAGTAAGAAAAAAATCCTGATTTGTTAATCTGAGAATGGCAACAGATTGTACATATCACTCATGTAAATCCTTTTGAGGTTTTGTGGTTTTTCAATGTCCTGTAGCTGTTTTCCAAATATTTGGAATCCATCTGGAGTCCTCCTTCAGACTTTGTTTTTTTGAGACCGCCCTCACACAGTACCTAAAAGGAAAGAAAAGCCAATACAGGGACAGTGCATGGTAAACACTGCCCCCTTTCCCTAGTCCCTGACAAATGCAGTAAACTGGTTAACAAAAGAACCACTAGAAATGCACATTAGAAATGGCCCACCATACAAACAAGATCCATTTGGTCACGCCCATCTTTTAGATAGATTCTCTGTTTATACTTCCCCACTTGAAAACGTTCGTTTGTATGATGTGGAATAGACTGTGGCAGTATATCTCATTATTTGTATTCAGTTGATTTGGTATTATGCAAATTAGCCATATTGTTTTTATTATGAGCAACTAAAATCATCAAATAGGAGGGGTTGCTGTTTGCTCAGCGTTTTTGTTAATTCAAAACTCGGTAAATGATGACTCACATTTGGATTCTTCTGGGAATGTTTTAGATGCTGCATCCCGAGCCAGCTGCTCATCTAAGGAGAGCTCCAGAACCAGAGGTTATTGAAGATCACCAAATACCCTATATTTTGTGGTAGACCTATTCGTTTGAGAAGTGAATGCTTTGATGCCACAGAGAGGAAATAAACTGAAGGACCAGCAAACCGCTTAATGCAGGGGCCAGGCTCTTCAAAAAACAAACCTGGGGATTGATTAACTTGTTCTTCAACCTTTTAACCCTAATTGAAGAGCTCTATTCTGATTTTAGATGTTTTCTGCAGTGCCCAAGGGGTTGTCTTTTCTTTTAAAAGCCACCCTGATAAGCTATTTAACCTTTTAACCCATTTTAAAATGAAGCAAAGAAGAATCCCCTTCAGATACATAGCTGTTAATGGCAAAGACAAACACTTCAAAACATTTACGAAAGTGTATCGGATATTTGGAATTTATAGTAAGAAAAAATATATGTACACTTTTAAAAGCAGTTGTCTGACTTTCGAAGAATTAAAATAGACTAGAAAATTAAGCTGATAGATATAGACTTCTCGGGTGCTAAACTTTCTCTCATTATTTTGTATAATGGTATACATTTAAAATATTAAAATGTAACATGTACTGTAATAGAACTAAGGAAAACTATTTATTTGGTTTCAGATTACAGTAAATCTATCTTGCATGTTCTAAGGTGTTCACGTGGAGGCCTGTATAGTCTTAAGATCTTGTGCCATTCTTGAAAAATAAATGGTTCATCATCCACCAGCTGGAGATGCTGCTCAAACTCAATCTGGTGTAGGCTGCTCTTTAGGGTGGATATTATCCAGCTGCATTTAGTCTTTGTTGATAAGTGCAAGCTTGATTCTGCCAATATAGCAAATGGGTAACACATGAAAGGCATGGAATTTACTACTCTGAAAGTGTCATATGAGCATTCAGTTTCAGTCTAATGCTTAGGGTCGGGATCAGCGTAATGCTTATGTACGCATTATGTAGGATTAAATAATACATTATGCTGCTGGTCCCACAATATAAAAAAGTATTTATCTCACATATTCCTATCAGGACAGATCAAAGTGAAGACAATGAAGAGTTACAGTAGATTAATAACACTGGGAACCAGTTGAAGAAAACATCATAGTTTCAGATTGTTGGTAATATTTGATAAGAAACAACCCATTACAAACTGAATGAAACACTGAGACTACAGTAAAGCTTCTGGCCTATACTGTAGGTACTATTGTACACAAAGAAAACATACAAGGTACTTTTCATCCTCCACATTTATTTTTCTAACATTCAAAGGACACCTAAATACATCTGAACCCCAGATGTATTGGACAATTTCTAAAAGAAAAAAGAAAAAGGAAGTAAACAGACCAAAACAAGAGAGCATTGTGAAGGAAGTGTAAGAACAGCATTAGCGATGTCCTCATGATGCCTGCAAGCCATTTAAATAACGTTGAGTATGTACTAATGCTAGCTTTTAAAGAACCCTGTTAAAAAAAGACTCATTTGATTGAAATTAAGGCTGTCATTATTGTTCTAAAGAGTTTCATTTGTCCTGTCAAAGAAACGTGGCCTCCTTTTTTTCTGGCCCATTTACTGTATAGATAAATATACAGTTATTTACAAGGTTCAAACACAGACAGCTGTGCCTCTTTTACTGACATTCCTTCACTCAGATTCAGCCCAACAATAACATTACCTCCAGCTCCATGTTTTACTTTGTCTGGCTGTTTCTGTAATTAGTTACAGTCTGGGGCTTTTGTGCATTAAAAAATGGTAAACAAAAATTAGGCTGTTTATTTTCACGTTAATAAAGGAAGGTGAAATACCCACTGCACTCCATGGGAATTGTCATGGTGTATTCTGTTTCTCTAATATAAAGTATAATGTATATATATAAAAAAAAAATTAAACTTCTGATTGATTTCGCAGATCTTTTTTTTTTCTTTAAGTCACACTCTGCATCTGCTTAGCAATGCTACGTGATTTAAAACAGTGCAATTCGGTTGGTCATTCTGTCACAGGATTTGAATGGATACAAGATGTATTCCAAAAATGATCCAATTAAAAAAAGATAAAAAATCACGGAGGTCAAATACAAAATGCTGTTTTACTAATACCTTAATTCTGTTTACTCACAAGTACCTGCGGAGCATCAGTTATGTAAAACGTTATCATTATAAAGCAGACCTGCTAGTAGCAGCTTCTACTGCATGACCTTTAAGTCGATCTGGGTTTCTGGATGTGTTTTTTAAACTCCAAGAGCATGTACTGAATGCAAGGTGTAGGAGCTGTGCAGATCAGGAATTTTTATTGCGTACAGGAATTCAACAACGGTAGCATAGTCTGGGCTGCAACAGCCTTTGTCTTTTTTGGATTGCTAGGGCCAAAATATCATGCATTTGCACTTTAAAAAAAAAAAATATATATATATATATATATATATATATATATATATATATATATATATATATATATATATATATATATATATATATATATATATAATTGTATGTTGGTTGAAAAATTCATGGAAAACATTATTTGTGGTTTGTTCTGAACTTTTCGTAAAGGTATGCCAGGGACCTCATGTAAGCAGAGTTTTATTGGAAACAGTTGATGAGCACAGCTAGCTAAACCACACTTGCCATTTTACCTGGCATTTCTGGGGGTACTGCCCATTCCCAGTGCAAGCCGGAATAACCCGATAGGGGAGGTTAACCCTTGTAATTAGCTGTGTTTCATTTTATAACTCTGCCAATGTTTGTAGACTGGGGAAAAACATTTATTAAAGTAGAAAACGCCTCTATGGGTAGTCAGGACGGCATAGATTCAAAATGAGTCTTCAAGATGTTTACGTTGTTCAAGAGAGATGTGGGACTATTCCTCTGATTAGCACCATGCTCTAGAATGGTCTTTCATTTGAGACCATTTGTTTCTCTTAAATGTGTGGTGTCTTAGATAAGGAATCATTTGCCAAAAATACAAAGTAAGTCAACAAGGAGGTGCTGTATTACAGAGTGTGGTCTAGTGGTTAAAATCCAGGGCTTGTAACTAGAAGATCTCTAGTTTAAATCCCATATCTGCCACTGACTGACTCGCTGTGTGACTCTGAGCAAGTCACTTAACCTCCTTGTGCTCCATCCTGCGGATGAGATGTTAAATCAGTGTCCTATTGTAAGTGACTCTGCATATAATGCACAGTTCACAGCCTACCTCTGTAAAGTGCTTTGTGATGGTGGTCCACTATGAAAGGTGCAGCATAAAAAGAAATGTATTATTATTTGGATAAGAAATTAATCTAACTGAGTGTAAAGTTTGTAAGAGTTTCTACAGACGAACCAAGGGAGTTAGGACGTTTGCTATGCTGATGCTTGGCAGTTTAAGATAGGGGTGTGCGAACCCCAAAAAGGTATCTTTGCGAACTTCGAACTTTGAACTAGGAAAAGTGTGGCAAGTGTAGTTTGACTCTGCTACTAGTAATTCAATGTAATGTTTTGTACTGTGAATAGTTCAGAAAACCATGGTTAGAATGTTACAATGTAGAAAAGTTTATATCAGAAATCTCAGTTGTGGATTTGGTTGTAAACAGAGAAAAGGTTATCTTTCACCAGATCCATAACATAAACTAAAATAATTAAAACCAATTTATTTTTAAACTACTGATATATATTTTCTGTCATGTTTTCTAAAGATATTGCGTATGTCAGCTAGTTATCATCAGAAAGGATGAAACAGAAGAAAAAAATAAATCTGGTCCTGTGTTGACAATTTCCCTGACTGTGACGTTGACATTGATCTAAGGTCTCAGGCTGTGTGAGGCTGGATTTTATATTATGGAGAGGCAGGTTACATCCATCTCAGTTACACTTGTGAGCAGGAGGATGATGGGAAATGTAGTTCTGAGAGGTCCATGTGGGTACATGGGAATCCATCTTAAGGCAGGGAATGCAATTTAAAAGTTTAAAAAAATAAGTGGTCATAATGTAAAAAAATAAAAATGAAAACAGTACACACACCTTACGCAGTTGTAGCAACACATGGGAACATGTAACACAATAAAATAAAAAGATCCTTATGTACCCTTTAAATAGCATACATTTATCCTAAGCAGTCCTTCTCTGCAGGATGTTTGGCAGTAAAGGTAATTCTTAAAGAATTCCAGTTTGAGGCCAACATGTGCATAGAGTAGGAAGTGTAATCATCACCAGATGTAGCAAAGCATGTGATAGCAAAAGACCACAGTTAAAGAAAATTGTGTATGTGTGTGTGTGTGTGTGTGTATATATATATATATATATATATATATATATTATATATATATATATATATATATTTGCTGCAGGATTTCTCTTTGAAATAGAAGCCCTAAAGTGGCTTAAACTGATGGCAATTTCATCTATACTTTTAGAAAAATATTCAAAGACCAATGTCGTTCCTTTCAGCAAGCAATTTATTAACAGCCAAAGGGCATACAGTGAATGGCATGCCTTTGTAAATAAGGAAACCCTCACATGATTATTTGCCCAATGATGTATTCTGTGATATGTATATATAAAAGCTGCATCTCCCTGTTTGAATCACAGTGTGAAAGACAGAAAAGCATGGGGCCAGGTGGCATGTAGTTCCCAATTGAAGACTGCACAATGTACTGTTTTACTTTAAAAAAAAAAAAAAAAAACTAAGGGCTAATCTGGAGAACAGACTTTGCTGCAAATTTCAACCAGCAACTTCCTTGAAGGAGTCAGAACCACTAATCATTGTAGGATGGTGAGATACTCCCTTGTATATAGAGTACTTAAGTGAGTGCTTCCCTTGTATACAGCAATACTGTTCCTGTTCCCAAAAAACAATGGGATGTCATTTAAGACTTTTCTTTTTGCAATGATTTATTACTGGAAGCAACTGATAAACAAGGTAATGCTTTTAAGCAAAATGACGGATTGACAAAATCGAATAACCAGATATGTATTTGTGACAGACTAAAACTCTGAGATTTAGCTCTAATATAGATCAATAAGCAGTTTGCAGTGAGTTCTAAGGAAGTCAAATGTAAACCAACTGCAGGCCTGGAAATTTTCAACTGACATCAAAGGCATTTTAGAGAGCTGCTCTTGCTGACTTGATAAGTTCTTGGTATGTTTTGAGACAGAGCTGCAGAGGCACAGTCACACTGAAGACTAAAGAAAACAGCTGGGGTGTAATGACAGAAGTTATATTTAGACACAAACATGCTACCCCCCTACTCACTCCCCCCCCCCCCCCAAAAAAAAAAAACAATCTCCTGTTACTCTGCAAATCCGATCCAATTTAAATAGATTGTAAATAACAAAATGAAAGGTGTACTTTTTTATTATTTATTTCTGGTAAGGGATCTTTTAGTTAACCATTGTGTTTTGTTTTTGTTTGTTTTTTTTACAGCAGGTGGCGACATGCAATTAAAAATCACCTTATGTTGCCATTTTTATGGGATAGCTTGAAGAATTGCCTAACTGTCTTTTTTCCAAATCAGACTTTGCAACTGGCTTCATTGCCTTCAATTTTCACTAGTCATAGACTAATCTACCTAAGGTAACATTGGGTCGCCCAATACAAGTGTTCATCAGAGTCTGTGAAACCGGACACTGCATTCTAAGCAAGTGTGTGTTGGTTTTTCTTGATATTGCAGAGGAAGGATTTTGCAGTTAAGGTACTGACCACAGTCATCAGATAGAAGAGGCTTTCTCTGAAGTGTCCTTTTCCTTTAAACACATATGCCAGTAAATATTGTATTTTAATTGCATAGGAAATACCAGAGAACATGTGCTATTAATAAATACTTTTACTATTTCTGGGTCGGTTTTTGTAATGTGACTTTCAAGCCGATCTGTGATACATGCAAAGCTCGACAGCCTGGAATGTGTGACATAAAGTATTATTCAGTTTTTACATTGCAATGCTGTTTCCATATGGTATTAATCTTTTGTCTAAGAACTGTCAAGATGTGTTAATTCTTGTGTTAAATTGAAAAGTCAAAGTGTCTGCTGTATGGGTTCAGTATTAGCCTTGCTCGTTTTATCCTTTGGAGTCTTTAGAATAGCAGTGTCAGGAAAGGGGAAATAATATTGGTGCTGGCATACCAGCAGTGGGAAGAAAGAGGTTAATTTAGACTCCTTCTTAGTTGTGGCCTCTGCTTTAAGATTTGTAATGCTTCAGAGATTTCTAAGAAAACAAGTGTTAGCCTATTAACTAACTGACCCGGAACTCAAGGGAATACTGTGCAACAAAGAAATGCAACCTGCTTATAATTGAAATATGAATATCAAAATGGTAGAGTGCGAGTTTGAGGTAAAATGAATTTGTATTTTTTTTCCACACAGTAGTATTTTACCATTGCTTTCTAGCAGAATTGAAAGTGTTATGAGTGCAGGCAGGTTTATTTATTTATTTATGTATTTATTTTGTATTTATTTTTGTAGTTTGAATGGTGCTGGCCTGTGGTGCCCTCATAAAGCAGACAAGGTTAGGATCAGAGAAAGCAAGACTTTAATTGCTGCAAAGTGTGATTGGGATTAAAGATGAAAGAACCCCTTAAAGATGCAGGAGTGCTTGAATTAGTAACAAGAGCATGGAGATTGGAACAATGAGAGGCCCAGGATTAGAGGGGATTTGGAGTGACAGGGTTCAGTGCACAGGTAGAAAATCAAGTCTTTTGTGTGGGCCTCACAATAGAAAAAATGGTAGAACTGAAATGGAGAGAAGCTGCTTCTAATTAATATGCCTCTGCTTGGTCATTTATGTTAAATGGATAATCCTTAAGGATAGGATAGCTCTGCCTCTATTAGACATATTTATCGTTGGGATCTCTGCATGAGTTAAGGCATGTTATACCAAGTTTATTGTTGATAAGTTGATTGCAAGGTTACATTAGGTAATACAAACTACCACTCCCAAATACAAGTCTAAGCCAGTCTTTTAACAAAACCAGCAAGTTGATTCAGATCGCAAAATATCTTCCTTGTTGTGCCATTCGTTGTTTAGTTCTTTTCATTTTTTGATGGCTGACAAATCTAACCACTCAACAGTATAAGGTACATTTCTTCATTGCATCTAAGAATCATGTTGCTGACTTGTGGGCTTTAAGCATAGGCTTACTCTATTGGAAGGCAGTTGAGTTAAACAGCTAAAGCCAAGGAGACATGTCGATATTTTGTTCCTCATCCCTCTATAAATCTTATAGTATTCAAAATACTGTAGTGTATTAGAATTTGTTTTGCTACAGTAGTACATAAGAGGTACACATTATACAGGGAGTGCACATATACAAGGCTTGATGGTCTAGTGCTTTAAAGGATTCAAGCCCAGCTCAGCCACTGACTCACTGTGTGTGACCCTTAACCTCCTTGTGACTTTCTAGTAGCAGTTGTGATGCATAGTTAACCCCCAGGTCTCTATGTCGTGTTGGATAAAAGCATCTGCTAAAGGACTAATTAACAAAGAATGTAACTCAAAGCTCCTAAACCATGTGTTTTATACAATGAATGTGTCGTACATGGATGCATATTATTGTGTTATATTTATACAATTACGGTTTGCTGTTTAAAGATACACTAGCAGTTTGCCTCCATTTCTACAGATGATAATCTTTAAGTTATGCCTTAAAAAAAGCTGTGCTGTGTTCTTTCTTTCAGGTCCGAGGGTATCCAGAACCTCAGATTACGTGGTACAAGAACGGTAAGCCAGTAACTGCAGGAGACCGCAATGGGATTGAACAAAGTGCCCGGGGAACTTTCAGTCTGGTAATCAAAGACGTTCAAGAAGATGACGGTGGAAAATACACCTGCGAGGCCGTTAATGATGGGGGCACTCGGCAAGTGACTGTTGAGCTCACAGTAGAAGGTAACCAAAAAAAAAATGACCTGCAATTATAAGAATAACTGCCTGGTTCAAAATAAAAGCTGACATTTAGTACTGTACACTCAGCTTTTTGATCTGATTCTTGCTGTACAGTGATCTCTATAGAAGCGGCTGGCTGCAGTCTGTATAATTCTTTCTCTGGCTGCTGTTGGTCCTGGCCAGGGACATGGGACCACAGCGTCGTTCCTCCTCTCCTATTCTTATGGCAATAATGTGGGTCTGTGGAGGAAGAATGACCACATAGCTTACAATTATTAGGGATTTGTACCAGTATAAAATAATAGCTTTTGATGATTTGAATACTATATAACATTTGTCAGGTCAGTACATTCTTACCTGATGCAGCTATAATCTGAATAACAAGGCAAGGGGAAGCTAAATCAGAATATAGTTATTTGTATTTTCGTCCTAAAAATGGTAGATGTTTGGCTGCTTTCTGTGGATTTTGGGTATTTTCAGGGTGGTAGTTCAAAGTCAGTTAATCCCCTTCAAGGTAGATTAAGTAAATATTTATTTTATACAAACTGGGGTTAGAATACATACTTGTCTAACTGAAAGTGATTTTACAGTATGTGATTGTTCATTACCTAGGTGAGCTCTGAATACTTGTTTAACCAGACCCCGCTGTTAGGTACACATCCATACAGTAAAAGGCCTTTAACAAACTATGAGCATGGAATGTGTTGTTTTGAAATGAACTGAACAGTTCAAAAGACATAATAATATGACTGCTGTCCAACAAGCCTTTATTCCTGCACATACTATACTGCTTTTCTTTCCTTGAAGTGTTTATAAAACAACATTTCGTTACACTGTTTATCATGTGTAACTCTATTCCTTGCCGGTAGATGTGGCACATAAATAATCAGTCATACTGTCTTATGCTTGTAAACAAATATTAAAACCTTACAGAAACAGGATGGAATGCTAACAGTGCGCACACAACCCTAGTTCATGGTATTCATTAAATAATTAGAGGAAATATTGCTTAATTGTATCTTATAAATAAATAAACGGACAGCCCCTGGTGTTTAATTAGCAACAGTAAAGGCCATCTCCCACATCTCATTAGTATGCCAGTGAGCTGTTCCTGAGTCGGTAGTATACCTGGTCTAGTCATAAGAAAAAACAATTATTAATTTATGTTTCTGCTTTTTGATACATTGCAACGCCATGAGGTGGCCTTTGAAATTAAATGGAATAATCCACAGCAGGTGGGGCAATTTGTCCATTATTAAATGATTCATGTTTCTCAGCACAGTACATTACCTTGAACAGTATGTTTCCTTCAGCACGTTCAAAGACATTTATTATTTATTTTTTTTATTAGCAGGTAATGCAAGGCAGAAATATAATTTGCCGTCCACCAGCAAATCATCAGGGTAAGAAATTGAAAATGGTCATTATTATTTTTTAATCAATAAGCTGTAAATGCATATCACCAGGTAACAACTGTAAACAATAACTGCAGTGCTTCCATATTATAATGCTGTTTGGGAGTCATAGCCAGAAGACAGCACAATATGTGTGTTTACCGTGAAAACTTTGAGTCCACCCTCTCAGACTTTCTCAACTTCCGATCCTCGTACAGTACCTATAAGAAAATGATATTACAATTAGAAAAAAGGAAGACATCTGAAATTTCGCTCTTGTATCAAAGAGAAGAGTCTGACACAGATTTATTTACCTGTCTGCCAAGCCATCAGCCACTAGGGGGAACCACGTTCATGATATTGTGGCGTGCAAGTTCTTGTGATTACCAATATACTGTAAGCAGTTCTACCCAAGCCTGTGTTATGAGTTTATCAGTGATAAATTGTATACATAAGTGTGACAGAGAATGAAAGAATCCTAGTCAACAATTTCCTTCCTGACCTGTAAGGGCACAGTATAACAGGAACAGTGTGCCCCGGACTGGGTGGTTTGGTAGTTCATTCCAGGGTCTGTCGGAAGTCGGCCTTCCAAAAAAGGAGCAGAGTCACAATACCAGAAGTCATCACCTTAATGCGGTGGATGATGTGTCAGTCATGGATTGGAGGATACGTGATTGCACTCGCTACTGAAGAGGGCGTGACTGAGGGTATATCAAGGGATGTGGCCAAGCAATCTGTTGCTTTATTATGGTTACGGAAAGACCTGTAAAGGACGTACTGTGTTAAAAAGAAACCGTGTGTCTTTCTGTGTTGCTTTGCCGGTCTGTTATATTTGTCATTATAAAAGGCTAAACTCCTGGAGCTGTAGCTAAACAGCCAGTAATTAAACCCAGACTGCACTTCACCACTGTGCACGTATAAACCTGCAAATCACCACTTTCACTAAGAGCTCTCACTCTGGACTTGTGACCATGTTGTGTTTGTGCGTGTCTTGTTTAGTGTTTTATTATTTTGGGACTGAACCCTGTGGTTTAACTGAGTGATACACATTTGGCAAATAAAGAGCTGTTTTCACCATGAACTGTCTTGTGTCTGTTATTCCTGAGCACTACATCACCTGTACACCAGCGCACGGCAAACCACTTTGCCACAATAAGCCATATATTTTAATATTCCGAACCTTTTCTAATGATCAGTATTAAATGGCAATGAAAAAATTCATATTTGTCCCATGTGCTAGAGTAATGGCAAGAAGGTGGTAAATGGCTCAGCCTGATTGCACATAAGGCTAAACTAAAGAAGAATACAGTAAAGGGACAAAAAGTGTGATATTCCGAGCAAGCTTTTTTCAGATTTTTTGCAATAGATTGTTTCCCATAGCATTTAACTTCCTTCAACACCTTTTTCCATCCACCTGCTAACCCTAATTGCTGACATACTATGCAGGCAGTGGTGTGCTTTTATCCTGTTGGCACTGCTAAGGTGAAATTACCTCAGCTAAACAATTTAACAGACTTTCTGAAAGCATGTGACTTTAACCTTACAGAGTACCAAAAAACACTTTCATATATAAATGAAATCATATCCTGAAAGCTCAATGAAACAGCTAGATTCAGTTACTTTATATCAAGCTCTGCATGTTCTTAGCATTGCCGCATAATTTGGAATAGTGTGATTTTACTGTATGTTTAATAACTTTCAAGATAACAGGCATAAATAACTAGCTTACTCTACTGTTTCTTGCCATGTTTTGTTTCAAAATAACCGTGATAGTCATGGAAGAGGTGCCATTTTTTTTGTGTGATTTCAGTGGTAGATTTGGTGTCCCGTCAGTTGACAGCAGGCCAAGCATCTGGGGAGAGAGTCCGCCAAAGTTCGTCACGAAACCATCACGGCTTATTCTCAAGCATGGTCAGAGTGGCAAATTCTCAGCAAAGATTACAGGGCGGCCTCAGCCTCAAGTGATCTGGCTCAAGGTAATTAAACGGTCCGTTGTTTGTCATTAATTAGAATTGACAAGCAAAACCTTGAAAAACACCTGGGCTGTATTCAGAAATGTAAAAGTCTGTTTAAATTCAGTAAACATTGCCATGAAGTGTTGTTGGCTTATTTGACAACAGTTATGATCAGTTTCTGGAATATCAGATTTACTTGTATTGATAAAAACAGACGATGTGAGTCCCCAGTGGCTAATCCTATAAAATCAAGTCTATGTGGAGGGCAGGTGAGCCATATAATCAGATGGCTCACTGGTTTGAATCTGTTACGTTGCACATTTTGGCTGGCACAGAGAGTTCTGCATTGACCTTTGGGCTTCCATGGGTTGGGGACAATCTCATTAGTTGAATCTTTGTCATTAAAGTTCAATATATATTATAATGTCTCTAAATACAGTTAACATAATCCTTAATGTCTGGTAAAATAACTTCAAAATGTATATTTCGATTATGTTTTAGGGTGATGCTGAATTGAAGCAGAGTGATAATTTCAATCTGTTTGAGAAATCAGGGATTCACTTTTTAGAAATCCGAGATGCACAACTAGAGGATTCTGGAATGTATACGTGTTCCGTGGTGAATAGTGCTGGAAAAGCTTCATCATCGGCAGAGCTCACTGTTCAAAGTAAGAACTTGTCACTGTATAATGGACTTATTATTCTGGTTGTTAATGTTGTTTAGCTGTACATATAATAGACTCGGTTTAATACGAGTTAAGACTGTGTTAGACTTTGAGTGTCTGTTAGTTTTCTAGAAGAACAAACATCATAATACTACTACTAATAATAATAATAATATATTTTAATATAATGATGTTTGCAGTCATTCTGAGTAGCTTTAATTGCAATGACTTTAAATACCGCAGTCTTTTTTTCACTTTTGACATAAGTTCAGGAGCTTTTTTCCTGTCTAGTTGATTGCCATAGACATATGTTACGTTTGCTAGATCAGCCAAAATGTCAAAATATATATTGCCTGCAAAACAAAAGGGAGCATGTCCAGAAAAAGGCAGGGCACTTTCTCTCACTTCTATAAATACACAAGCTAATTCTATAAAGACACTGGCTAATCCAGCCTATATCTATTGCAGACAACTAGAACAGAACTGAAGCCCCTGAGCTGAGATGAAAGCACGTCAGCACAGACTTGCTAACATAAAACAGCATCTGAGTAATAGCAAGAAGAGCTGATGGATTGTAAACCATCTGAAAATGTACTGGGACAAAAAATAAACAAACTGCTTGCTCTTTAGAGTCCAGAACGTACATATAACGCTGTAACAATTTAAAGCATTCATCACCTATAAAAATAAAGGGAGACGTGATACTCTATGTCTTCACATTTAGATTTCAATTACACAAATGTCTTTATTATATAGCTAAGTTAGGAGGAGGTTCAATTACTGTTTTCACAGCTGGCTTACCATCAGTCTCGTCTGTCATATATTTCCCACCATTGTAAACATCTTCATTACTGAGCAATATTGCCCATATGAAAAAAAAAATGCTGTAACATAGAACAGCACTGCCAGTGATCATATAGTGTTCATGTGTTTTGGCAGTGCTGTAGTATCCCATTGTATATGTATATATAATGTATGTGTGTGTGTGTGTGTGTGTGTATATATATATATATATATATATATATATATATATATATATATATATATATATATATATATATATATATATATAATTTATATAATTTTGTTCTGTGATATTCTTAAATGTAAGTGTGTAAGACTGTTCTCTATTCTTTTTCAGGTTCAGCTACTAAATCAGGCATGTAAGTAAAAATGTTCTTCCATTAATAAAGTAGTAATAATATGGTTCCTTTAAGGTTATTATTCAGGTTTACTAATTTTACCTAAAAAGTTCATAGTAACCAATAGCTTAGGTAACGTGACAGTGTGATTCTATAAATAAACCCACCACCTTCATGTTAAGCAAGATTTTGCACAGGGAAATTAATTCTTCCATTCTGAGTATTTTCCAGAAAGCCTGTTATACAGGATTTCTGATAATATGTAAACAAAAGTAAATCCTGTCCTAAATGAAACGACTGTAATGTTCACATTTAAGTCAAAATGCAAGCAAAATATTGCTAATATTCAGCTTGAAATAATGAACTGGTTGGAACCAAGCTGCTTCAAAGTTATAGTGTGCCTTAAACAATAAACAGCAGCATGGTTTCCTGGTCTGAAATATATATTTTTTATATATTACCAATGTTCAGGGAATAATGCATTTACCTCCAGCCTAAGTTATGTTTTCTTTCAGCATTTCAGCAGAGCCATCTGCCACAGTCATAAAAACTGAGGAAACATCTGAATCCCAGCACACAACAGCAAATGGCATAATAAAGCAACAGAAGTCCACTACAACAGCAGTGAAGACTGAACCCAAAGAGACGCTGACCACAATGAGAGCTATCAGCAGGGAGTCCAATGTGCTGACACAAAGGAAAGCAGAGCCAGTGAAAAAAGGCTCTGCGGCAGAACCCAAGACGTCATTGGTTGACCCAAAGGCAGAGGTGAGAAGATCTGAGGTTCAGCAGAAGACATCGAGCACCATTACACTTCAGTCAGTAAAAGTTAATCAGAAAACAATGGTAGATGTACAACTAGCCCCTGATCCAAGGGTTGAGGCTACCAAGCAGGTGAAGCAGCAGGTGACAGTAGAAAGCAGAGTAACTTTCCAGGCAATCCAAGGTGTGACCAAGGAACCTGGGAAGCTGAGAGAAACCAGCAAAATAACAGCAGAGCAGAAATGGGAAACCAAAGGGTCTCCTCCAAGGTTCGAGATTCAACCACAAAGCCTGGATGCTCTGGAAGGTCAAGAGGTCACATTTAAAAGTAAAGGTAGGGAGCCAATGTTTTTATTTTGATCAATCTTTTTTAAACTGTTACAGTAAATGTTTTAAAATTAATGTTTCTAAGCACGGAGCTCGGTTCAGCATGAATCAATGAGATTTATTTTTTGCTGATAGAAAAGTCTTTACCCCAGTTTAGAATGTTAAGTAAACTTAAAAACAAACAACTGTAGGTGCTTCCATGAACTCGAATGTTATTAGTTGTTTTATTCTGCATTTGTAAAATTAGGTGTTTTCTGTCTTTAAAAATAAAGAGTTAATTAAAGACTGGGTTAAATAGTTTGTGAAAAGTCCCTGAAGAAAGAAATCTGATGCTGCATGTAAATACAGTATATTGCTTATATTCTTTTTTTTTTTGTTCTGTTTTATGTGTGCATTTTTCCCCACACTACATACTCTTAAGCCCTGGTAATATACAGGCACTTAATGGGTTTATGCATCTTAAGTAAGAGATGTTTGTATACTTAATCACCTCCAGCTACTGTACTGTGTTATTGGCAAGCTTCAAAGACTCAGATCTCAGTAGTGCTGGTATGAGAGGAATATATTATCCAGTCCTGTTTGAGAAGTGTTGGTTAGCTCTGCCCAAAAAGGAGCAGGAAACCTGTATGTACTTGAGACCTTTTTAAATTAAACCAGGCAGGCTGTGCCTCCCACAGCCTCAGAACTCAGAGCCTCATAATTGTTCTCATTTTAATACACTTTTTGTACAGCCATTAAAAGCATACTATCAAAGCATCTAATAGCTGCTTAAAATAATAAAAAGAAAAAAGAAAACAAGGTAGGTTTGCCAGTAGGATTTAACGCAGTTACACATCTTTCTTTTTTTGGCCTACTATATACCTCACATATATGGTTGCATGTTATGTTGTCTTGTTGGGTGAGTAAAGATTTTCCTACACAGAATAGGTGTAAATATCATTAAAATTAATTCTGATATGAGTAATACAACTAAACCCGAGGCTACGCTAACTCAAATTGAATAAATAATTTCACAAAAAAATCTCAGTAATGCCAACGAGCCTAATAACATCTAGTGGAGGTACAAGTAACACAATATTTAAATAAGTTCATATCTTTTTTTAAGTAACTTCTTTCAAAGTATTTGTCTATTTATGGTATTTTTAGTAAAAAATCAACCCTGTTTCATTCAGTTTCAGGAAGTCCACAACCTGATGTCAAGTGGATTAGAGATGGCATTCCCCTGAGGGGTAAAGCAGGTTTAAAGATATACGAAGAAGGTGGCATGTATTGTCTTTCCCTAGCCAAAGTCCAAAAAGATGATTATGGCCAATATACCTGCACAGCAATAAACAGCAGAGGACAGGCCTCTTGTACTTGGACTCTGAAAGTGAAAAGTAAGTAATCTCTTATGAAGGACACATCTTGTCTGTATGTTGAATTTTATTTTTAGACGCATTTTCTACAAACTGAAAATGATAGGTGTTGTCAAAATTTAGTCTGAAAACATTCTCAGAAAAATATATAGAGCAATATTAATTTGCTTCACCAAAAATGTATATATTTGTATCTGTGTATATCTATGTTTCTGTATATCTGTCTATCTAAAGACAGATGGATGGATGGATGGATGCAGGGAGACTACAGAAAGAATCATCTGACATAATTATTGTGTTAGACTTGTTGTCAATTTAATCTTTCATCAAAAAATGGAATAGCTTTTTGCCGAAGTACCTTTCAAAATAAGCTGTTACAGTGATGCCAGGTGTAGCGACTATCCTAACCATTCAGACCATTAAAGAGGAGACCCGAAGTGTTCCAGGTGGATGAATAAAATAATAAAACAAGACAAAAATCAACACAGAATCAGCAGTGTGAAAACTTTGATTCAATCACTTTAGATAGTCAAGGACCATTTTCATAAAATAATAACTCGGTGACTTGATACATTTTTATATTTGTTTGGCCCACTTCGATTTGTTACTTAACGTGTCAAATGAGGTAAAATATCCAAATAAAAGTTAAGAGAAATATTGTCTCGTGAAAGAATGAAGTGCAATACTTTTAGGCATAAGGATTTTTGTTCATTGCAAACCCTTATGATTATAGTTTATTATGTATTAATTTGAAAACGTATTGGTTCTGGTGCAGCCATTCTGAAATTGCTATAGTTGTGGCAGCTGAGGGCTGGATTCGACAGCTGATTTGGCCCTATACAGAATTAAAAGCCCAGGATAAAGATTTTATAAAAATACCAACTGTAAAACAAAATTGTATTTTTTTTGGACTACAACTTGGTAGGAAGATTTATATAATAAGCAAAAGCAAAAGCAGTAGTTTAATAAATGTTTTACTCCTCTGTGATAGCTTGTGTCAGTACCGAATATCCAGGAAGAAAGGATTTAAATCTCAAGCCGCATTCAAAATAAGCCATTTACAAAGACTGCACTGTCATTAATGAAACCTTTAACGCTGGAGCAACTGTGGAGGTAGGCACATAGCTAGCTGTTGACACTTGGCTTATCTATGAAAACGATGCAAACATAAGCCACTTAAAAGGCAGTCAATAAACATTACATCCTCGTTGGTTTCTAGCTCAACTCCATCCACATGTTGTGCAGCCTTAAAGCTTAACTGATAAGTAAAGGCTTATACTTAAAAGAAATAAGATACAATTCTGATGGAAAGCTGGGCTAGTACAACAAATAGTAGTATCATTTTGAAGCTTCTTTCAAGGGCTCTGCATTAATAAAATAATACATTTAAGCAAATGACAAATAGAATGATTGCATTACTTTGAGAATAAAAAATAGTCAACTTCTGGTTTGTCATCTCCATCTACTGGAGTGTGGTTGATACTGCATCAGATTTGTGTCTAATATAAAACACAGTTTGAAATTGTTAAGATTGAAAATATATAGATAAGCGTGTACAGTTTATGCACTGTCATTTGACTATTCTGCTCTCTCTAACAGATATATTATTTCTTACATAGACAAGCCCCATGGTGGTGTAAGATTTAGGATTAGGTAGGATTACTTTAGTTTTTATTTTAACCACGGAAATCCTGATTTGTATATATGAAAAGTAGTTTCAGTGGTGTGTTTAGACTTGTGTCCTCTCTAGTCATTCAAGCTACCTCCTGTGGTCTTTTTAGAATTACCCTTAATAAAAGGTAAGTGTTTGTGTTGTTTTTTGTTTAATAAATCATATTCAGACTGTACGTTCTTCCAATGGAAGGACACAGGATAGAGATCTTGCAATAAAAACTGGCTCAGGGTTATCACAGAGAGAGCTGAATAGATAATAGAGTTTATTATGATTTTTAATATTTAACATAATTGGCTACAAAATGGCTTTACAGTTAGTGAGCTACTCTTGAATTTGAACATTTGTGAGCCATTCTTACTTCCACGTGCATTTTTCCCTGTATGCTGGAAAACTATCAGACCCTGTAGGAAAATAGTAAAGTGTTTCTTATTAAGCAATGGTGCCTATCTTAGCAGCAGGACCGCTACTGAAAGTCACTCCTATTTCTTACAGTGTGTGACAGCTGAAAAAGTGAAACCGTTGGCTCATGGGACAACTTGTCAAGTTCTTTTTCACAGGAAATACTGTTGAACTTACTACTTTTGAAAAATAAAGCTTTTTATGAATGCACACGCTATCCAAAGACATGTTCCTGGACTGAAACACATGCCAGCCGCCATCATAGTGTCTCTGCTGCTGTAGTCAGACTTTGTTGTTCACGCCAGGGTCTATTAGGCAAGTACTTGAGGCCTTTGTGTGTGATGGTGAAACAGAGCAGAGTTTATTATTAAACTAACTTCTCTTCTTAAGCCATTACCATTTGAAGAGCTGAAACATGAATTTACTACTAGGTGTCTTTCGTTTAAAAAAAAAGAAACAATGTTCTGTGAATGTTCTGGGCAAAGAACAGTACAGTATCTGAAGATGTAAATATCCTGAATGCAGATTTCATCATTGACCGGACTTCACAGAAAATTCATTTTCAACATCCTTTCTGCTGTTGCAGCATATGGGCACCTGGTGGCGTTGCATTTTAAGTTAAAGTCTCAAAATTTCATATAGAAACCACTGTGAAAGCATTTGACAGCTGGAGGTAACTGTGTACCAAACAATTCTATTTAGTTTAAATACAAACAATATTTAAGAATATTGAATCCTGTAAATTGTGTAAATTACAGTCCTACAGTGGTAACTCAGAACCGCAATAACAACAACCAAACAAATACATGAACAACAGTAAGAAAATGCTCCTCATTGCTTTAAGCAGGGTAAATATATTAGATTAAAAAATGAATTTCATGGTAGTAACACTGAATGGACAGTATAGGGATGGGAATACAGCTAATGCTTTCTTAACAAACCAAAATGGCAGAAAATGTGGCTAATTGCATTTTTTTCTTAAAAGGCCCAATAGTGGAGGGAAAGGCCCCTTTTGTCACCAGTCCGTTGAAGGGATGCGCAGTGAGTGAAGGGCAAGATTTTGTGTTGCAATGCTCTGTTGAGGCCAAACCCTCACCTCAGATTACCTGGTTATTAGATGGTAAGTTGACTTTATGGCTAAATAAAGCCATGCATTTTAAGTCTAGGCCGCAATTCAGCATAAACATAAATCAATATTTTGTATTTCTTTGATTGCTGATTTATAAAACCGTGTTAATGGGGACCCCTACTGGTAGATGCGGTAAATTGGTCCAAAAAAAGAAACACATTTCCAGAAACATGTTTTTTTTTCATGATCATTCCCTTTATACAGCCTGAAAATGGAGTAAAGCATTAATATTGCAATATTGTGATAATAGGTTGTGAATAGTGATAGTGACTATATAGTCACATGATCAAAAAAGCTAACGCTTGAAAAATCTTCAATGATTGGCCATAGCAAAATGTTTGCAGTCTACTTTGAGAAATATGTTTCAGTATGAATCTCTGTTGACATCTCTGAACTGGAAAATGGGAGTTTGTTCAGGCCTCTGATATAACTTTACATGGGCTTCCAGGTGCATATGTGAGGACATCATGCGCGCCCATCTACAGCTATCATATGTGTGTCACCATAGCAACACTAGCAGACAGGATACAGAAGTGGTAGGTGATAGACTTAGAACCACAGTTATTGATGAAACATCAGAACAGAGCAGAATAATGACAACTTTTAAATGAAAACATCAAGTATTTAAGTTTATAGGCTACATTGCTGACTCTGAATGTATTTATAACAACAAACAAATTGGAGCTTTGTATATGTGACATTAGTGCAACAGAAATTCTTCACCAAATCAAACATTTCCTTGCCCTGCTAGATCAGGATATATATGAGATATAGCATTCTTTTTGGGAATGTAAAATATTATTATGGAAATAACTAGTTTGTCTTTGGAAATTGAAGCAAGCATTAGGAACTACAGTACTAAATTTATTTGTATTACTTTGTTTGGATACATTTTACAACAGTCACTCAGTATGAACCAAGAAGTTGCTTGAAGGTTAAGTTGTATCAAATAGCTAATCCGCAAATACTTGAACAGTTTCCTGTAATTTTGTTAAATGTTGTAAAAATGTACTGTCTGTAAAGGTTGACCAGCAGAGTCAGCTCAAGTACAATACAAATACCTAGTTCTTCTGCATGGCTGGAAAATATAGCTGGAGTTTTTAAACAAATATGAGGTTTACATCCATATAAAGGAAAAACATGCATTGCTCTCTGTGAAATATTACATCAAGCAGACTTGGCATTAGTTTGTACTCCAAAAGCAGACACTTGACTCATGTGGACAGATTATGAAATAACTACTTTTTAAAAAACAGTCCACTGGAATTAAAAGGCTGTGCTATCGTATTTAACAAGATAATGGAGATTTATATATATATACACAGTGCCTATAGAAAGTCTACACCCCCTTTCAAAATGTTCACCTTTTGTTGCCTTATAGCCTGGAATTAAAACATATATATTTTTCATTTATCTACACATCCTACCCCACAACTTCCAAGTCAAAAAAATATTATAGAAAAACTTATCCAATTATGATCTTTCAGTTTTGTATTTTTATATATATATATATATATATATATATATATATATATATATATATATATATATATATATATTTTTTTTTTTTTTTTTTTTTTTTCTCAAAAAAAACTTTTTTCCCCTTAACAGTGTGTAGTATGGTGTGTAGATCAGTGGAACAAAATCCTCATTTAAATGCATGAAACTCTGAGGCACTGACATAACAAAATGTGAAAAAAGTTATAAGGATAAGTAGCAATCAGAGGTAGCCAGGTTTAAATATCTTAGTATGTTTTTCATATGTCGTGCACTGTGACCCCCATCTGAAACAAAAACTTTGCATGGGGGCATATCAGCCAGAAGCAACTTACATCCCACCCAGTTAATTCCCATACAAGGCTTTGTCTATGGAAGTCCACACATTTAAAGGCTTAAAACAACAAGTTGCAGAAATAGTACCAAGGGCTTAAATATTGTGTAGCTCTTTAGAATACTATAACAGTTCTGCATGCGCTCTAAACTTATAATCTAGCTATACTGAGCATAAAGTTATTGAAGTTATTTCTATGCATGTAGCTCACTGTGCTACACCTGATTGGCTGAGCAATTAAAGGATATGTCATAGGTCCTTAAAATTTGGCACATGGCAGGTTCTTGTTAACAGTTTCAAATTCTAGCAATCCCCGAGTAGCTCACTGGTAAAAGCATGGCCACGTGGTGTGCAGGGTAAGTCATATAGTCAGGGGAGTGCCGGTTCTGCGCAGTTGGCTGTCTTCGTTGGGGATTTTGGAAGTGTAGCATTGGCTGTGGCTCTTCTGCAGGTTTCTCATCATCGAGCTACAGTGCACCCTACCGACTAGGCACCTAGTGAGCTCAGAGCGGTCATCTGCAGGGATGGCCTTTGTCATCCAGAGACCGAAAGCTCAGACATCTACTCTCGAGTTCCAGGGTCTAAAAGAGGAAACTGGCTCGGACGTGGGATCTGAGGTCAACCACTGAACCTTCGGTTCTCCTGAGCTGTGTGGGGAATTGCTGCAGTGAGGAGAAAAAATTATTGAACATTCTAAATTGGGGAGAAAATCAGGGGGCGAGATAACTGGGCAGTGAAAAAAATAAATAATTCAAATTGTTCATTGCTTTTTTGTTCGTGTCATTCCTAGATAACACTATCCAGTACGCACATGCAACTTTTGAAAATGGAGTGGCCAAACTGACAGTTCAGGATGCATTACCTGAGGATGGTGGTTTATATACCTGTGTGGCGGAGAACAGCTGTGGAAGAGCAACTTGCAGTGCCAAAGTAGTCATAAAAGGTAGGGCTAAATATTGATATTAAATTTTTGCCATGTTCTAGTTATGGTGAAAATCACTCCTAATGCTTGTTTATATGTATCATATGACAATGCAATGTGTATAGGGAATGCTAAAATCATTTAAAAAAATGTATCTGATAATTGGAGAGTGATATCTTAAACTCAGTAGCAGAGATTGGTTGGCCATTGTAGTAATTGTAGTTCAGTACTCAAACTGATTCCATTCTTCCATATTACTGGTTTAGACCACCACGGTTTACACCATGTAACCCTATGCTGAAAGTAATCAGTCTGCATCCAGATGTTTGATTTTTACAACTTGTCATTTCTACAACTAGAGACTAGTTGCTATTGCTGTTGTGATTACTGTATGCCTGTGGCAAAGTGGTTGATAGTGTGCAGGTGCAGGTGATTAAAGAACAGACAGACAATTGTAATCCAGGTGAAAAGGTTTGTTTTATTTATTTTTAAGTCCAGTGTCTCACAGCAAAACAAACAGTAAGTAATAATGACGGTAAGTAATACAGCGGCGTGTATTACATTTATAATCCACCAAACTGGTCCCAAAATAATAGTCCTGTTATTGTATCCCCACATTAAACACAAAACACATACACAGGTCCGGTTAGTGTGTGAATTAGTGATTGTGGTGCAGTACAGTTTTACAGTGGTACAAGTGAATTGCTGTTCTGGGTTTGTGCTGGCCACTGGCGACCTCTCGGAACATGTTAGCCATCTAGTGAGTACACTCAACAGTAAACAGTATAAACAAACACTTACTATTTATTTCACCAAACAGTACAGATCCTGCCAGGTCAATAACACAACTAAAAATGAAACAACAGATAACATTGCTTCGACCCCTATTTATACCATCACTCACCCCTTGGTAAATGATTGCAGCTGCTTTTTATGATCTGCAGCTGCTACATCATTTGTCCTCCGGGTCAATGAGTTAGTGTATTGAAGCTCTGTCTCTTTTCTACATGACCGACTTCCTTTTAACCCTCGGAACAAAGTGTCAGGCCAAGTAGTCCAGAGTACTCTGATCCCGTTACTTAGTGCCCTCACAGGTAGAGGGGGAGATTTACCACCGAGAATCTTTCTGTCATAATGCCGCTGATCACAAACACTATTCTCCATTTATTTTCTGGCGGATTGATTTGGAACAGTTTAAACATAGTTTGAACAATACCATTTGATAGCAATAGGACCCTTGTATAGGGCTTTACCGTTTGATAAGGCCCTTGTCGTTTTGTTTAATGTCACTGTGTACGTGTGTTTTTAGTATTGCTCCACAAAGCAGTAGCCAAAGTTAGCAACAGTTGTGGCAAGTTGATTTAGCAGCTGAGAATTAACAAAAAAATTTTTTTGGGTCATTTTCCATAACTGCTCGACTGTATACAAGCCTCTAATGCGTTCGAACTACTAACCGAGATTGGACATGTGCCATTTATAAAATATACTGCCTCTGTTGTGATAGTCAGCGCTGATTGGTCTGTTATTATGTTCAAAAGCCATGTAAAAAGAAGCAGTGCACTGCTCACACAGCGCATAAGATTCATAAAACTAGCCGGATTTATCATTGCACCAGTCGGTGCATAACACCCCTGTACTTGAAGCCAGGGGGTGCTGCCACACCTCCAGCTCCCCTGGTTCCCAAGTGCTAAGTAAGTTTTCTCTTTGAAGTCTCTTAGAAGGCTGTTGAAAATAAATGTTTTACTCTCTACAAGTTTCTCAGGGCGATAATTTAAAATGTATAAAAAAAAAACATCAAAAGTTTTAATGCCATCTGAGCACATTCTTTCATGAACCACAATCTTAACTGAGGCTATTATTTCTGACTTCCTTTATGGCCATTTTAAGTCATGGTCAATGAACGTCTTGGCTAGAAATGATATGTAGTTTATAGGGCATAAAAACAGAAATCACTCTAAAGACCAAATGCTAAATAAAAACCTCTGTTAGAGCGATACCTTTGTTAAGGCTTCATTGCTTTAAAATAAATGTTATTTTTATGTTCTCTGATGGCTTTTGGTATTAAATTGAACATCTGCTTTCTACATTTTTCATAGAATTTGTTATGTCGCAGATTCCTTTTTTTTTATATAGCAGATATGAAATACCAGCAGTTTCCCACACAGCTCTTTAATGTGGACGAGAAAGGGAGCAATATTCAATACACTTTTTATTTTATCAGTCTGATGGCATTTCCATGGAAACAAAAAATCATCTTAAATGAAAAACTGTTTTATGGTGATTTATCAGATGTTTGTAAATCTTCCCCGACAAAGAATAGAAGTTTTGTAAAATTGAAAAAAGTCAGAAAAAGACAAGATCAAATAAATGAAAACGAATATGAAAATTATAAAATTGATTAAAAAAAAAAACCCTCTTCTTTTTAGAGCCACCATAAAAAATCATAAAAAACGTTTGTCAACTGCACAACCAACTTCCTTCAAAACAAATAACACAGCGGGGGCTCCCAAGTGGTGAGCCAAGGATACAGATAATAATTTGGCACACTAAAACTGGGGTAAAAAAATTGGAGACAACTAAATTTATTTAAAAAAAAAAATAACACAGTACTGGCTGATGTTTATTTAGTCCTATATTACTTCATGAAAAATATCTTCAGGGAATATGCGGAAATATGGAAAATGGTCTTTAAATCAGGGAAATCTAAAAAGATAGACAAATTCATCCACTAGGACACAGTGGTTTTGTCAAAGCTCGCCATTATATAACCAGTTTCTCTGTTCAAACTTTCCTTAGACTGATCTTGCGAAAACTGTTCTATCTCAAACCGATGTGAGGCCTGTTAAACTGGTCTCAGGCCAATCTGAAGGTTTTAAGATTAAGATGTAATGCCTAGTGTTTCACTAGTTTATTTAGCTTTGTAAGTTGCAGAGAACACTGCTTAAGCTTCATGAAAAAAGCCCAGGCTGAGAGAGAGAGAAAGGCTGTGTCATCTAGTGGTTAAAGAAACAGGCTTGTAACCAGGAGGTCCCCGACTCAAATCCCAGCCCAGCCACTGACTCACTATGTGACCCTGAGCAAGTCACTTCACCTCCTTGTGCTCCGTCTTTCGGGTGGTACATTATTGTAAGTGACTCTGCAACTGATGCATAGTTTACACACCCTTGTCTCGTATCTTGTAAAGCACTTTGTGATGGTGGTCCACTATGAAAGGCGCTATATAAAAATAAAGATTATTATTATTTATTATTATCTGACTCCTGCTGTGATACCATATGTTTTGATTTGGGACATATTTCCATTCTGCAAGTTAGTTGTATTTTTTACCGAGGTGATAACAATATACCAGTAGTATAAAATCAGGTAAAGTTGGCTTGCAGAATTGATTGTTGATTGTTGATTTGATTTCTTTGATTGTAGAAACCATGTTGTCTAACTCGTAATTGTTTGTTCTTTAGTTACTGTTATCCTGTAAACATTATTGGAGCTTATCACAGATTCACCTGTTAACCTCTAAACCATGAAGGATCTACTATGTGGTTTTATGTAAAGCTGTCTAAGCCCTTTTTAATGTATCAGTATTTAAAATATATCTGAATAAGTTTTAAAATGTAAAATTGTATTTTAAATTAAAAAGTTGTTTTATTGTTAAACTATTTTCTCCACTGTGAGGTCACAGAAGATAACTTAAGATAACTTTGACTGGGTCAGGCACTTCACCAGAGAATGACCAATGCCGCTGTATGGTATAGGGAGAAAGTTCTGGTAAGCTGTGTCTGCTGAAAGCAAGGCCACCAAGGGTTTACAGAAAGCCTGACCTATTGAAAGTGGGCAGGGTTAAAAGGTTAAAAGCTCTGCGTCCCTGGAACAAGAGTGCAGCTGGGTATGTAGCCCCAATGGAGCCTTTGTACCAATGGGAGCCAGTGAAGAATGGACATCACAGGGGTGGCATGGGTGTTTAAGGGTTTTTTAAAGGGTTGCACATACTAATTTTATTTGCTTGTTCCTCAATATATATATATATATATGCCATAAAGTAAAGGGGAAGTTATACAATGCTGTGTGTTCAGAATGTACTACAGGGTGTATTAGTAATATTTTCATTAAAACAAACACAATATCCGTACATTATTTCAAACTCAAGATCAGTGTGGTTTTTTTTTTTGGTGACTTTTTGGCAAACAAATACATTTATGTTGAATGTCAAACCTTTATAAGGGCAAAAAATAAAATTTAAAAAAAAATTAAAAAAAACAGCAAGGCACTTATTGTTCTTCATGGCTCGTTTGACAGGTCAAAGTTAAATATTTAGAAGAGATTGAAATAAAGATAAACCGGAATACATATTTAAGGTTTGGAGAAAAAAATACCCTTATTTCCTTAATAGGTTTACATAACTTGTCAAAAACAAAACTCACTACTTGTGCTTTTCTGTTTAACGTACACATTGTGGAAACATATTTCAAAAGCCTTGGACCCCAGTCTGTGGCATGCCAAAATGAGAATTGTTTAAGGAAACACTGTATGTTGTCTGTTTGGTTTTCTGATGAGCTCTTTATGAGTTAAGTCCCTGTGTTCAGCCAGCAGATGTATTAGTCTTGTAACCAAAGGCTATAAATGGTAAATGTCAATGAGTGAGGATGGAAATAAAGCGTTTTCGTTTACTCATTAGCTTTCTGGCAGTAAAGAAATGTGGTATCACAGTCTTGCTGATTAAAATGTTTCAAGTGATTTCCTAAAATCCATTCAGACAAAAAAGCAATTTAACCTAAAGATTTTGAAACTCCTCATTAGGGTTTTTTTTTTTTTTAATGAAACATTAATTATAGAAATTAATGGTGAGATTGTGTCCCTGTCTACTTCTGGCATCACCCAATGTTGTGATCCATGTTTTTTACTGGTAGCGGCAGATACATTATTAAGTAGAGAGAATTAAGTGAATGATGTTGTAGCTTGTATTTATTACTTTTTTATAATCTTTACATTTTTTTTTTTTTGCTGTAGAATCGCTTGGTTTGGTATCCCTTACTCTTCTTAACATTCCAAAGTAAAGGCTATTGATGTAACAGTAACAAACTCCGACATAATCATTTTTCCTGTTTTCAGTAATTACCAAAAAAAAAAAAAAAAAAATACAGTTAGATCATTTTTGGGCTTTCAGAGTTGTTGTTTCATCCTTTATTCTTAAAATAGTACTAGTCCCCTCAGCTTTCTCTCAAACCCTAATTTGTCTGGTTCTTTCCTTGTTCCCTTGTTTATCCAACAACAGTATCTGTTGGGAGTGTTGATCCTGACTTCTTAAACTTAAGATAATACTGTAATGCTTCACAGTTTGCTTTTTGAAATTGTCCTTGCTAAATCGTCCATACCTCAACCTCTGTTACAGACATTGTGCATATTCTAATCCCAATAAATGACACAATGACACTTGGTCTCAATAAATCTACACATTTCTGACCAACCCTGTCCTATATGGAGAAAGTGTATATACAGGGTTGAATGCTTGCATTTCTCTTTTGAAACCAGTCTGGATTTGCTTGATAGCATCTCTCTGTGTTTCCGATTGGGGCCACTTCCAGTTATATGTTTGTATTGGTAAGAAATTAATTTACTAACTATATAATCACCCTTCTGACATTTTTGGTTCAAAATCATCCAAAATCATCCAATTTAACTGGTAAACCTCCAGGACTGTGAAAAAAAAATCTAAATAGTTAAATGTCCTGTTCAGTAAGTTAAACCAGAAGAGCTTGGTAGAGTAAGTGGATTTGCTTCATGTTGTGCTGAAATTGCATATTCATTTGTCTTTACAATATTAAATATTAATCTACAGCTCTTTTCGTGTTTTCTTAAAAAAACCTAAATGTTGTGTGAGTGAACATGTACGGCAATAAATACTTGCCTGGCCAAGAGGATGTCCTGGTCTAATGCCTTTACAGAGCTGGGCAATCTTGTTCTCCATTTAAACAAGACCTTTGTTATGTGTTTGATGTTTTTGGCATGCTTGTTTTGTTTAAAAAAAAACAAAACAAAACAAAAAACACATTGTAAAATAAATATATTTGCAAAAAATGTAATGTTTTTTTAAAAACAACCACATGGAGTGAAAAGTAACATTTACAAACTGCAAATTGACTTTATAGTAAATAGTGTTCAAGTTTGACATTTCTGTTATCTGTGCTTGTCTTTATGAAGGCTGTTAGTTGTTATGGAGAGGAGAGCCTTTGACCAGCTCACTCTTTCATTCCAGTTCTGTTGGCATGGCTTTGGATCTGCTTCAGATCACTAAGCAGTGTTTCCTCAGAGCTGGTGGGATTCTGAGGAAAGTCAGAGGCATTTCCCAGAAAGAGATTCAGCTAAACCAAGGGGAAATATGAGCATTCTCCTCTTTTTGTTTGATGTTTTCTTCGCTATGTCTGAGATTTTGTCCTTGAAATTGGTCTGATTCAAACACGTGATCGGTAACTGAGCAAGCTTGGAAATTAGTGCTTTTCATACTCAGTATGTTGGTTCTCCACCAGGAAAATGTTTATTGAGGAGTTGCCCGCAGAATCGTTCTGGTAAGTTTAAGAGTGACAGTTCTGCTACTGTTGAATTACAGTATCTTCTGTTTTGTGTACTGTCCATCTGCCAAAGTAGTGAAACAGAGGAAAGGAAATGTAAATTGGTCAGGAACGATGCCAACATATTTTTTTAAATCTAAGAATCTGTTAAGCATGCCATCAGTGTTTTCCCACAGCAACACACACAAAAAAGAAAAACCTTCAATGCCCATGAAGTAATTCAGACAAAAAACATTTTTCTTACTGTTACTGTACAATGTCATATAATTATAATATGCTAAATAAAGAATTTAATAGAATGACGAAGCTGTAATTTTAAAGAAGCAAAGAAAAATAGTGTTCTGTTTATTTTGATGACAGTGAAAAGGTTCAACTACAGTTCTGTACAACTGTCGGTTGCGCTAAGGGATCTTTTGTAATCAGTGTTATTCCTGTAGGCAAAATTAGTTTATTGAACTGAAAAATAGGTTCTCTCCACTGTGCCCCCACAAAGAGTCGTAAACCACACAACTCTGTTGTAAGCAGTCCAATAGTACATACTGTACTGCCAGTTTTATATTTATTCCCTGCTCATAATTTTAACAATTACTTAACAATGTGCTGACATCTGGAGCAGAGTCTACATATTACCCTCAGTGTTACAGTAGGTTCTGTCAATTAGAGTGTATAGTTTCTGATTGTTTCTGATTTAGCACACCCAGATCATCAAGGAGTTTATAAAGAGACTATCATTTGCATAAAATAGAAAAAAGTAATGTAGCTAAAAAAAAAAAAAAATTGGTTTGGCCAAGTATAGTTGTTGTTTTATTGTGAGGTACATCAAACTAGTAATCTTAAAAAAATAAAATAACTAGATTTTATTCAAATGTATTGCAGTAATAAAAAAAATGTCATTGTGTATAATGTAATAATGTGTATGAAGTACTAGGTTCAAATCCCACATTAAAACTCTTAATGTTAATTGCATTTTAAAATTAATTACACTGCTAAAAACAAATAATGACCTTTGTTAATACAAATTAATTTGTTCAGTTTTTATATTTTATTACCCATTTCTGATATTTTTGGTACAGTGTGTAGTACATTTAAACCCGCTGTATTGATTCATTATATAAAAAAAGGACATTGCCCATGTTTTACTTTCAGAAAAGAAGGCAGTTAAAAGGGATGAGCTCAAAAATGTTGAAGAAGCAAACAAGACCTTCCCTCCTGTGTTCTTGAAAGCGCTGACTGATATGAGAGTCATGGATGGAAGTCAAGTCCGAATGACTGTTGAAGTGACAGGTAAGTCTGATTTTGATATACCTTTGCGTGAGGCGTAAAAATAGCAATGATTTCACCTAGGTATGGATCGTTTTTCAGACAGTTTGGACCATCTTTTCCTTTAAAAACATTCGATAAGCAAGGTTAGTAAATTATTTTTAAATAGACATGATGAGAAGAACAGCTGTGCTATGTGATTGTATTATATAAACAATGCTTTTTACCCTTCCTGACATTACCAGATTAAGCTTTTTAGTTGTTGAGCTAATCAAACACAACTTTAGGCTTAAAATATGGACTGTTTTCTTCTTTTGTAACTGTCCTTTAAGAGTAAGATCAATGTGAGCTGATTTAGATTAATTTTGTTTTAAATGAATATGTAAAATACCTATTCACACCACCTAAATAAAATGCGATCAACAAGTGTTGAAAACATGATTGTGAATAAAGTGGCTTATTTACATGTGTCGGGTTGTTCCTTTGTGGTTTGATGTTCAGTTTTGATTGTCATGTTCAGTTATATACTTTAAATATGCTTAAATTCTGTTCTTCGTTTCATTTTGGCTGCCTTCTATTTAATTTTTCTGTTTTGAATACCAATGAAAAGTATCATGAGGAACAGTATAGCTTTTTTTTTTGTTTAATCTTGTCAAGCCCTATTTAATGGCAGATTTGTATTTAGTTTTAATGAAGCCTCAATGCTTCAACCATTCAGCCAATTCATTAGTCAGGAGGACTGAAAGCTGAACAAGCTGCTGAACCAGGGCACCAATCTGGGAAGTCTTCTCGGACTCATGAGGCCCCAGGCCATTAGGGGTCACTGTAGCTCAATGAGGTGGATTAAGATTTAAGTCTAAGGATAATGTAGCACTCCATGTGAGCCCTCAACCAAGTTCAACAGCTCAGTAAAACCAGGATTCAGACTAGCTCCCACTCGTTGAATGCGTGTTTTTGATGAGATTTGAAACTCTGAAGCCATTTTGCATATCTGCCTCAATGTGCTGCTGACACGTGACACTGAAGGTCGTGTTGGGAACCACTCGTCTGGTTTTGATGAAACTATTAATGACCAGTTTTTTAGACTTTAGATGCAGGTCACGGTGAACTACCTTTTATGGTACCAACACGTGTGTTATATCCTTTATCTTAAGCTCTGTATGTTACTGATATACCTTCCTTTAATATTTTGTTCAGGTAATCCACAACCTGAAATTGTTTGGCTTCATAATGGAAAAGAAATACAGGAGTCAGAAGACTTTCATTTTGAAAAGAAAGGGAATGAATACATCCTATATATTCAAGAGGTCTTCCCAGAAGATACTGGGAAATACACCTGTGCAGTTTGGAATGAGTTTGGAGAGACACGGTCTGAGGCAACATTAACTGTGCAAGGTACCTACTGGTGTAAAGCTTTTAAAGGGTACATAAGGACCTTTTCATTCTACTGTGTTACATGTTCCCATGTGTTGCTACAACTGTTTACATAAGGTGTGTGTATTGTTTTAATATAAAAAGTCCTTATGTACCCTTTAAATGGTGCTTCTGGCAAGCTTACCAATGTTAGCCTAAACCCTGCACTTTACACATAGTGAGAGGGAAGTATGTGTGCATTGTGTATATTTCTATATCCTATTCTTCTGCCTTCTATTATGAATATCTAGTAATGAATGCAAATAGCACAAGGATGCAATTTTCTAGATTTGTTTAATTGTTGTAAAAAGTAAACTGACTCAAAACAAAGTAAACTGACTCAAAACATGGTCTCATTTCACTATGATACTTTAGCTTACAATATATAGTCTGTTATGAAAGAAGCACAAACAAGATATTCCAACAACAGAGCCAGGGTCCAACTGCTGTATATAAGCAGAGAGCCTGTACACATTTTTCGCAACTTGGCTGAGCTGTTTAAGAATACATGCTAACTACATACCTTGTTAACTACCTGCACACATATGTTGTGTAAAATGTAAAGTTTATTACATGTAAATTGCACAGTCTCAAAGTTGTGTTTTTAAGTGTAGCTTGTAATTCAGTGAGAAGTATTCCTCCTCCATCCACATAGTGAAAACATGGATGAAGACTTACAGATTCCACTCTAAAATAATGGACACAAATTTGTATGAATTCCAATGCATTAGCTACTACTGCTTCTGTGGTGTGCACCTTGACTTCGATATACATTTTTTAAAATCATTACAAAATAACTTAATTTGTTATTCAAATGTTACTCTTATGCAATCCTATGAAACTCTATGGAAATGTTTATGAATTATTACTAGAACTGCTGTTTTAAAATGTAGTAAATTAGATTAGAATATGGAGGAAGCTACAGTAATTTAAGATGACAGAGCAGTACTAATGAAAACTATATAAATGTCATTTGGTGCAGTATTTTTCATGTTTTAAATGGTAACCTTGAGTTGCATACTGTAATTCCTTGAATAGCTTCAGATGCGAGGGCAGGAGAATTTGGCAGCCTATTGTTTAAAAAGCTCAGTTGATTTGATGTTTTAAATGAGTGTAGATGATTTCATAACACTGGAGTTTATGTTGTAGCTCATATTGTATTTTTACAGAGCCTCAGGACGGTGTTCAGCCCTGGTTTATTAGCAAGCCAAAGTCTGTAACAGCAGGGCTTGGCCAGCACACTCTGCTCTCCTGCGCGATCGCTGGGGATCCTTTCCCAGATTTCCAGTGGCTCAAAGACGGAAAGGAGATAGTTTTGGAAGAAGCCTGTGAAATCCTTCAAAATGAAGACCTGGTTACGCTGTTATTCAGGAACGTTCAACCTCACCATGCAGGAGAATATGAAATAAAACTGAAGTACGTGCTCAAGTTTAAACAAAGCATTTTACTTGCATTTAGTGATTACTGTCGCTTTTGTGCCATAGTGATATGTATTTGTAAACACTTTATGAAATATTGTTTTAAACATTATGAATGAATTTTAAGCAGTATTCTCAAACCGCTGGTTAACAGTGTTTTATAAATATCCATTTGTGTACTGAGGGGAACCAAGGGAACTAGTTCAGCAGCATTGTTAATGAGACACAGTTGTAAAATCATCTGAGCAATTCCCTGCTGAAGGAAGAATAAATGTTTAGCTCCATATATGGTTTGCATATTTAGCATTATAATATAAACTCTTGGTAGCCTTTGATGGGTGGTGATTGGCTATATGCAGTTCAGTGAGATAGCTGTATGAAAGGGGCCTAGCTAATAATGTTAGAAGGCTATGTAAGTCGTAATAAACCGAAAGCAAACACTAGAAAGCCTAGAGTGGTTCTGAATCTGGAGAGCTTTGTCACTTTCTTGTGAGACCATCTAGTAAGAGGACCTAGATTTCTATTTGGAATTAGAGCAGAAAAACATTTTTGTTTATTTTTTTATAATAAGCAATTTATTTGCTCTTCGTTTATTTGCTAGTTGTGTGTGGGGTGTTTGTGCTCCCATGCTAACTGCCTGCACTTCACTACAGAAACCCTGTTGGGGACTGCAGCTGCCTTGTGTCTCTGTTCGTCAGAGAAGGTTCGCTGTCCAGTGAGGAGACTCACCAAACGTAAGTAAAATTCCCAGGCACACCTGTTCACTGCTTGTTCTCTTGCACTACCAGATCCAGTCCCTAAGTGTGACCAAACAAATTGTTTACTTCAAAGAGTATGGCCTGTCTTTGATTGTTCCCTTATATGGCTACTGAAGTCATCACTGATGCAGTACTAAAATGAACTGTTCCTCTAATTAACATATTTTAAATGAAGGCTGAGTTTGGTCTCTGGATTTTAAACCCAGCCTTTTTTTTCTTTTTTTTTTTTCTTTTTACAGAGATCCAGTGAAAAAGGCTGACCCTTTCGGAGAAGAAGGAGAAGAAGAAGTCATTCATGGGACTTTAAGGCTTGGTAGAACTGGTGCTGCCAGAAAGAGCCCTAGAGATCTCAAAGACACAGGATACGAGGCAGATGTTCGAGGGCTGCTGAAAAGGAGAGTGGAAACAAAGGAACACTGTGAGGATAAGATCAGGCAGCAAGAGGCTGAGCAAGTTGATTTTCGCACTGTGTTGGGAAAGAAAGTCACAACCAAAAGCATTTCAGAGGAGGACTTAAAGGAATTATCAGCTGAGCAAATGGACTTCAGGGCTAACCTCCAGCGACAGGTCAAACCCAAGACCTTGTCTGAAGATGACAGAAAAGTCCACAACTCACAGCAGGTTGACTTTAGGGCAGTACTGGGTAAAAAATCAATTCCAAAGGTTTTAAATCCGGAGAAAAGTCAAGCTAAGAATGCAGCACCAGATTTTAGATCTGTGCTGGGATCAAAAAAGAAACCGCCTGTTGAGAACAACAACAACAACAACAACAACAATGACAACAGTGCAGGTAAAAAAGAGGTCCAGAAATCCCAGACTGACAACAAGGAGCAGAAGAACGATGTGAACTGTGAACATGGATGCCCTGTGGTAGATGGTAGTATTATTGGAAAGAAATCTAACAATATAGGGAAGGAACCTGTGTTTACAGAGCAGTTAGGTGACACTCATGTAACTGATGGGGAACGTTTGCGTCTACAATGCCAGGTTGCTTCCGATCCACCTCCAGTTGTTACCTGGAGTTTAGATGGAAAAGTCATCAAATCATCCAAGTTCATTGTCCTGGCCCAGGAAGGTATTATAAATGTTTTTAATATATTTTTTTTCCATTACTTAATTATAAAGTGCTAGAATAAATGAAGCGTCTAGAGCACACAGTACTACACGTATTGCTATGAACATAAATGTTGTATTAAGTTCATATTTTCATATTTTAATATACTGTAAGTTTATTGCAAAACAGAACTTTATGAATACCAATAATCCTTTTTGTTTTTGTAGGTACAGTAAAAGTGACAAGTATATGTTATTCTGAGCAAGTGTGTAGATATTGTTTATTAATTGCACATTTTTAGAGTGTAGTTATATTTTTCTATTTGTATATTTACTATGTTGTATAGTGTTCTTCACTGACTGCAAATGTAATGCAATATAATTTTTTTTTTTTTTTTTTTTTTAAGTATTTAGCAGGGTTACACGTCCCCTTGTGTTGCTACAACTGTTTAAATAACATACCTGTCATTTTTCCTTTTCATTGTTAACATCCTGACAACTTTTTACATTTAACACTTTAAAGTCTGTTTTAAGCTCTTTTCAAAATGTCCGTTCTAGTGCACTGGTAGTGTAAGGATTATTGCCCCTATTGTCAAACAGGTAAGACAGCAATAAAGATCCATGATGTGGGTACAGAACAGAAATGCCAGAGCACTTGTTGTTGTGTTTTTTTGTTGTTGTTGTTTTTAATCGCTCTTCCTGCAGTGATTTAGAGGACAACTCTCAAATCCCAGTTTACTACAGCGGCCATTTTGAAAGAAGCTTTAAAGCAGACTTTAAAGTTATAAGTGTAAAAATGTATCAGTATGTTAACAATGAAAATAAACATTACAGGTTTGTTATTTAAACAGTTGGATCAACACATGGGAATGCATAATGTTATATTTATCAGAACCCCGCTACTTACTCTATAATTCAATGGATCTTAAATGTTTACATTCTGTAGCAACAGTCAGCACATATGCTGGATTTACCAGTTACCTGCATGCAGGTATTGCTACAAAAAGTATTTTACAGTACCTTCAGCATGGGTTTATGTTGACCTGCCTGGGTTGACTTTATCCCAGGCAGGTCAATCTGCCTTTGATCACCCTGAAGAAACCCCATGGCAAATACGTAAAAGTTAGCCTTGAGTCAAAGGGGTTTTTGCATTTCTGCTGACTTGACATTTTAATAAAGTGCTATATTATAATAACTGCATTGGACTGACCTGCTCAGTACCTAAACCTCAATCCAATATACAACATATTGTACCTTTTTGCAAAAGTGCAAAGTATGTCCCATATAATGTTATAAATCTCAAGAACTTACTTGGTATGTTCATGAAAACACAAAGTTTTTTTCTCTTATATATATATATATATATATATATATATATATATATATATATATATATATATATATATATATATATATATATATAGATAGATAGATAGATATATATATATATATAAAAAAAAAAAAAAAAAAACATGATGAAAAAATATGGTAAACTTTGCACTTATGCAAGCAGAACTAAAACACGTGCCAGTGTTCTAAAGCACTTTCACAGAACAATTCAACAAGTCAATTTCACGCTGTAAATTTGATAGGGAAGAGGTGTTTAGCGGAGGATCTTCATAACATTTTTATATTTACATTAGGAGGTGTTTGCTCCCTCATAATCGACAAGGCCCTGCCCGAAGATGAAGGCAAATACAAGTGTATAGCTGAAAATTCTGCTGGGAGAGCAGAGTGCTGTTGCTTTGTCCATGTAGATGGTAAGTGCCTCCCCAGTGACCAGCTTAATCTTAACTTCTTCCTGTCATTAAACTGTGAAATGCTCTCTTGCATTCCTCAACAACAAACAAGTGCTGTAACTCAGTGCTTGCGTCTCATAACAGAACTGTCCAAAATAAGAAGATGTAAAGGGAATTCCAGCCTTGACATGGCTTCATTTTTATTCCCCCACCCCCCCCCAGGTCCACCAGAAAATCTGGACCACCACACTAAAATCTAATTTGTGTGTACTTCATAGTGACATCATTTTAGGCTAATCAGCTGTCAGAATATTATCTTTTTTTCCACGTTTGTATGGTTTGTGCATTTTAAAAGCTTTAGACTACAGGGAAAACATGTATACTATAAATGAATGATATTATGCAGGACCATATTAGAGGTAGGTGAATGGATTTGTAATTGACAGCTCCAGTTTGATATTGAAACAAGATGAGATTGGTCATAATCAGTGTACTGTATTTACAATGATATGTGGTTTTTCTTCATAGAAAACTAGATATTTGAAAACAACTGGTATAGACCTGCAATTTCAGCTTGCTTACATAATATACAAAAACAGAACTATAATTTAAAATGTGGAAGTGTTTTTGGACCAAGCAACTAACTCCTTTTTAACCAGTGCATATCTTTTCAGATCCTTCCGATACAAATCCTTCCAAACCATCAGATAAGAAGGCCAAAAAACCGAAAAGCACGCCTTCAACTCCAATGACAGAAAGTAAGTTCCTAAAACATCCTGCTTTTCCAAAAAAGGATCTGTTTAGGAATTGTGAAATGTTCCCACTGACGCTAGCTGCCCTTAAGAGGTCTCTTTATAGCATGTGAAAAAACACAGTGTTGATATAACCCTGGACTCTGACTTGCCAATGAGCTGCAGATTCACTGTGCTTCAGCTGTCTACTTTGGTAGCATTTATGTAGATGACTGGTATGTGCTCACAATTCACTGTAACATCTTAGTATCAATAATCATTTGGTTCCATAAATCTTAACTGGCAATGTACTTGGGGCTGATTGTAAAAAATAGGTTGTTATGTGAAAGATAGATTTGAATCTCCTTGATTTGCTTCATCTTAGCCTTTGAAGTAAATGTATTTAATTTTTCTAATCTCATATATGCAGGAATTTACTGGGAACTAAAACTGATGTAAAAGTAATAAGTTACATTCAGATATTTGTTGTATAAAGATCTACTCACCATTGTATTTCATCTGAAAGATGGTGCGGTTTAAAACAGTGTATATATTAGTATGTAGGTAAGTAGATATATTTTTAACAAGTGACATCTGGGAGTATATAAAAAAAAGCCCAGAAGAGTTTCTGTGACTTTTCTGAAGTATGCAGAACAGGACTGTGTGTGTGTGTGTGTGTGTGTGTGTGTGTGTGTGTGTGTGTGTGTGCGCGCACGTGCAAGTGCTTAAGGATGTTGTAAATATGTTTTTGCTGCACCATACAATTTGTTGTAAATTGCTAATATCGAATTTTATAAGCTGGATTCCCATTCCTTTCTGGGAATACATAAGCAGCTTCTGTAAACTGTTCTGTTCACACATGGACCAGCAGCTTCCTGGAAAAAAAAAAAAAAAAAAAAAAAAAAAAACTATATAGGGCTGTGTGGTGTGGTGATTAAAATATTAAGCTCTGTGCCAGCTCATCTGCTTTACTGTAGCTGGTGCATGATTTGGTTTCTCATATCCTTGATCCATAGCAACCGGCAACATACAGCAACAGATAAAAAAAAAAAAAAAAAAAAAAAAAAAAAAAAAAGATTGCCTCTCATTACAAGTATGTTACTTCTCATTTACCCATTCTAGATGTTCTCAAATGTGGTCACTTACAAGACAGTGTACCTGCTAACCTCTTCTTTCCAGTGATTCTTGCCCTTTGAACATCAGTTGGACATTTATACTTTAAACATATCCATGGGAACTTGTAGACAACCACCTTACACTGATCCCCTTTGCAATGCAGTACAAATAATCACTCCTTCATCCTCTCCGTTATGGAAAACAGTAACCCTTGTGGGTGTTGTTTTTTGGAATTATGGGGCACAGTAATACCATGAACCACTGGCCTGAAGAAGCATTTAAATCTGGACACAGAGCTCTACAAGTCAATATTTTCCATGTTTATTATATGTTTACTGTTTTAAATGTTACAGCAATGGTTTTACTAGAAGTAGTATGCAACACCTAAATGAAAATATGTAGGCATTTTAAAGAAAAATATACAGTGTATTTATATATTTATTTTTTCCACAAAAACATGTTGTCATACTTACCAACATTTGGAAACTGTTCATCGGGACACTTATCTCCGCCGTGTGATTTTCACTAACTCTACTGTGCAGAATAAATGATTTATTTTCTATGGGTAAATATCGTGACTTTCTTCCTATGAATCGGGACGCGGGACATTTGCTAGGAAATTGGGACTGTCCCGACCATATAGGGACTGTTGGCACGTATGTGTTGTAAGTGTTATGGGCTCATGTAGCAAAACTGTAGCATTGTTTGTGTGGGATCCTTATTGCACCCACATTAACTGCTGTGGTAGAATTGACTTGTTTAAGGACATGGTAAATAATAGTGTGGTGGCAGGAGACACAGTGTTGACTAGATAATCTAGCTGACAGTGATATTTACGATTTTTAAAGCTTTTAAATGCTGGCATGGATCTTATTATACTTACTATACATATAAATATTGTTTGAATTGAAATCAGGAGACAGTTCTCAGAGTGGCAAGGTGCAGTTTAAGGTTGTTCTTTTGTTTGTTTTTTTAAGTGTTCAGATCGACAATGAGTGGTCCTTGAGAATTGTTAATGTACTGCAGGCTGACACACACACCAATTATAAAGCTGTTGATTGACAGTAAATCAATTCAGTACTACAATTATTAATAACTGTAGTTATTTATTTATTCTTTCTATCCTAACATTATATAACTCTGTCCTCCAGGATGTTCAGTTACCATTGTGAATGATTGATGGAAATCCCCAGTAAACTGGTCTATGGTAAAATAGAGGCAGAATTATTTTCCTAAATAATATTATGTTGTATTGAATCTTATTACATTTTACCCATTCTGGCTTGCTTCAACACATTTCTTAAAAGTATTCAGTTACGGCCTTCAGGCTGTTCAGTTTGCATTGTAAATATTATTGGTGGAAATCCACAGTAAATTGCCTGCTAAAAAAAAAAGCCAACATACTCATCACACATTCTGTACAATTTCAATGCATTCCTGCCTGTGTAATTGCTATGGAAATTTAAAATGCCCCTGTGAAAAACAAACAGGCAAGAACATACACTGTGAAACCAGAGCTATTTTTGAGGACAATGTATGTTTTTGGCTGGAAAATAGTGTAATCTTCCAACATTTTTATTTGGGGCTAATGCAGAGGTGGTAAAATCATGTTAGTTATCTGGCTAATGTCAAACAGAGCTGTATCTGCAATCCATTTTGGCTTTTTCAGTTGTACCACTATCTACCACAAAAACATATACTAATGAATATGTGGTCCTTGTTTTTCTGAAATCACATTTGCTGTCTTCTATGACTCTGCTTCACTTGAAGCAGTAACTGTTTTTACTACAGACTGCTTATTGACAGTGATAAAACAGGAAATAAATAGTGCAGAAAGCCACTAACGGGGTAGTTTAGTACTATATTTAGTATTACCAAAAAAGGAAAACTCTCAGGGACATAAGCTGCAGGGAATGCCTACTCCCAAGAACATTTAGCAGAGAACAGTTAACAGTGGCTCCCTAAATAATAGAGAACTGAGACGAATGTTAGACTGTTGTTGTTCTAACACGGTCCACAGCGATCTTTAATTGCAGTTCCAATGTAGCTAAAGTTCAATTGTAGTAACAGGATTGTAGTCACTGTGTAGCCTACACTGGATTTGTGAGTTATTGGTCTCTTACCCTTTTGAGTTAAACTTGAAGCACGACCATTAGTCCTGTTCCATTTATTTATTTATAGTGGGATAAAAAAAAAAAAAAAGACTCTTCCCGTAAAAGTGTATATATACTTTGTAATTCTGCCAAATCGTATTGACCTCAATTTGGTATGTAAAGTGTGCACAGGAGAGATTAATTCCAATACAGTGCGTATTGCAGCCACTGTTTTCACTTTGATTAAAGACACCCCCATAAGGATAATTTATCACTACTATTAGAGTACTTCATTCTGGCACTTTCTGCTATTCTGATTTAAAATGAAACTAAGAAATCTGAAAGATCCAGCACTTTAGTACATCATAACTTACCTGTTAGTTATATATTAATGCTGAGTCTTTGTTGTTTTACAGAGGAAGCTACAATAAAGAGGAAACCGGCTCCAAAGACACCTCCTAAATTAGGTAAAACTGTGATTCCCTTTAAATAAAAGAACATCAGTACCAGTGTGTCTAAAGTACTTTGACTCCAAATCCAATTAAATAAATTAATATGTTTGTCTTTGAGGGTCGGGTAGGTTCCTTTTCACTTGCATCTGCTTTTTGGACACTTGCCTACCCATACTGATACCCATACTCATTCCGATACCCATACTCATACGGATATCCACACCTATACTGATAAGGATACCGATACCCATACTCATACCAATACCCATACTCATGCTGATACTGATACCCATACTGATACCCATACTGATACCGATACCCACACCCATACCGATACCCACACCCATACTGATACTGATACCCACACTCATACCAATACCCATACTCATGCTGATACTGATACCCACACTCATACCAATACCCATACTTATGCTGATACTGATACCCATACTGATACCCATACTGATACCGATACCCATACTCATACCGATACCCACACCCATACTGATACCGATACCCACACCCACACTCATACCAATACCCATACCCACACTCATACCGATACCCATACCCACACTCATACCGATACCCACACTCATACCAATACCCACACCCACACTCATACCGATACCCATACTGATTCCGATACCCTCACCCATGCTCATACCGATACCCTCACCCATACTGATACCGATACCCATACCCATACTGATACCAATACCCACACTCATACCGATACCCATACTGATACCAGTACCCACACTCATACCAATACCTATACTGATACCAATACCCACGCTCATACCTATACCTATACTGATACCAATACCCACGCTCATACCTATACCCATACCCGTACTCATACTGATACCCACACTCATACCGATACCCATACCCGTACTCATACTGATACCCACACCCATGCTGATACCCACACCCATACCCGTATTCATACCGATACCCATACTGATACCATATCCATACTGATACCCATACCGATACCCAGAGACCCATATTCATATCCATACCCATACCGATACCCATACCCATAGCTCCTTTTGACAATTATGACTAACTTCTCCAATTTAAAAACAACAGTAGGAATAAAAACTTTGCTTTAGGCTAATGATTAAGAAGTGTAACTCCAAGCCTTCCTTGACATTAGACATCCTCACTAATGACTCCCACCCAATGAATCAGTAGACATGTGAAATTCTCCTTATAATCACCAGATTTTGTAGTACAATGGTACATACTGTAGGCGCAGACATTGGAAATGAAGATTTTAAATGTAGGACTGATGACCAGGTGTAAATGTTACATTAAAAAAAAAAAACAGTAGCATGTAGGTATATAAATCCCCTGTCCTTGGGAACATTGCATTGTACAGTGGGAGATATTTCTGTACAAATGTGTGCTGCAGCTCCCCTGAAATCATCTTGCACCCAACTAATAGAGTTAAACTTAATTGAGTTAAACTACTGCTCACTGAAAGCTAATACCCCTTCTCCACTGGCACATCCGACCCATGAGAGCTTGGTATGGAATGGATGGCTCTCCACTGGATATTTGTCGAGCCAAGAGATAAGTACAGCTTTGGGACGCTGAGGAAATGCAGACTCTAGTTTCTCTGTAGGCAGATAGAAGTGTTCAGGAAGATCTGGAGTACAGTGGAAGAGGCATAATTGACAGATTACTGAGGTGAAGGGCTTGTTCATTAACCTACTGTGCCTCCCTGTACAAAAGTCTAATGTACAGCACTTGTTTTACAGCTGTCCCTCCTCAGATACTTCAGTTCCCTGATGATATGAAAGTTCGTGCTGGAGAACCTGTAGAATTGTTCTGTAAGTTCGGGGGAACGCAGCCCATCACCTGCACTTGGCTAAAATTTAAAAAACAGGTAAGCTCACCTACATGCTAGATTGATTCTGCATACTCAGCTGGAACATTTATGGTTACCAGAAGGAAGACAGGGTTTGTCCTTCATCAAACAGTTATTCAAATCATAAATAGATTACTGATCTAGCGGCTAATTTAGGAAGATGTGCAAGTGAGCTCGTTTTTGAAAAACTGTCGATCCAAAATAGAATATAGTGTTATGGGTTGATCTGGGTGGTATTCACATTCTGCATAAATGATAAGGTTGGCACAAGGTTTGTTTGACTAGTTGTGCACATATTGGTATAGTATTTGCTTGACTTCCTCTATATGCATGGAAGGTTTATTCAAGAAAAAGGTTCACCGTTGCCCCCAGATTTCATTTCTATTATGTAAACTGCAGCTGGAACTTTTGAAAAGCTGAAACTTCAAAATAAGACTTACATTGCAGTCTGTCACAGCTTTTTTGTCTTAAACACAATTTATAAAATACTTACTGTAGCAGAAATTAAAAAAAATATATATATATATATATATATATATATATATATATATATATATATATATATATATATATATATAAATACTATAAATAGTTATGAAGAATATGTGTTTGTTTTTGAGTTTTTTTCTTGGACATTGTATTTAAAATTTTCTTTTTTTAAATCTACAGATTGAAGAGAAAGGACCTGTAAAAATTGAAAATACAGAGACCACCAGCAAACTAACCATCTCTCCAGCCAAACCCGAACACTGTGGATTTTATATATTACAGTTAGAAAATAAGCATGGCAGCCGACAAGCGCAGATCAACATCACAATTGTTGGTAAGTTTCATTAAAACAAAACAAACAAACAAAAAAATAATATTGTAGTCGTAAATACAGAAAATACAGCTGTTGACACATTCTCAGTCTGGAATAGAGCATACTGTTTTAAAACAGAGTTGTGAAGGGCCAGTCGTTAGAGAAAGAGGAAAACATTATTTATAGGCAAATGCAAAGTTCAGTTTTTTTTTATGAATGCATATTATAAAACTAAAAAGAAACAACCGAGTTTCAGATTAGTTATTATTCTGAGTCACATCTTTTTTATTTCCTTTTCAAAATGGAGACTCTCTTTGCCCTTGCTTCAAAGTAGTGCCCTTTGTATCACAACACAGCTGTGTTTTTTTTTTCATTTCATAAGTTTAACCCAGAATACCATACTGACAGGTAGGGTTTCACTAAGCCTCAAACTGACATATTTATTAATCCAACTGTTTGTTATGCTTTCTGGCTAAGCATTCTACTGTATTTTTTATATGAAAAATTATATTGTAAACAAATAAAAATCATTTCACCCCCAAGAAAATAAACTGTATTTCATTTTTTGTAGTTCAATGGTACATACTGTAGGTGCAGACATTGGAAATGAAGATTTTAAATGTAGGACTGATGACCAGGCGTAAATGTTACATTAAAAAAAAAAAAAAACAGTAGCATGTAGGTATATAAATGGATCCCCTGTCCTTGGGAACATTGCATTGTACAGTGGGAGATATTTCTGTACAAATGTGTGCTGCAGCCCCCCTGAAATCATCTTGCACCCAACTAATAGAGTTACTGTATTTCATAGCCGTTTAGGTCAACCCTTCAGGCATTTTTCAATTAACAAAAGCACCTTCATCTATTCTATAAAAAAATTAACTGATTTCTGCTGCTCATAGACCAGCTTCTGTCTTGCATGCATACTGACCATACCTTAAAAGGCTAACTATCCTATTGTTCCTTTTCTTGTTGTTAATTTAAATAGGGTTTGCAGTTCTATTGCTGAAAGAATTTGTTAGAAGAAGCAAATAGGAACATTTTGCATTCTAGCAGCTCTTCGCTGTGGAGCTCTGCAATGGCCTTTTATGGCTTCATTTTCTTCCAGTGATGAATTTAAAATGAAAGGATTTGCCATTGCTGTCAGCATGGATTGAGTCCAGCTTGGCTTAAATAATATTGAGTGCCTACAATAACTACACAGCAAGAGGAATGGGATTATATGTTTGCTTCAGTGGAACAACTCACCATGTAAACATCGTGCAAAACGCTTTTCTACAAATTCTATAAATTAATAAAGACATCATGAATTGAATAAATAAATACATAGCTCATTTAAAATATTTATTTAACTAAATGACCAAATTTGTTTACTCGACCTTGGAAACAAAGTGTATCAAAACTGGCATCACGTTACACTGATGCTGAGACCCTTTTTTTTGTTTTGGTTTCCTGCTGAAATACTGTAGTATTATATTTATGAAAGGCTGATTTTCACTGCTGGGCCTCAGCCCTATCTACCACAGGTCCTTAGTATTTAGAATCACGTGCAGCTACTCTGTGATCATTAGTAATGTAAAATCATGGCTAATTATTATGGCATGTCATTAAATTCTTATTAATTAGTGATTTAGCAGGTGCTTTTATCCACAGCGAGACTGAGACTACTACTCTGTTATGTTTTATAATGTTCTTCCAAGGTGTCACAAAGTTTACTTACTCAGCCAAGCATGAATAAACTTGCTGAACCAAAACATTTGCTAATGTCAATTACATTTTATGCTTGTTTTTTTATTAATGGTTGTGCACTTTTAGATTGTATTTACAAACTACTGACCACAGTGCTGTGGTTTTTGTTATTTTGCCATTATCCAAATCAGTATTTTATATGTTAACGCTGCTTTTTTTTAAGATAAACCTGAACCTCCAGCTGGAGTCCCATGCACATCAGATATCCGAAGCTCTACCCTAACCTTATCATGGTATGGTCCCACATACGATGGTGGAAGCGCAGTGCAGTCATACACCTTGGAGATCTGGAACTCAATGGACAAACAGTGGACAGACCTGGCCACTTGCTGTAGCACATCTTACAATATCCAGGACCTTCTGCCTGATAGGGAGTACAAATTCCGACTACGGGCTGCTAATGTATATGGAGTCAGTGAGCCAAGCCAAGAGTCTGACTTGGTTAAATTGGGGGAAAAGCCAGCAGGTGAGCGCCATCTTGTGGTCAATAGTATGAACTGCAGCCATGTGGAGTGTGTATTAAATACACTGTTGCATTGTAATAACTGAATAATAATAACATTATAAAACACAATTTTTAAATCTACAGTAGTAATATACAGTGCTGCGAAACATTATCTTGTACTCTTTCATGTTGTTGGTAGAACTGAATTTGGCCAGGTTGCAGTATGTTTTTATTCAGTGATGTAAGAAATGGAATAAAAGATCAGAATGTTCTTAAAGACAGGCTAGTGAGATGAGTAAAAAAAAAAAAAGTTATTTCTTACTTGGGGTATGTGTACTATGCAATATAATTCTGAGGAGTTATGTTAGTTTGTTGTTGTTAAAACCACAATAGCAAAAATAGCTTGTTTATATCCAGGAAGTCCAGACTTCAACCTAAGAACCTGTAGCCAAATAAAAGTTATTCAGGGGGGTTGAAGGACCAGCTGCAGAATGGACAGACACAATATGGTTTCATTATTCTTGGAACTGGAGCCAAGAGATGAAGAATGTAATATTATACATGGGCTTCAATTGTGTAGGTGAAGTGAGTTGAATCAAACTGTTAAGATTTTTAGAAGAAAAAAAAAACATGTCTTGTGAATGTTTAATGGATAACAGGGCAGAAAAAGCCACCAGAATGATTTATAATAATGCCATTTAGTATCCCCATGTACCAACCATGTACTAAATTGTCTGTACTACCAGTACCTATGATATAGCCTGCACATATAAAAGTAAATGAAATATTGTTTAAATGCTTGAAAAGATCAAATTGCTTTTGTTACGTGTTCATTTTTTTTCTATTTTTTTTTTGTAGAAACTAAAGGAGAAGAAGCAGAACTTTCTGATGATGGTACCTGTTTATTTTTGTTATGATTAGCTTTAATAAACTTTAAATACTAATTAACAGCCATCTGTAACCAAAACATCACTTTTAATTCCAGATGCTGACAAAGATACTGAGCCAGAATATCGAAATGTTACTATTAATACAAATCAAAAGGTCAATGAGCTTTATAACATTGAAGAAAGACTTGGCACGTAAGTACCACATGTCTCATGCTGCCGTTTAATTGATTGATTAACAATATGATTTGTATACACCCAATGCATGGAGAAAAATAATCTGTATATTTTTATTTTGTTTTTTTTTTTAGGGGAAAATTTGGACAAGTGTTCAAACTGTCTGATAAGAAAACTGGAAAAATTTGGGCTGGAAAATTTATAAGAGCATATTCAGCTAAAGATAAAGAGCATGTAAGACAAGAAATACGAATCATGAACGACCTGCATCACCCAAAACTTGTACAGTGCATAGATGCCTTTGAAAGTAAAGCTGACATTGTCATGGTTATGGAAATGTGAGTATTCTGTACCTTGATTCAAAATTGTTTGCAGAATATTTTGAACCAAACCTTTTGGACACAAGCTTTTAATAACTACAAACTTTTGGGAAACAGCTTGAGCCAATAAGTGGGTTTGGTGCAATAGCTGATAACCCATCAACTGGCAAGTCCAATCTTAATGATATTAACACTGTTAATTCAGTATTTGTGCATCTGTTGGAATAGAATCAAACTTATCAAAATAATAAATCATCTGGGATACAGGATACCTCTAAATAACATTAAAACCTAAAATGTTCCTGTGGCAGTGAGGGCTTTAGTGGTGATGTCAGACCAGGGAAATGAAACCAAAACACAAACATATAGGGTAAAACTGAGGCTCTATTGCGCTCAGTATTTTATTAATTATACAATTATAAACACTTTAAACATAACACACAGAAACGGGCACATTGGCCAAAACATTTGAGACCAGCCGGTCGCAAATAATAAATAATAATGTCGAACAGTTTTCTTTCATTATGCTCACAAACACAATATAATAATAATAATAATAATAATAATAATAATAATAATAATAATAATAATAATGAAAATACATACATATAATACATTAATATACACAAGGGGTGGGCACCCCGTCACATTGCCCTTATTCTCCTGTTTTGTGGAAACAATCATACATTTTAATAGAAAGAATAGATTAAAATGAAATGTCATTGTATCAGTATATAAATAGGATAGTCTCCCAAAACGAAGTTACTGTTTCTGCAACTCAGCTTGAACAGAACAGAGTGAACTTTGAATTCCACTGCTAGACCATATATAGAAGACAATGTCTAGATAAAAATAGAAAGAAATGAAACATTTCATTCTTGAAATATGTTTCCATCTTGCATATGCCATGGAAAAAAATGAATTTTGTATCGGTACAGTTACTACTGAAACATTATTCACAGTACTAAAAACATTTGAAAACAGAAACTTGCAGATGTCTGAGAACTTTATATATTTATCTTTATTATGATTGTTACATTTCATGACTTCATTACTCATTTATGATTTATTTTATGACATTCCATATCTAAGAGTCTCCACACTATTTTAAATACATGTAAGCAGGTGTATAGTTAGTTTTCACTAACAATTATGCATTATTAAGTTGACAACCCCCAATGTAAAACAAAATTGCTGCTAGGAATTAACTTTGCTGGGTCAGAGATGATGAGATACAGGCTTTGTTTGGCAGTACTGTCAACATTCTGTGAAGATTGATAGAGACAGTTTTTGCCCAGCAGTGCAGGAGATGGGATTTTATTAATCTAGCCTTTTAATATTGATTTAAGACATTCCCGGCACAGCTGTGATCCTACTGCTAAAATATGTTCTTGCATTTTGTTCCCACAGGTTTTTGTGTCCCCTTATGCTCTGTGCTTTTTTAAAAATTCGATTTAATTAAATAAAAGTGCAAAACAAACTTGAAATAGGATTTGATGCAAAAACATAAAAATAAAATAGTTAAAACCTATCAAAAACTGCCTCCAGCACAGAGCATAAGGGGGCGCAAGTATCTGTGGAACATGACTTTTAGGTGGAAGCCAGCTGTGGCCTTGTGACTTAAGAAGTGCGTGTGAAACAGGAACTTCTATGTAAAAGTATTTTTGAAGGATGAAGCTACTGCATATATTTTTTTGGACAGTGGATGTTCTGTTTCAGCTTCTTTTCCGCATTCCTGTTTGTTTTAAAGTATTTGATGGATGTTGTCTTTTTTGATACCTGTTTTTGATAACAGTATTTCTGGAGGAGAGCTCTTCGAAAGAATCATTGATGAAGACTTTGAGTTAACGGAAAGAGAAGTTATCAAGTACATGAAGCAGATTACTGATGGGGTTCAGTTCATCCATCAGCAGGGGATTGTGCATCTGGACCTGAAACCAGAGAACATCATGTGTGTCAACAAGACAGGAACAAGAATCAAGCTCATTGATTTTGGACTTGCCAGGCGATTAGGTAAGAACTGTAGTTTACTTGTTTTGTCTAAATCAGGGATGGGCAACTCTAGCCCTCCTGACTAGTTGTTTGTTCCATTGTTTGTTCTGAATTGTTTTATTGGACCAATTAAACCTCCACCTGGGCCCTAAAGAAGTTCATTATTTCATATACTTGACCTATTATTAGGTGAATTCTCTGCAGCGCTGGAAGAATGCAGTTCTAGGGATGAGGAAGAGACTTTGTCACTGTATCACCATATTTTTTTTTTTTTAAAGGGAAACAGCTGTGGTAATTAGCAACCATTTCCCCTTGTGTTTTAGGAATCTGTTGCATTTACTGCTTCATTCAACATATTATACTGTAGTTAAGAAGCCATTTGAGATAGCAGACCTATTCACAAGCATTTACTTGTGATCTTTAAAAGATTGTTTTCTGTCAATTTGATGGATAAAGTAAAGTTTTGTGTTCATGAAACAGTCATATACGTTTGTTATATAAACAGTAACAGCATAGAACAGTTTCATGAATATCAACATGTATTTAATCAGTCAAAATAGAATAGAGCTCAAAGACTTACAAGTAGTTTCACACACCCAGATTAGCACCAATCTTGAACTACCTTACTGAAAGTAACATTATGTAGTACAAGATTAGTGATTATCAGGGTTTGTTAAACTAGTCAATAAAAATAACATTTTCCAATGCCATTGACATTGACCTATGACTGAAAATGGCTGCCATATTGTAGTCATGTGACTTTTTGTAATATATGTATGATATGATTGTTGGGAGATTTTTAGTTTTGCTTTTGGTTTTTATGTTGTTTTGAGAGACAATCTGGAATCCTTTGTTCTAAGCATACTCCACACATGGTGATAATGGTGCATTAAATGTGTGTGTGTGTGTGGGTGTGCGTGTGTGTTGCCCTTTATTACTTAATCCCTGTGTATTTTGTAAACAGAAAATGTAATATAACCTATATAATTAAATAAAAAGTCAAACTACATATACAAAGGGTTCTACCTTTTTGAAAAAAAAAAAAAGAGTTTTGATTTTAGATGTTATGGACTTGGAACACATTAAAATGTCTTTTCTTTTTCCTTGCAGAAAACTCGTCGTCAGTCAAAGTTCTTTTTGGAACTCCAGAATTTGTGGCTCCAGAAGTTATAAACTATGAGGCAATTGGATATGTAACAGATATGTGGAGCATAGGAGTCATTTGCTATATCTTGTAAGTTAATTAATTTATAACCCTGCAGTCCACTTAACCTTGGTGATATGAGATACAGGGTGTCTAGAGACATTACATTAAAAAATGCAAACAAGCATTTCTAGCTGCTACCCTTTTTATTCATTAATAGCTGACAAGATATTTCCCGTCACTAAAATAAAGTATTATTGCCTTCCATATTTGGCAAATAAGCTGACACACAGTAAATACTTTGACCTAAACATAGGGTGACGTTTGTAAAGTAGATTAGATAACAAAGTAGCAAAAAGGTGAAGAGACCACTTCCACCACAGCCCTGCACCTAGGAGTTGGACACCCGGCCTTTGTGTTTGGACCTATAGTCGTTGGGCATGTCTCTCAGGCTGCACCCGACTGGTCACCTCCCTGCCTTGAGGGAGGGTGGAGGTGGCCATTTGTGCACGGGGGGGGGGTTGATTGATTGATCATTAATCATTCAATCAACACCCCCCATCCCTGCCAACTCAATGTGAGTGTGTGGCTGGGTGGTGTTCATTGAATGGTTAATGATCAATCAACCCCTCAGCAAAATACTATATAAGGTTCAGCTTTGTTAGGGGAGGAGTGAGTGAGTGAGTGAGTTATTTATTAATTTCTTTGTCCAAGTAAAGTTTAGTAAAGGCTTTGCCCAGCCGAGACACTTTTGTTTAAACTGTTAGTTTTGGCCACTGTGCCTTTTCTTTGTGATTTGTTTATTAAAATTGTGCAATAGCGCTAAAACCTAATCAATTCTATCTCTGAGTCTCTCTCCCTGCCTGTAACTCCTGGGCGATGACACTGACCTGTTAACAATAATATTTCTCTCTTTTTTACTTTGTAAATAGTCCAAAGCAAGGTTATGCAGTTCTTTGTCATTGATTAATCTGTTAATTCCCCCTGTGTTAAGTTTGCATTTTTGCTATGCATTATACTTTCTTATTTACACTGTAAACCACCTAGTAAGCCCTTCAGTTGAAAGTAGTAGAACACTAATTGAAAATATTGCCTGACTGAGACTACAAGGATGTACTAGACATCAGATTTCATAATTAGCTGTTGGTTGATTGATGAAGATAAACTTGATGAAGCATGAAGCATGACAAACAGTGCAGCAAAAGATGAACACTCCCAGCAGTTAAAACCAGGCTTTAGAGTTGATGTAGTCAGGACAATATGGCCAACATCCAACATAACTTCTCCCCTGGCAGATTTAGTATAATAAGTTTCTTTTTTTATACTCAATAGAATATTGTTTTCATTGCAAGACAAATGTGTTAAAGTTCTACTAACACAACATAGCTTCATCACATGAGTTTGTAAGTGGGAGCTAATGCAAGCCAAACAATGATGTAAAATAAACCATGCAAGGTGTCTTGTAATGTTTATGGAGATGGTTTCTAATACCGTATTATTAACCTTTTGTTGACCAAGTATACTCTGAATACTCATTTTTATTTTATGTGTTTTTAGACTTGGGACTTTAAGAGTTGATCAATGCATCACAGATTAAAGCAATAACTCCTGCCTGAACTGTGTCTACTTTATTTATTTTCAGGGTCAGTGGACTTTCTCCTTTTATGGGAGATAATGACAACGAAACCTTGTCCAATGTTACATCAGCTACTTGGGACTTTGATGATGATGCTTTCGATGAGATCTCAGATGAAGCCAAAAATTTCATTAGCAGCCTATTAAAGAAAGACATGAAGTAAGGGTTATGAAATGTAGTCAAACATTGAAAGATCAAATACAGTGCTTTTCTCAATGAATGAATACAGGGCATGACGGTAACATACTGTTTTCATTCACAATAGGCAGCGTATGACATGCAGCCAATGCATTCAACACCCGTGGCTGCAGAAAGACACAAAGAACATGGAAGCCAAAAAGCTGTCGAAGGAGAGAATGAAAAAATATATCCTCAGAAGAAAATGGCAGGTAAACCTGAGTTTCAACTTATTAAAATATAAATCGTTTTTATTACACATCAACACGTGACATCCGCCATTAAAGTTTAGGCTTTTACAGGAAAGAAAAAAAAACTGATAAAGACTATATAGAAGGTACTGGATGGCTTTGTGTTAATTCACAGAATAAGGGTGCCCAGGTAATCAGTACACCTTTGTTTTAATTTTTAAAGGAGTACTACAAGGTTCAATTTTGGGGGCTTTATTTTTCTCTATTTTCATAAGTAACTTCCTTCTATAAGCAGAATATTCTTTTTGTTGTTAATCAAATTGAAAGATGGACAGGAATATAGACAAAAATGTAGTCAACATGCATGTTCTGCGCAGTGCAATGCCACCTCCTGGTTACAGTATCTGTTCCAGGTTAATACCAAATGTAGTGTAGTACAGTGAACAGACTAATATTTTCAAATAGATTCCATTAGAGGCAGCCGTGTGAGGGAGCAATCTAGCATTTATGCTTACAAAGATGGAATGGCACAAAAAAAAAAAAAAATCACATAACATTCTCCAAATAGTTTTCATTTAACTATTATCCATGAATTTCAGGCTGTTAATTCTTTTAAGTAATATACAGTACGTCAGGTCTTTCTACATTCAAATGTGGAGCTGGTTATGTGGCCAACACATTTTGCCTCATTGTTAAAAACAATTCTAGGAGACAAAGGATGTCAGAACCTCAAGATCATTCTTGTTCTTTTTCAGAAAACCGGTCATGCAGTAAGAGCGATTGGAAGACTCTCGTCTATGGCAATGATTTCAGGCCTCAGTGGAAAAAAAGGAGGCTCTCCTATGAATTCCCCAAGCTCAAACAAACTTGTAACAGAAGGTACTATCCACAGAATTAAATATATAGTGTACTCAATGACACTGCATCACTGCTGAACATACAGTTGGTATTATAAATGGTACCAGTGTGGTCTAATGTCATTGCATTTTGGATCTAATTTAATAACATGCAAATTAAATATGAAGTTGGCATAATAGCATGTCACTCAGGTCTGTTTAAGTGCCTGATTTGTATAGAACTTGCATTTTTGCAACTATTTACTGGCTACCACTTTTTAGGGAAATGTAATGCTTTTATTTACAAACTCGTTTTTTGTTTGTATAGATGATGTTTCCAATCAGTTTCTTGAAGCCCTTGATGAAGAAAGAACTAATGCCAAGCCATACTTCAGCAGAGTCATTAAAGATGTGGAAGTGGTTGAAGGGAGTGCAGCGAGATTTGATTGCAAGATCGAGGGTAATTTTTCAAATCCAAAAGTTTTAATGCTATGCATTCTAGAACAATGATCACATTGTAATCAAACTTACATAGTGAAACATAATAATATGTTTATAGCTACAGAAGGACAACCTCTTACAATTGTAAGTGTTTGTCTTGCAAATTGATGGTGGCCAAACCTGCTCTTCTGTGCTTTGCCTTGCCTCACAGGTCTTGACATTAACATAATGCGAGAGTCCGCCACATGTAAAAAACATCAGTAAAACTAAACCCCAAATGTGGTTAAAATGCAAGTATCAAAACATAAATAGATCAAATTGAATAAGTCAAAATATTGATGTGTATTGTTGTTTCCAGGTTTCCCTGACCCTGAAGTGGTGTGGTATAAAGATGAACAGCCTATCAAAGAAACTCGCCATTTCCAGATCGACTATGATGAGGAAGGAAACTGCTGTTTGGTCATCTCGGATGTCTCTGGTGAAGATGATGCCAAATACACTTGCAAAGCTGTGAACAGCCTGGGGGAGGCAACCTGCACTGCTGAGCTCATAGTAGAGGTCATGGGAAAGGAGGAGGAGGAGGAAGAGGAGGAGGAATGAGACAGGACTGAAGCACTAGCACCAAATTTACTTTCATAAGACACTCACTTTTTTACAAACTGACTGACTGTTTCATGGACTAAATGCACTAAGAACACCCTATGCTATTTTTGGATAGTTTCTTTGTTATGAAATGGTAATAACAGACATCAGTGGCCTGGTTTTCCACAGTGGGCAAATGCCAGTTTAATCTTGAGTGGGAATTTACCTGCAATTTGCCTATAGTAGAAAATATAGGCCCAGATGTTAATATGAAAATGGCGATGTCTTTAACATCCCAGCTATTGTTTGATTCCTTACAATAGTTACATCTATTTGGGATGCAGTGGTGTTAGGCAACCAGACTAAATGAAAACTATTTTATAGAAACAGGAAAACTGTAAAACTAAAGATTATCATCATTAAATATTTTTTAATCTCGACATTATGATGTTTGGTATTACCAGAACTTGTATTTGAATTTCTTTCTTGGTTTTGTTTTTAGTGCTGTATTCCACACATACTATACTTTGTGCATCAGTTGTGAAATATGAAATCATGCAATTCATTTTTCAAAAAGGTTTACCTTTTAAATGGCAAAATATTATTAAAGGCATTGAATTACGAAACAAACAATACTATTATAGATGTAGTAGAGCTTTTTTTTTCTTACATATGAGTATGACAAAATGTATCAGTTTGATAAACTGCAGATTTCAGTAGTAATGAGAGCAGTACAGATGTTATCACTCACTGTTGTTATATCACAAAACATGTTGTTTGCACAGTGAATTGCAGAATATTTTATTATATGTGTAGTGGTTACAAAGCAAACATGGCTTTTTAAATATAAAACAAAAAATACAGCACAGTGTCTCTGCCACAGCTGAAAAAAGGATTACATTCATGAAAATAGGGACTTTTCAAAGAGTGCAAATTTACTTATTCAGCTTTCAGAACTGCCTTGTACATTCCCCTTATCAGAGATACAGTGGAAAAAGCAAAGTGTACTTACTACAGCGTAGTAAAAGCAAAGGCAAACAAGTTGTTTATTTTCCGCGATTGCCTGTCCATATACTGTGCTTTAGTACTTTGCTTTTACCACTGTGCACATCAGCTTACTGAACTATAAAATTAACCTCTGATGAATATTGATTACATTACATTTTTGGTTTTAGGCCTTCTAGATACAAGTTAATATCTTCACTTTACTTCTTAAAGTGTAAAACTCATACTTGTAGGATAACTTTTTTATTAACTGTTCTGCATTTAACCAGTTTCTTTTATTTAACATGCTGTTTTTTTGCTGTTAAATGCGTGATTTATCTTGAATATGGGCATTTATGAAAACCATGTTAATTTGTAGCAATGGAAGATTAAACTGGTTTGGTGTATTTTTTCACATAACACATTTTAAAATATATATATATATATATTATATATATATAGATATATATATAGATATATATATATATATATTCTTTTCATTTACACTTTTGTTAGGGGTGAACTATGCATTTTTACCAAATCAAATTTTAGTTCATATTTCATTTCAAATAATTTGTGAGACAATGGTGAAGGGTTGTTTTTGTTCTTGTTATTAACTGTAGTAATAAGGCATAAGAGGGGCTGTTGTAATAACTCGTTTGTTATGCTGCTTTTGATTGGGTCTGCTGTCAACCCTGTACAGCCTTGTGTTAGCATTGCAGTACTTAACTAAGTCTGACCTATTCTTGCCTATTGAGCACCATTTTTATTTTATTTTGTTTTATATTATAAAAACACTTACAGGTTTGCTGTACTGTAAATTAGATGTATGTGTACTGACAAAATGGTGAACCTATTCACTGCTTTGCATAAAGAACAAAACAGTTAATATCAGCATACCTCTGCTGACCAACCATTTTTTGCTTTTCTGTTTGGTTTTTTTATTGGTAAAATGTCTCCATAACATCATAAAAGCCTTGTATTTGTATTTTAACTTGATTGACAAGGATTGTATACACAGATGATACTTAGTAAAAACTTCTTCTAAGCCAAAGAACCATAAAGAAAGATTGATGTGTCTTCCTCGTCTCTTTTCACAATACCCAGCTGACATCTTGTGCGATGTATCATCTAGACATAACAAACGTTGCAAACCTGACCCTGATCTTTGAAATGCACCGTAAGGATAAAAACAAAGCATATGAGTGTACTGGCAAAACATGGCTTCTAGCTGTGTTGCTTTCCAACCAGCAATAGTTCTGCATGCAGGTCATAGTTACTCATTTGATCCACACTAAGAAGCCATAAAACTCTGGTTCTGAAAGAACCAGACACTATTAGAAGCAACCACAAAATGAGCTGGTGCAGTCCAGTCTGGATGAAAGAAAATCACTTGGTGAGTCATGTGACCTAGGTCTAATGGGGTCTATTTTAATGACCTAAAAAGAAACATTCTATTTATATATCCATAGCATACCTGAGGGAAGATGCATAATCACTTGGATGTGTTAAACCTAGATCTCCTTGTTATTTCGACACTTTGCTTTAGAACTGAAGCAACTATAACATGCATTGACATTGGTCTTAATTAGTCACAGGAAATACTATTTATGGATTTCCTAATGCTGTTTAAAGTAAACTCCCTTAAGGCAAACAACAATTTTCAACTGTATACAGTAAAACAACAACTGAACGGTAATGTAATATGTTTACATGTTACAGTGCATAGTTTACAGGATCAATCTCATTAACCAGTCAATTTGTCAGACCATGTGAAATGTGCCACAGCAGATAATAATAAGCTGAGCCCATAAATAATGACTATAACATTATTTTTGCACTCCAGGTGGCTTAACATATTAATGATAACTACTGGCTGCTTTGAAGAAGTGCCAACATTACAACTGACACAGACCTCACTATCCCCATATATAAATTCAGGGGACAAAGGCAGGCAATTTTTATCTAAGTATGTCAATTAAAATAAATGCGTTTTGTTCTACTGTGTGTGAACTGTAAGGTAATACTAGAAATATGCTAAGGAATCAGCCATGAATTGAACTGCATATTTCCATATTTTTAAACTTAGCTTGAAAGATAACATTAAAGGTATTCTACAAGCCACCAGTAACAATTAGAGACACCTTTGTTCTATTTTCAAATACATGAAAATCCAGTATTATTACAATCTTAGTACTTTCCTACAGTCCTTTACCACGTGATGGTGCTGATAAGCCTATCCTGCATATTATAATAAACAAGCAAACATCTCTGATCTAAATCTTTTAAAATGACTTATAGAACAATAGAACACACTTTCATTGGATGACAAGTTCTCACAGTAAGGGCTTGTGACTGCTCAAAGAACAACATTTTATGTATTCAATTTCTGACAGTTACTACAACAAATGGATTGGTTTCTGCAAATAAGATTTATTACACTCCCATTCAATTCCACTAAGGTTTTAGAACTTGATTTTTTTGACAACACGATCTTATTATTCTCATCTGCATATATATATATATATATAAAATAGTTACAATGAATTATTAACATGTTACAATTGAAATTGGCGAAATTTGGCTTCATATAGTATATAAATATTTCTATGTACATTTTATCTTTTATTATATATATATATATATATATATATATATATATATATATATATATATATATATATATATATATATAGATTTTGTATGTGTGTGTGTGTGTGTGTGTGTATATATATATATATATATATATATATATATATATATATATATATATATATATATATATATATATATATATATATATATATATCTCTGCTCTCCACAGCAGGCCACTGCACACAATTCACAGCACTCAATCATTTATTTCCTCAGATCTCTGCACTGTTCAGCAGATCCCTGCCCTCTACTGTTAATCGCTTCTCACTACACCAGATCTCGGCTCCCTGTTCAGATCTGCTCACTATTGCAGCATGCAAAAGTTGCTTTAGTTTTACAGTTTAAACCTGCAACTGCCCTTCTCCAGCGCTTCCAATGCTCCAGCTTTCCTCCATTTCAGCAGTCAAGGCTAGCTAATTTCCATCTAATCGAAAATTAATAAATACAAATAAAAAAAATAAAAAAAATATGGGGCGCTTGACTTACTCAGCAATCTAGTCATATGTCTGCTCATCCTCTCCAATACAAATCTGTCTTGATTATGAGTTAAGGAGTTCCACTATTAGGAGAATGACTGGAGTTGTGAAACCCAAATCTCTGAATGAGAGTTAATCTTTTCCATTCCAAGCAGATGTGATAGTAGCAAACCACTGATCGATCACATTATTAACTAACACATAGGATGGTCAGCATATCATTTCTCTGCCATTGCTTCCAGAATGGGGCACAAAGGGTGCTGAGCTTCCTCAGCAGTTGATTCATATATTCTTTCAGCTATGCTGCCACCTCAGCTTTCAGTTCCAGCACTCCTCCTGCCTCTACTTTCAGTATCCAAGTTCTGTCAACTAGTCCAACCTGTTTCCCCACGCCCCCCCAGACACTGCGATTTCATCAGCTGCTATTCGACTGAATCCTGCTCTCAGTAACCTCCTTCAATCTGCTCAGCATTACATGTCTACAGCCCTCGCATTTTCTGCAAGAGCTTCCTATTCTACAGCCTGGTCAGCGTCTTTAATTTTCTGCTCCCAGACTAGGATTCATCCTATTTCCTTCAATCAAAACCAGATCACGGCTTTCATCGTCCATGCTAGAGACTCTCTTCATCTCGCCCCAGCATCTATTAAATCTTACATCTCCAGAATACAGTACTATTACTGAATTATGTACGTGCCCCCTCCCTCCATTTTATCCATAACCGTGGTTTGCATGACCATTCTTAAGAGCGCTCCCCCTGCCTCACCCTCCTGTCCTCCCATATCAACGGACGTCCTATTCTCTCCAGAGCAGGCCTACCCCCTCGGTGCTACACCCCCATTCATTCTGTATAGGTGCAGCCACCTCTGTCGCAAGGGTCAGAATCAATCATAGCCTGATCAAGAATATGGGGAGCTGGTCCTCTTCTGTGGTGGATTTTTACAGTCATTAATCCTCCTAGAATATAGTTGCAGCCCATTCTAAAATTGCTAGTATGCCCGGAGTGGGGGCTTCCTGTCCGCAAGGGTCACCAGACATTTTCCACTAATCGCCCTCAAGGGTTTTTTTTTACTCTCCACTGAGCGGCAGGTATACAAAGTCATACCTACTAATAATTCCTAACCCCTCTGTTTTTCTTTCTAGCCTTTTGTATATGTTATGCGTCAGCACATGCTCTTCGTCTTTGTCTCATGGTGCAGGTGCTTCGCAGAGAGCCGGGGGGGCAAGTGAATCTCACTTCACCGATCTCAGGTCCAGGCATCCGCCTACCTTCCTTCTAAAAGGGGGGGTTCTCACTGCCATGAGTCAGAGCGGACCCACGGCCACACTCTATCCTATCGCAGCTCATGTGCTTATGTTACCTTACCTAGTGAAGCTCTGTTCTGTCTTTTCCTCTCTTCGGGACGTGGCCGCTTTACTCTTCCAGTGCTCGAGTCCCATACTAACCTGCATGCTTTCTCTTTACTTCAGGTCCCAGGCAGCGCAGAGTCTCGGCCAATCATGGGGCAATTCCCTTGTACTTCCACTTCATATCCTGACCGAGGACCGATTTCCTCTCCCGAGGGTCGGCTCTTCAAGTATTAACCCTTGTACATGTTTTTCAGTATCTGGGCTTCGCCCCTGAGATGCGATGGCTATGCCACCCTCAGTTAGCACGACCTTTCTATTCGAATTTCCAGCCGGGGCCATCAGCCCGTTACTAAGTCTGGGCTTCTCCTGCTCCTCTGTCCTACTAACTGCTCTTTCTGTTTCTTCTGCCCTATCCTTACATACCGAGCTCGCTCCCCGTGAAATCCTTTGTAAATTTCAATTCCTGTGTCTGTCTTTCAGGTATGTGTTGATTCATTGATCCTGAAACCAACGCCAGCACAAGAATTTTTTGATTACCGTGTACATTGTTTTCACACTCTTATAAGCTTGGCTTGAATTTTTCTGTGTTTATGTTCCTTTTAACGGTTTGTCTTTAAGTCTTAAGCCACTATATTCTAATTATAAGAATATTCGGTTAAATTAGTTGGAAAGAACAACACAAAAAGGGTACTTTGGAAGCTACCTAGTTCTCAGGCAAGTGCGAGAATGAAATGCAAGTTAAAGTAGCGTGTGGGGGAAGTGATTAATGTCATTGCTTGCCCTTGTGTTTGAAAAATGAAGAAGGTGAAACAGAATCAACAAGTCAATCAGGACATCAAGGTAAATAGAAGTGACTTTGTTTAGTAATTAACAGTTTAATTAAGATATTGAATCGGCTCAAAACACGTGAACAAAAATAAAAATCTAAAAGTTCAAGCCCTAGTTCTTTCGGTTTCAAAATGCTGTATCTGCGTCTTTCTAGAGCCAAATTTTTCAACAGTTTTTCTGGCACTTACTGTCTTTACAGATTTAATAACTTTAATTCTGTACATAGTTAAATGAAGCATATTGTCTGTAGTGTCTACTGGAATATACCCTTGTGACCTCTTTGACATTGTACTGTTAACCTTTAACTTGTTAAGGAATAGTGCTAACCTCTGACCTCTTTAGTAGTAATCCTTAGTTTTATGCACCTTCTCATCCATACAATGTTGTCGACATTGACATTACACTGCAACATGAAAGTTATTTAATACAATCATATAGTATCTTGGTCATAGGTCATTTTATGTTCTCACAGAAAAAATGTATATTATGTGGACATTTCGTTTTAATATAACTCAAAATGCAAAGCACGGGAATGTACTTCGTAAAAGACAAAGGCAAATTGTGCTTCTATATTATTCACAAAGATATAAGGAGACAGTGAAAGGAGTTAAAATGTAACAGTCTAGCTTTTCCATTACTGCACTGACCAAGCACCTGCGCCCCAGTTCACCCTCCTCAATATCATGAGCTTCATATTCTTACTCTGTCTTGCCCACGCAGCTCAGCCTGCTGAATTAGATATTAATTAGGGTGAGTTAATTTTAATAATAAATAAATAAATTGCCTCGATACAGTCTTTTTATACATAGATAGCAGTGGCTGCAATGTTGCAGATGAAAAGAAAAGATTTTAGTTCTAGATAGGAAAAGGAGAAAAATACTTAAGGTATTTAACAGCTACATGAAAACAAACAAATTATTGTGTCAAATGTTGAATTGGCTACTGATTTCTTACAAGACTAATTGAATTCTGTAAGCATTGCTTGAATACAGCAAAGCTACCGAAACTATGAACTAGATATGGTCTTTGTAGGCCCCTATCAGGATAGGGGGACAAAATAACAGGATTTAAGAGAATGCAACTCCATGGCTGGACAAGATAAAGAAGCCAGGCCAAGAACCAATCAATAAGGAGATTGTGCAAATAGATGAATGGATTTCTGAGGCAGTCACCATGGAGAAAAGCAACCAGTTTTGGAAGTTTGGGGTTGGGTGTTGGCTTAATGGGAATCTATTCCTTTTTAGTTGTGTAGTGTAATGAAGTTGATGCATAATTACAAGCTTAATTCTAGTGGAACCTGTTGTATTGAAGGGAAACTCGATTTTACAACTAACCCTGAATGTTTTTTTTTTTCTTTTGTGTGTGTGTGATTTGTCTATGAGATAACCAGGCACTTGGTTTAATCGGTAGTAAAAAATCAAACAAAAAAACAGGTATTGAGTTAAAGAAGCAAAAAAATAAACAAGCAGCATGCCAGACAACTGTCATAGGTCCTGGGGGCTGTGAAGCATGTGCAATATACATGAAAAAAAAGAATAGAAAGCCACTGCAATATGGTATAATTTCTAAAGGTCAAATTACACATCCCTTCTGAAAACCGGAAGGGATGTTTCTCTTCTTGTGTTAGAGAGAGATGGGTTGGCAAAATACCTGCAGATGCCTCCCTGGCATTCTTGTGGATGCTGATTTCAAGCAATGTTTGGCAGACACTGGTAATATAGAAGGCAACTGTTACAGAAGCAGATATGTATGGATTCCCTATAGACATTAAAGGAGGAACAACAGTCTTCTGAAAGGCACAGCATTTTCCAAAAATAACTATTATAAGTCAATATTGTAAAGAAAAAGGGACACTTGAATAATTGAGATAACAACTCTAAGTATTTTACATACATTTTTTTTTTTTTTTTTTTTTTTACAGTACTTGAACTGCATTTCTAATAAGGATCCCCTTAAAACAAACAAAGATCCCTATTAAATAATCTGTACAAAACATGGTTGTAGAAGATGCTGGAGGCTGTGTAGAATCAGATTGTGTAGACGATGCTGGAAGTTGTGTAGAATCAGATTGTGTAGATGATGCTGGAGGCTGTGTAGAATCAGATTGTGTAGACGATGCTGGAGGCTGTGTAGAACCAGATGTGTAGGATGCTGGAGGCTGTGTAGAATCAGATTGTGTAGACGATGCTGGAGGCTGTGTAGAATCAGATTGTGTAGACGATGCTGGAGGCTGTGTAGAATCAGATTGTGTAGACGATGCTGGAGGCTGTGTAGAATCAGATTGTGTAGACGATGCTGGAGGCTGTGTAGAATCAGATTGTGTAGACGATGCTGGAGGCTGTGTAGAATCAGATTGTGTAGACGATGCTGGAGGCTGTGTAGAATCAGATTGTGTAGACGATGCTGGAGGCTGTGTAGAATCAGATTGTGTAGACGATGCTGGAGGCTGTGTAGAATCAGATTGTGTAGACGATGCTGGAGGCTGTGTAGAATCAGATTGTGTAGACGATGCTGGAGGCTGTGTAGAATCAGATTGTGTAGAGATGCTGGAGGCTGTGTACGATGCTGGAGGCTGTGTAGAATCAGATTGTGTAGACGATGCTGGAGGCTGTGTAGAACCAGATTGTGTAGACGATGCTGGAGGCTGTGTAGAATCAGATTGTGTAGACGATGCTGGAGGCTGTGTAGAATCAGATTGTGTTGTTGTAGTTTAACGACTCCCATGAAGGAAAGCCTGTTCAATCATGTTGTCTCTGGGCACAGAAGCACATCAATTACAAACAATCCATGAACAATCAATACAATGTACTTAACTGAAAGCAAATGTTTCAATTTGACAAAGGCTCTTCAATTTAATGAGCACAATAAAAGACCTTTAAGAAAAAACTTAGAATGCAAATTAATAATATGAAGTTCAGGGTCAGTCGCAGATATTTAACTGTTGTTCAATGCCTAACATTTGACCATAAAAAATGTGTATCTAATAGGCCTACATTCACGCATGTATTGGTTGCTTCACATCTGGTGCTTAGAGGCAGCATCACAATGTAAAAATAACTAGAAATATATTATAAATAAATGGGCTTCAGTGAGTTACAGGGAAATAATTCCATCTAGAATTTCTGTGACGTCATAAATTTAGGAGACCGAAGGGCATCCATGCATTATAAAAAATAATAGATGGGCCTCTTCAATGAGTTACAGGAAAACAATTCCGTCTCGGGTTTCTGTGACAGTTTATAAATTACTCGAACTTTGGGCTCGTAATTGACGACGTCACAGAAACCCTAGAAGGGATTATTTTCACTGAAGCATATATATATATATATATATATATATATTATATATATATATATATATATATATATATATATATATATATAGATATATATAGAGAGAGAGAGAGAGAGAGAGAGAGAGAGAGAGAGAGAGAGAGAGAGAGAGAGAGAGAGAGAGACATCGACACAGAAATATTAAATTTAAATTTTGTTTCTGCTATTAATCAGTCCTAAAAAGGTTTAAAGTGTTAAAGGTTTGCTTCGCGTAAAACAAATTAAAAACAAAACAAGCAACAATACATTCTTGAATTCTCAAATAAAAAAATAAAAAAAAAAAATACTGTATATCTAAGGTATCAAAATTATATATAAAATATATAGTTTAAAATGTCTTTGTTTTCTTTAGTTTGCTAACATACAGTATCGATTACATTATTTTAATACCCAGAGCAATGTATTCGCTAGTGCTTGTGTCAATTATGTTGACCCTCATGATGCGTGCTATGACTATAAAACACCAACTCCCATAATGCAATACAAGAAATCCCCCTTTTCCCGACACTTTCTGTGTACACGCCCGACGAGGAGGCCAGTCTGAAAGAGCTCATTGTGTTGGCCGTGAGTAAGGCTGGTGCGGAGTGTGCTGTGCGTGGATGCTGTATTTAGTGGCAGCATCAGGAGGATTACACATATTGTAGAGGATCGCTAAGCCTGAATCATGCACACCATCACCATTACAACAAGCTGGAAGTGGTACCGAAATTGTGCAAGATACGGATAGGATACACGTTTATTATAGTTTGATATGAATGATTGCGCGATCGATGTTTAATTAAATTAAGGAAAATGAAAGAAGAGAACAAGAAGCACACCATATTGTATATATCATGCTAGAGGGAGACGTAGATCTTTGGATATTACGCGTTTTGCTGGTTTCACCTCGGGTGTTTTGCTGGAAACTGACCAGACTGGAATAAAAAGCAGGGAGGTGGTAGTGGCACGTTTCTGACAATAACGAACGAATACAATTTATTGTGTCTCGTTTGATTTGCTGTCGTTTGGAAGTCGAAGAGTAAAGGGTTGGAACATCGCTGTTTTTTTTTAAAAAAAAAAAAAAAAGAAAAGGAAACTATCAACATCATGGGAAACGCAGGGAGTATGGATTCTCAGCAAACTGATTTCAGGGCTCACAGCATGCCTCTGAAACTACCAATGCCAGAGCTAGGTGAACTGGAGGAGAGATTTGCCATCGTTTTGGTAGGTTAATATTCTATGTGAGGCATTTTGGTGGTGAATAGATGTATGTAGTCTGTTACTGAAGACAACACCACATCGCCCGTTTGCATTGTATTTATAGCACTGCTGGTATGAAGGAATTGATCATGATAAACAACCGTGATCTGTAAAACTTTTGCTTTGTTTTGTCAACTGAAAATTAACAAGGCACAAATGATAAATCAGTCGTGTATTTTATTTTAATGTACTCTGATTGCTGTGTTATTGATGCTTCTTCAATAAGCATTAATGCTGTTGTACTGTAGTCTCGTATATTGAATGGTTCATAATCAATGCTCAATGTGTATCGAATTACAAGATATCGGCGATTTGAATACTCACAAGTGGACAGTCACGTGGATCTCAAGCTCATTAGCAAATGAAAACCCGCATTGAAGTGATAGTTCGAAGAAGTCAAAAACGACTTTGTAAAGATGACGTTGAATGGCAAAGAAAGAAAACTGTTTTGCAACGTAGGTTCAAAAGTATAATAAGAATTACAATCATTAAGTTTCGGGCCTAGTATGCGCATCCAGTGTATATTGTGGCAAAGGTTCCAGACAATCTGTTCCCAACGTCTGTCACGTGTATATTCGATGTTTCTTGAGAGGGTGTGGTGTCCACACTTCTCTGAGATTTGTATTTCAGCATTATAGACTGATCATTTCAACGGAGTTAAGTTCTGCATGCTGGTGTTTGCATTTATTTATTTACTTGTATACACTGTGAAGCGTTTGTTTTCTTCCATGCATACATTTGTTTTAAATAAAATTTATTTATAATGGATGGCAGGATGATCTAGTGAAATTGTTGAAATGTAGACGCAGGCAATAGAATTCAAGACTGGTTCAGGCGTTCGGGTAGTAAATATGAGTGACCACCCAACCTACAACACAGCTAGTCTTGCTTCTGATTATAAACACACTCACTGACCCTTATGGTGTTTTCAAGATTAACAGCGATACGTTTAAACGAGGACTGGAGGTAGCACTGTTTTGAAGGGCCAAGTTTAAACCCTTTACTTTTTAATTTCTATCAATTAGGGGCTGTGGCACAGCTATTGAGAAAGTGACAGCTGAACAAATTGTGGCATTTGGAGGCTGGAGATTTTCTACACCCATTGCAGTTTAGGTTTAGACCAGAGCACTCCACTCAAACATACACATTGTTATTTTGTAGAAAAGAGCTAAGAGGTTGGACCTATATTTTTATATCTAAAGAAAGCATTCAATACAGTTAATCATGATGACCTTATTTTTAAATTATCTAAATTATTTATTTTCTAATAAGGCATTGAAATGGGTTGAGTCGTATGTTAAGGATAGAAAACAATGTGTCAAAGTTGGTAATATTCATTCTCTTATTAGGAATTGTTCAGTTGGGGGCCCCCCCAGTGTTCTGTATTAGGGCCACTGCTATTCAGTCTGTATATTAATGATCTACTGGATGAGCTGAAGTTGATTTCCAGATGTACACTGACGATAGTCATGTTTGTTTCTGCCAAATCTAGTCAAGAGGCTGCCTGTAAGCCAACTTCTACTATAAGAGAGGTGACAATTTGGCTGTCTAACCCTGAATGTGAAACAAACAGTGGGGATGTGTTTTACCATTAAACAAGTTGGAAACAGTTTTGATATTTGAATTAAAGGAGATAAAATTGAGGCAGTCTCGGAATTTTAAATATTTAGGAATAATAATGGATTCTCAATTAACGTTTAAAAAACACACTAAAAAGGTGATAAACGACACAATGCAATCTGCATAATTCTAGGTATATTAGAAGTAATTTATCAACGAATGCTGCTAAATTTAAAACCAATGAGATTTCACCATTGTGAAATTCTTACAAAATACAATAAGTTTTGCTAATTTTATACATTGTTCAAATGGATTTTTTATTTTTAAGTCTCTGGGTGGACTTGCTCCTCCACCATTAAAATAATTAATTACACTCTGAAGTTCTGAATTTAGCAACAGAATCACCAGAGCAGCCATCAGTGGTAACTGTGTGGAGGAAAGACTACTAAATACTAAATGTATTTAAATTTACTAAATTTGCACAAACTGCATTCTCAAAGGTGTAATATTCTGGAATTCATTAAAATATGATATAAAAAACCAATCCTCATGAACTTAGGGATTTTGTTTATAAACTTAAAATATGATTCAAATCAAAACAAACCTGTTTTCGTTGATGGGGAGGGTTGTATTGCTCTGTATTCTGCAATTGATTGTTGATTTGTTTTTCTTTTGTTCTCGCCTGCCCAGGGAATACCAACAAAAATTAGTTTTTAGCAAGATGTTAAATTATACATTGTCCCTGTCAAATTTAAATAAACAAATACATCCCAAAAAGAGATCAAAGCAAATTCTTGGGACTGCTTCTTGACAGGTGTCAGCAGCTCTGATGTTTTTGTGTGGTTTATAGATTTCAGATGGTGGTTATCACTACTTTATTGCTTAAAAGCAGTATAGTAGCTCAGGGATATAAGTAAGACTATTTTAACTGGGAATGGCAACATAATTGCTGTTGATTCCATATTAGTTCAGATGACTTCTGTTTTGGAATATAATATTGGTACAGTAGCTGCTGTCAGGACAGTTTAAAAAAAAAAAACACACACACAAGAAGTAACAGCAGAAGTTACTTTGTTGATTTGACATATTTACATGGTTAAATTGCTGAGTAAACAACATATGGTTCTCGGGCGGTGCCAAAGAGGAGTGAATAGGGCATGATCATGTCTACCTCTTTCCTTTTATACTTTTCTATGAGTGCACCCATGAGGCATCCAGTATAAACACACCAAATTATGGTTTGCATGCTGATTCTGTTGAGGGCATCCTCTCAGACTTTCAAGAACTTGTATTGAATCGGTTTAATCCCATTGACTTCAATAAAAACCACACTCCCAGGTTACAGTACAGTGGATTATAACCAGCAGGCAGTGTCCATCGCTACAGATTGTTTAAAATTTGGCATTCAAATGAACCACTTCACCAGTTCCATCTGACTTTATAAGCTTCACTGAAGACCAGAGTGAAGGAACTTTTGCCAAAGTGATGAATATCATTTAGGTACAATGTGTGCATTCAGCATTAGGATGTCTAGCGTTTAATCAGAGCACTTAATGTTATTTGCTTCCATTTAAGCTGCAGTACAATGTAGGGCGATGATGCATTGTGGCAGACTGATCATTAATTGTCTGAGGAAGTGTGTGGTCATGAAGCATAAAGGACTTGTCATGTAATTAAACTGTGAATAAGAAATTAGGAGTTAAACCAAAAAAAAATATTGTGACCTTAATCAGTTGATCTGGAACAACTTGAGCTTGGTTTGTACAGGCACTGCAGGTGTACTGTATGTTTTTGTATTGTAATAAAATACTGTAGTAAAATTTTACAGGAGCATCTCTGGGAAAGGTTATACTGTAAAGTAGCTTTTCCTACTGTGTGGCTCTGTACGTTGGTTTTGCTCTTTTAGAAGTTTTTATCTGTTAACCAAGTCACATTAAACACATGGCCATTTGATTATTCTTGTGAAAAAATAATTGAGATATTTAGATATTCCTGCCACATGTTGTATTTTTTTTTTTGTGTTCTCTTCAGACTACCAGTGTCGGGTCTTTTTTTTTCCCTTAGTTCAATATCCTCAAATGTGACAAAGGATGGTGGTTGCCATCCCTGCTTGCCTCCTTGAACAAAAATTCTCTAAAAAGCTGTTTTGATATTTTCTGCCCAAGACGTGGAAAATGTGATTTGACTCGGCCCCAATAAAGTAATTTCCCTATGTAAATAGTGTATGAAAAGTAGACAGGAAATGCAGCATGACCCTTTTGAGCTGCAACCTGAATTCCTTGCACGCAGTAACATGACTCTTCACTCTCTGTTTGGCAGACTTTTCTCTAAAACAGAGTTTCGCACCTATAGACACGCATGTTGAATGGGGGACAATCCTAAATAATGTTTTATAATAAATCTAGGTTTAAAACATTTTGGCACATTTTTGTGGTAATATCGTAAGCACAGTTTCCTTAAACTTTAAGCATATGTTAACCATTCAGAAATAGCATTCTGGATAACATGTAGAGGTCAGTTTCCTCCTTTGACAATATGTCAGCTTCCAGCACTTCTGTATGTGTTGATTTACCTTGTGGTTATGCTCTCATTTATGTTATAAATGGCTAATTTTTGGATGTACTGTGGTTGATATTTAGGGGAAAACATGGTCAAAGATAAATGGCCTCAAAAAGAACGAGACAACACACCACAGACAGTCTGCTCAAGATTCTACAGGCCATGCGCATGAATATATCTTTCTGGTTTGTGTTTGACCTGCTCCAGATAATGCATCCACCACAAAACACTTCTACAGATATCGCTTAGTACAGTAAAACCTTATCACTGCTTAGTACAGTGAACATATATGATATCCAACTGTGGACAGGCTGATTGTAGGGGTGATCTCAGACCAGAAACAAGACAGGACACAGCTGAGTTCAGTGCTAAGGTTGCAGTGCTTTTTAATAATACCACTAAAAGGTTTGAACAAATAACACTCACTCATCACCACGTATCGCAATCGATTATTTTTATCACTTAAATTTTACTCCCTACTTTCTCCCGTACACACAACCCCGGGTGAGTGAAACGTGCATCTATACAGCTGTGCCGGGATTCAATTACTAATTAATTATTCACTTGAATCCCAGCACGTGAACTAATTTGTGCATTCCCCACGCTCGCATACTGATACACATTTCATCTGCATAAGAAGTGATTGTGCAATCCCCATGCCTAAACACATATTATACATTTTAAATCAGTCATGCTCCACATAGCCCTATTGTCTCCCGTGCACCAATACCTATACACCAACATTAACACACCACATGCAACATATAACACAAAATACGCACAGGGACAGGGCACACTGCCACATCAGTATACATACGTTTAGAATACCTGGACCATGGCTTTATTAGTGAAAAACATTAACTATTCATGTGCCACTTGAGCATCTCTTTCACTCTAGGATTGGATTTTGATTCTTGTCTGAAGGTAAAGTGGTTTTGAAGAGTATGAATTATTTAACAAACAGGTTAATGTTAAGGCATTCTGTTTACGAAGGGATTATTTGTAGTTTAAGAAAAACATTGTTTTTATTTCAAGATTACAGTATTATTGTAGAGTACATTGATGGTTTACTGAAGTACCAACATGTTTCTTGCTGTCGTTAGATGGTGTACTGTATAATTTGTGATTTGACATAAGAAAACGGGTATTGTTGATAAAATGAGATGCCCATCTTGCTGCACTGGATATAGTAGCAATAAACAAAGATATATACTAATAAACAAATGTATTCTGACTGCAAAATAAAACCATTGTCTGCTTCAAAGCAAATAGAGGTATTGGATCTGGAAAGTTACACTAACTGTGTTACTAATACATTGATTTGCTAAAAGTTAGATGCCTTCAGCACTGAAATTTACCCTGAGACATTGATATAATTCTGCTGTCAGAGTAAGAATATTAACACTAGTCCCAAGGGTTTTTTTGATGGTATGGTTTATGTATTCACTTATGTAATTCTTCATAGATCACAAAATCAATCTGCGTAATTCAGTTCCTTCAGAGGCTGAAAAAATGCATTGCAGTTCTTCTTGAACGCTTTAGTTCTGCTTCAGGCTACTGGTTGAGGTACATTATGTTGTGATTGCAATGAAAATGAAACCACACTTGCTGTCTTGGCTATCCTACAGTAGAATATAATGGAGGTTTGCCTTCTGTTTTCAAAAGGGTTCTGTACAGTATGTTGTGTATTGACAAGCCAAACAAAACTGTACCATTCTTTAGGCTACTGGGACTGGTATTCACCTACTGTACTGTATGTTAGCTTTGAACGGATTTAGACATATCGCACGGGTTCCCAAGCTCTAGAAACCAGCACACATCTAAGAAAGGCTGCATTAAAAGCAAAGATTCTACAGTCTGCAGCTGCACCAGAGTAATTCTTCTCTTTCAACCAGTTATACCAAAGGAATTGATTCCTTGCCTGTGGTGTAATTAGAATGGCTCCTATTGCTGCCATTAACATTACATTATATGACTTGGCATTTAGGAAGCATCATGAGTGTTTCAGCACCACTTTTTTTTCATTTGTGTTGAGATCAAAAAGTGACTTAAACTCAGGTATTTCACTGCATGATCACATTCATTTACAGTATAACCCTGCCGCTACGGTTGTACTTTAGATTGCTTTGTGAGTTGTAAAGTACAAATTGAGAAAATAATTTGTGAATTCTGTTACGTAAATGTATTACTGTAGGTCAACACTTTAGCAGCTGGAGACTACAGTTTGCCTAATTCTATTTATTGTACTGGATCTGTTTTCAACAGTACAGTAGGCTGTACTGTACTTTTAGTTCCTTATGGTTTATTACACTTTGAAGAAATGAAACTGCAGTTGGGAGTTCTAAACAAAGCAGTGGGAGGTAGATATCCAGCTACTGTATGTAGTATACCCACAATTTCAGTTTAAAAATAAATCATTATTTGCCAGTTTAATGATCTGTCTGTCTGTCTCTATGTATTATTTTGGCCAGTTAAAATCAATTTTTAAAATGAGCCTAATTCCATTAAAGACTGTGGCATTGGAATCGCAATGTAAAGTCTTTAAAAATATGGTAAGCCAGTGTTTGCATTAAATGGCCTCTTTCAAACATAAGCAAGTCTGTATGCTCAGGGCTAGTTGCCATGACGCTGTGACACAACTTGTTGGCTGACACCACTGAAAAGAAGTCTAAGACGTGTCAGCATTTGGGATACAGATAATCAGTATCATCTTTGCCAGCATCTTTTGGACAGAATTGCTGAATGTATGTCTTAATTTTAAATTGAATGAGTTTGTGTCCAGATTGATTAACAGAGTAATAGTGCTACAGTACGGTAGGGTAAAAACAACTTTTCTGTTCAGTTTGTGGTTTTAAGATAGTGTTTTTATTTGTGTTATTTTGAGAAAATGTACATAAAAACAATTGTCAAGATGAGACTTTATTTAGGGCTCCTGATTTTCTATTCAAAATGACCAAATTTGTTTTTACCAATTTATTAAGAATTAACAACGTAGTTTGAACATAAATAACATTTTTACATAAAAATATCTATTGAATTCCCTGAGCTACTGTAGTTTTCAGGAAAAATCTTTCAAAAGCAGTCGTAACAATGTACTGTAAGTCGGTCAACAAAAAAGAGGGGCATTATAACAAAAATATGCAATTGTCATAAAATTACAAATGAAGTTCAATGTTCAGGACACTTATCTCTTCCATCTGTAGTTTCATCTGCAACATGGCAGACTGGTTTATGCTGTACTTGCTATAAATCAGTTTGCATGTGTTTCCCGTATACCCTGGACAGACAGAGTTGCCTTAGTTAGAGCAGGGCTCTTCAACTAGTTTTTTAAATTTAAGGGGGCCAGATTGCACAGTAAACACGTTGGCTTTGCGTTCGGTACAGTTGGTAAAATAAATAAGTATTTATTGGTTCAGTCATTGTTGAATCTACAATTTTCACCCTTTTTTTTCACCTTTGATTTTCTGCATCGTGGGACCATGGACTAATCACTTTACTGTACATACAGTATGTACCTTAGCTTTAGTGCCATATAAAAAAAAAAAAAATGCATGCTGTACATAAAAAAAAAAAAAAAAAAAAAAAAAAAGAAAATGTTTGGTACTTGTCGGTTCTATATTGAGAAGCTTCCAAGGGCCTTCCAGGGGCCCTTGAGGGTATTATTATTTTTTCTAACAGAAGTATTGCTTTTGTTTATTTGGGCAAAAGCATAACATTATTTGGAGAAACTGTAGCTTTCTCTGGTTCTAGGAAATGTAACCAGTTGACCTGGTAATCCCACATTAAACCAAATCTCAATTGATCCATTGTTATGATTTTAAATTATATTATGTTTCAGTGTTGTACTTATCCCTTGTAGAACCCAGTGATTCATATATCCCCTGAAAGGTTTCCATGGCTACCCCTGTGTGTTGGCCTCCAGTGGAAAGCTGCTGCTCCATTGATTTTGGTTTTAAATGTATTGGAGGCAATTGTAAAATGATTGGTTGACAGATCCAGACACGTCACAAGCTCAAACTAATATACAAATTAAGTTTAATTTGTTTTCCAATGTTTCAAGCATTTCACACTGTCCTATGCATGCTCTAGAAAGATTCATGTCAAACTGGACCTGTATTTCAAGGGTATTGAACATGCAGTAGTGTGTAACTTGTTTTTTTTCCCCACACAATGACAAGATCAAATGAGTGCCTTGCATTGTATTCAACCTTTTAATATAGTAGGTACTGCACACCACACTGTAAAATCCCTATGATTACAGTAGGAACGTTGGGAGATTTACCTTTAGCTATACAGTACGACATGGGAGTGGTTCTTTCCATGAAACTGTTTGGATACAATATTTTTAAAGTACAGGGATTAATGGGATGATTCAGAATTAAGTATTAATTTGGGCTGGTACAATCATTTAAAGCTGTTACAGTACCTTAAGGTTTGTAGTAATGTGGTGTTGGTGGCGGTGGGGGGGGGGGGTGTTAATCGTGTGATTTGTCAAAGTACAGTATTATACTGATGCAAAGGGGGCAAAACAATAGTTACTAATTAAGGCATACTGTGCCGTTGTAAATCGTTTCAGTGGCACTGATTTGAGGACTGACCTCCATTGCCTAAATGTGAGTAAGGGTTATATAAGGTCCTGATGACAGCTGTCTCCTACTGTATGTTGCTAACATTTGCCTTGACATACTGTTGTCTTATTCACATCTCCTTCCTGTCCTGGTACTCTACGTAGTGGAGTAAGCATTCCCATGGTCCCCGCACACACACACACACACACACACACACACACACACACACACATTAGAAACGCAAGATATAGTTACAGAGCTGGAAACGTAGGCTTGTGGTTCATGAGTTTTTCCATGTAAAAAGGTATCCATGAATAAGAAACTAAGGTTATTATGGTGGTTTGCTTGCTGCCACATGGGAATTGAAGACTAAGCTTTTGCTATAATTAGAGCCTCCCATTGGCTATTGTGATTACATCTACAATAAGCTTCTTTTTGACTGCTACAGTAAGAACTACCAGTTTTGTCAGTAGCATTCCCTGTGAGGGTTACTAGTGGGTGGATTGTTCCCGTGTGTGTCTGTTACTCTGCCTCCACCAACAACTTTAACTGTGACCAATTTTTTCATTCGCTGTTACAGTATAATCGGCTCGTCAGCCCTCCCCAGAGATGATCCCTGAGCTCCACAGCCCAGGAAAGAGTTGGGCTGGTACTGTATTTCCTGCCACAGTAGGCCTTGAAAAAATATATAGCTGGGAACAATCTAAGTTGCGCAGCCAAGCTCCATCCAAGTTGTCCCAGTGTCCTGTAGCATGAATATGTCTGGCTGTACGTTCTACAGTAACTACTTGTTGGCTTGTTTTGCGTGGATGTAGTACGCTACCGTACATGCTTTGGTCGTCAAGATTTACGTGAAGGTTTTTTCCACTTTTTTTTGTCTTCTGCATTTCTGTTTCATTAATGTTGTCATTGTTTCTAGTAGAGTAGCTAGATTGTCCAGCGTTCTACATTTTTTTTTGGTTGTTTTCTGGATTACTGTAGTTCCACTTTATAAAACAGCTTTTTCTACATCGGTGGGAACGACTCTTCTTCCCAAGGACCGTAACTTGGCAACTCTGTGCTTCCTTTGTGGGGTCAGTCATGATGGGATGCTTTGCCTTTTAAATTGCCTGAAGATGCTCTCTAGAGGCAAACCTTGTACTTTTTATTACTGGTTGAATAGCAAGTAACCTGGGCCACCAGCCAGAATGTATAAACTGATTGCTCAATAGTGATTCCTTGCATGGGCACTGAGCCAATGACAGCATTCGATATTGGTTTGATCTGTTTTTACACCACATACATCTGCTGTATTGTACCCTGTAGTATCTCTACTACAGTACATGCCAATTCTCATCTCTGCTTCTTGGTCGTATTAATGTGCTTGATTAAAATAAACTGCCTTTACTCAAGTTAATTTTATTACATTTTTTTAATGAAATTCATATGCACAACAGCAAGCCATTTCATTGGCATTCATAAGTTATAATTGCATGTTAATAAGTGAGACTGCTTCATTGGAGCACTGCCTCTAAGTTGGCTGAAGGATGAATTTGAGGGGCGGGGGGAAGAAACAATGATCGGGTGAAAAGGTACAAAACTAATGGCGCTTTAGCTATTGTGGTAGATGAATCAATCCTCGATTTTGGTTGGCTCAGTAATTGCTCTTTTTATAAAATTATCACTGTAAAATAGTTTGGCTGCTGAGGGTGAATTACTGCAGGTACAGTATTTGAATTAAACCAATACCAGAAGAAAAAAACCCCAAAACTTGATGTGTTCCCTATTGGGGCACTGAATGTTGTGTACAGTATTCATTCTTATGCAAAACCTTAGCTTTTGACAACTTTGTTTTCTATTAATCAGTATACTAACGTTTAAATAGGATACAGTATTGAATCTTCTCTAATTATCTGTTCTTTGAAGATCAGTTGGAGTTCTCTCAAGAAGACTGTGACCTGAGGGTGCATTTTTCAAATGGAGAGAGATGTCAAATACAATCTTTTATATTTATGCAGCAGTACTACATCATGCTCTGGAGAACCTAAAAGAAAAGAAATGGGGCAATAAAAAGAAATAAACTCAACAGTAATTGCAAGCAGTATAATATGAAGGCCCTATAGCCTACCTCGCCTGCATACTGACTTGCAAACAGTTTAATTACTTAAACAGCTTCTACCTGAAGTTTTTAAGGTTCTAATTACATTTTTATGAATGGCTAAAATAGTATTGCAAGAGTATGCTGACACAGCTTATTTTATTTAATAGAATCATTTACTGTAATCTAGCCTTTTATAATTATTTTTCAAGAAAGAATTCTGCACTTTGCTTGAAGCTTAATTGATTTTCAGGTGAATGCCTCGATTTCTTTCAGCATGATATTTAATATATTCTTTTGTGTTTGATGGGTCTTATTGAAATTTAAGCAGCAGTGTTTTGTAGGACCTGAGAGATCATGCTGTTTACCCTGCATTCCTTGCGTTCTTCACAAAGGATTCTGCAGTTCACTGTACACGGTTGATGCAATGAAAAAGCTTGCACGGGACAATGGTTCTCTTCCATGAAATAGGCTATTGATGCTCACTGAGCCCACGGCTGCCAACCAAACAGTGGCTGTTTTTATTTAACTGTTGATGGAGACTGGCACTTAGCACACATTGATTGGCTTCCAGCACCCACCCTGGGGCTGAACACAACAGACTGGGGAGGATAGTTTGAACTTTTATATTGGGTCTGATTTATGGATATGATAGGGGGTGGCCTTCGTCTGGGTAAATGTTCAATCTCCAGGAGTCTATGAACTAATTAGCCATAGCAGCAAGAAACAGGAACTGTCACTTAGAAAAGCAGCAAGTACATGTGTGTTAAGTCTAACTGAAGTTGTTGGCTTTCTTGACTTTGAGTACACAGTGGAGCAATTTGCTTATGAAAGATGTGCATCTGGGCACTTTTTGGAATTTTGCACAGTTGGAAGCAAGCCTTTGTGCAGTGCTGAATTTGTCAGAATTTCTGCTGTAATTCTAAGTCATAAGTTCAGAAAACTGGTCAACACAGCAGACCGGGTAGAATCTGTGTATTTATTTCCAAAAATATTTAATTAGTTGTAGCAGGATGTTTTTGTTGTGTTACTTAGTTCTGAAAAAGTAACCTTCTACTACTATGCAGTATGGTATTGGACTGTGCAGCTCATAAACACAGTAGGTACAAATTGTTACAATATATGCTGTATTGTAGGTTTGATTTCTATATCTGAAGTACAGAAAATAAACGGTTGATACTCTACACACTCGAAGGCAATATTATTAGTACAGTATGAGAAGTACAATAGATTGCCTTCTGTAATAACCTACAGTGTCTTCAACTTCCTTTAACAACTAAGGTGTTTACAATGAAGTAGGTCCAGACCAGCTGACTATAGCTTTGTTTTACCTGCCATATGTTTTCAATGAATGCTGTATATTTCAAAATGATCTTATCATTTTGCCACTGGCTACGTACTGAAAGAAGTCTGAAGCAAACCGGGTTAATTGGGACTTCACATCAGTCATTTTCTGTCTGTTTCAGCCAGTGGTTTACTGACCTCCTAGACGACCACAGTGACAGCCTCATTTTTTTTCCCTGACGCACTGTGTCATTTTAAGGGTAGTGGTGCATTGTGTCTGCAGTTTTCAGAACACTTTACATCTGCTAGATTGCACCTGTGATGAAATATTTAAGCACTAGATTCTGTACAGTTTTTTTTTTTTTTTTTTTTCTGAAACCTCAGGAAATCTCTAGAGTGCATTGCTATTTGAAGTTGATTGAATAAAAATAAGGTTTTGTAGAGTGTGTTCTTGCCAGTAGTAACATCTGTATTTTCCATTCTGGGAATGGGCAAATTCAGTTTTTTCAAAATGACCAATTCAGCTGTTGCCGATTTCACCAATTTATTAAGAATTAACAACGTAATTTTGAACATAAATAACATTTTCACATTAAAAATCAATTGAATTCATTTTTAAGTCCCTACGATACTGTAGTCTTAAATCAGTCCACTAGTAACAATGTACTGCAACAAATAAAGGTGTTTTAAAAAAAAAAACAGCTTCTTGCTGGTATTACAATATATAGACTAGTCAAAAATAAGGGGCATTATTACAAAATTATTAAATTCATATAATTGCAAATTAAATTACAATGTTCAGGACATTAATCTCTCCCATCTGTAGTTTTAATCTGCAACAATGCAGACTGGTTCATACTGTACTTGCTGTAAAACTGCTTGCATGTGTTTCTGGTATACCCTGGAAGATAGAGTTGTCTTAGTTAGAGCAGGGCTCTTCAACTAGTTGTTTTAATTAAGGGGGCCAGATTGGAAAAAAGTTAGGAGTAGGCGGGCCAGAGTATGTTACTCTACACATTTTTAAGCAATCATAAATATTATATAACTTAATGTTCATATATTGAACAAGACTTACACATTTTACCATATGAATAATACTTTAATAATAGAACAGTGTGAGAATTGAACAGAGTATCGTTACAAACATTTTAAAATGAATGTGACATATTAATAGTATAACTGTTAAGAGATCAGCGCTTCTGCTTTGAGCTTCTAACTACTGTACCATCTGGATACGTATTTCCAAAAGCTCCTTGTTTGGTTTCAAAATGACTTTTCATCTTGTATTCCTTAACTACTGACACTCATTCATTGCACAGTAAACACGATGGCTTTGCGTTCGGTACGGTTCACTCGTTGAATCTACAATTTTTACCATTTTCTGTTCTTACTACAGTAGCTACAGTAGAGAGAGCCATGTTATAGCAACACAAGTAAAACCAACAAAAAAAATAAAAATCACTTTTGAGTATGTATTATTAAGGAGCGAATGATAAATTAGAAATAAGTTATAAAACTAAAGGTTTCACCTCAACCGCCGTGTCGTTTCCTTGTGTTGATGCGGGTGACGGAGTAATGGATTTGTGATAAATTAATACATAGTTTTTTTTAATTCGGGGCTGGATGGTCCGTCCCCGTCCCCCCCCCCCAACTCCAAAAGTATTCCACAGAATAGAACTCGCACAAAACAGCTAGTTGCTTTTTTAAACAAACCGACTCGCCGCAGCAGAAACAGGCAGGGTTTCCAACTATTTTTACAAAAACCCGCCCAATCAGGAGCGTAAGTTGTGACATCAGTCACCTCTGATGTTCCCCATTGTAACAAATAGCAACCACACTATTTGCAATTGCAACTTTTTTTGTGTTTTATGTACTTAATTACTATGGATCCTAGGAATCAGTTTGCTTTTTTTGGTTGTGCTGTAACCAAATCAGTACACTTATCATATATAACCAGGTAATTCTGGTGAATGAGGCACGCTCTGTCACATTCATGCTGAAACGTAGCTGCAGTTTGCTTCAGTATCCAGTGCGTTTTTACTACTCAACAAGCTGTTTAAAGATGCTGAAAACGATAAAAATCACCCCTAAATGAGTTTGGCAATATCCATCCAGGTGACAAAGACTAACTTAAGGTAAACTAATATAAATACTCATTTTTGGTTTTGATTTTTAGTACACAGACATATTTGTAATGTGTAAAGTGAAATGGTAGGCCTACGTTTGTTTATTATTGATTGATGGCACTCTGGTGAGTTTGTGGAGCTTCCTTTGAGTTTGAAAGTGTACCAAATAATGCTTCCTGTAAAAACTTATTATTCAATCATTCCTTTTCTGTAATCAAGTAAAACCCATGAACAAATTCTCATTTGCAGTAACGCCTGTTACCACACTGTGCCTTTTTAGAAAGTGTTACGTTTGTAGCCCAAAGCAATAATGAAATGTACGTCATGACAGATATTGATGCGTGTTATTGTTGCAGTGTTTAGTAACCGTGATGTTAACACTAACGGTTGTGTGTAATATAACTTAGAAATATTGTAAATATTTTAAAACTACTCAAAATATGTCCAATTGTAATACCTGCACAAATGCCCAAAACTATCCCAAAAAAATAGGCACCTGCCCAAAGCCATTTTTTCACACACAATAGGCTTGGACTAGAGAACCAAACTGTAGTATATTCTACACTATATACTGTATAGAGGGAAGCTGGTATTGCTTTTTTGTGGATTTTTTTTTTTTCTCCCTTGTGGAAATAGTGCAAAAAATAGCATGTTTCTGAAAAGTAAAGCAAAGAAATAACTTGGGGGTCCTCATTACAGTGCGTTTTCTGTTTTTGCCATTTCCTTTTGCTTAGAGAAAAAAAAAAAAAACAAAAAAAAAAAATCAGATCCTAAAATGTTGAGCTGTCACTGTAGAGATGTTCAGGTTTAGTTTAGTTTCAAGTCCGCTTTTAATAGCAAAAAAAAGGACTGAGGAATTGTTTGTGGTATATGTTTACATGTTGTCCCTGTATAGTATCACAGCGGCAGAGTCTTGTTCTTTTGGTAATTTACTGTATATGGTATTGTACAAGCAAGTCTGCTGTGTTTTGTGATGAGTGCGTGAAAGAAGTGCTGGCAAGATGTCAGAAACAGAATGCTAAAAATATTATCTTCAAGGAAAGAAGACTGGCTAAACATGTGGTGTACAGTAGGCTAAGCTGCATGAAAGAATGAACTGCAATGAACCAAAGTAATAAAATATCCATCCAGCACACAGTACACCAGCACAGTACTGATCGGCGCCATGAAAGGATTTGGGATGCTGCATATTTAACAGCGGGGGATGGGAGTGTTCCTTATTTCCACAACCCAGAATTTAAATCACAGGTTTCACAAATGTATTGTTACAAGTCATGAATTAACAAGATATAGTCAAAGGAAAGTATCAGTCCAGACCTATTATGTTAATTACAAATATATTATAACATTTATTTCCCTTTGTACACTAGTCGATCACTGTGTGTTTTCAGTTTGGAAGACTGAGGCCAAATGATAGCAAATTCTGTTCTGAATCATTCCCACCTGCAGTTTAGGAAATTGCATACATTGGGTATATCTTGGCTCTTTCAAATTCAGTAATGATTCCCAGGTTTAGCTTCATAAACACATCTGCCCATTGTAACTGAAGATTAACATCGTTCCTGTTGTTTTTGTTTAACTATATTGTATCAGATGTTGCTTCAATCTTGTATCATTTGTTTTATTTATTTTCATTACATAGAAAATATGCAACAGTGGTTTTTATTCAACTGTGTACTAACGTCAAGTGAACCGCATTGTGGCACAAACAATTTAACAACTGTTTTAAAAGTTTATTATAGACCTATCTGCCCTTTTTCAAGGCATGAAATAACCCATAAATGGTGTATTGCTATTTGGCGTTCCAGACAGCTCTTGGTTTTATAGCCGTAACCCATTTTCTACCCGTTTTTGACCATGTGTGGCAGTTGCTGCTTTTGTTATTCATACAGAAACACCTGAGCAGTAGCTTTTTTGATATTTTTTAAAGAGAAAAAAAAACCTTCAAGTTATTTTGTTCTGTCAATGAAAAAGTACTGTATTTCTGAGCCATGACTTTATTTGTCTTTATTTCTGCAATTGGCTAGAGAACAGTCATCCATTTTCAGTTGGAGTATGAAGTACAGGGTAGCAGGAGGTAGTCATTATGTGTAATTACAGTGGTTAGTGCCAGTGCTTTTGCCTTTTAAATCATACGCAAAACTATACCTGTATTAAGACCATGTGTTTGTCAAGTTCAAAGGCACAAATTGGCTTTTACATGGTCTATAAATCTGTAGAGTTATAACCACTGCAGTACCTAGAGTGTTTTACTGTAGATGCCTGTCATTGAAGTTGATTACTTGCACTGTGAGCAGTCTGTATGCAGTGCTGAAGGTATTATAGATTGTATTCTTAACAAGGTTTTAAGATGTATGATTTAAGAAACTTGCTAAAATAACCTGCCCGTACTTCAAAAATCAGCACGAAAATGTACTGTGTGATAATGTGGCCTTTTTAAGTAGGGCTTTAAATTGATTTTAATGATTTAATCAATTAATCACACCTTTTGATTGATTTAATCAATTAATCACACCTTTTGATTGATTTAAATATAAACTATTTGATCTTGTCTACTCTTAATTTTTAGTGTGGTATGCAAAAAGGGTTCTTCTAAAGACCTTGGCAAAAGAGCATCTGGAAGGTATACCCAATTTTTCACTGTCTCACACAATGAAGAAATGAACAGACTGCAACTTGCAATATTTCCTCACTGATGACAAAAAAGGTTTTATACCAGCTATTCCAATACTCTGACAAGTGGTCCACTATCTTTCCCTGTGGGAGTGGTTTAGTGTGCTTCCCTGCACAGCGGGAGAAAAATCCAACCTACGCTGATCAGCCGCTTCTAGTGGGTTAAGGAATGGTAGCCTATACAGCCTATGACGTCACTGACTCCTGCTCTGAGTATGCCTCGCTGGAATACACAGTTGTGTATGTACTGAGGCTGATGCTGTGAGACGGTTTCACCCTCTCCCAAACATCAAATACCGAGTCCTGATGGGTTGATTCCTGTAGCACGTATTGATCCAGAGGATAAGAGAACCTCTAAAGGCTTCCCCTTCTATGAGCTGGTCTGGAGACCCAACGGGCTATATGGAGGAGTCACCTGCTTGCATGTATGCTGGTGCTGGGATGAGAACGTTTCACCTCTCGCAACGAAAAGACCCAGACTTAAACATGTTTCAGACCCAAATAGGAGAGTCTGGAGAGCAGATGGGCTATATATTTGTCCTGTACTCCTTTTATGTCACCTTGTAAAAGGTGTCTGCCAAATAAACCCATTTAAAATATTGGTAAATAATTACATGTTGATGCTGTTTTAAGGATTTAAATAACCAAATCTAAACATATGAGGATGTCTGCCTTAACATCTTCTGGGGTAAGTTCTACTTCTTAACAGCCAAAACTGAAGTTATTCTGCCTACACCATCTGAGGGTGGATTGACATCTATCTGGCGAAGGATTGCACCATCTCCGCATGTAACAGGTATATTAATAATTATTAAGGTAGGTCACCTGATATCAACGCAAGCTGGGGGGAAGGCATCTACGCCAACTAGTATATAACTAGGATTTTACCTAGAGGCTACATGTTATACATTTGGTCACGGCTTTGACGAATATCATCATGGTACAAGGTGTTATCAGATGAAGACCCCCACATTCACAGCAGGTGCACAAATCAGATTGCTGTAATTTGCCCCTCTCCAAAGGGATTTCCTCTTGGCACTGGTTTTCAAGGATCTCCTCTTCCATATGAAGGAGACGAGACAGGTGATCAATCCTGCTCGTCAGATGTGAGAGGAGCATTCCCCTTTCAGGCAGCAGCGATTCTGGTACCCTTTGGAAAGGTAAGCCCATTCCCAGCGGGCCACCACCATCAACAAGACAGTCCTTGAGGAAACTGACAGTTTCCAATAGCTTTGTAGGAGAGACACTTTCATCTCCACATACTGTACATAGACTGCTGTAAACCATGGATCACAGTAAGTTATTGGTCTACAGTGAAATATCACCTCTCCACAGCATACTCTTGGCATTTCTGGGAACCAAGTTCTGTACACTTGCAGGAAGATTAGCTTGGAGTGCATTTCACATAGAAGAGGATGGTCACAAACCATCAGCTGTCAAGTCTCTTATAGACAGGGGCCAGGCCAACAGCACAGTTCATCAGTTTCTGGGCACCAGCAGAAGTAATCTCCTTGGTAAGAGAAGCAAAACTACAGATGACGCATAGGGGTCTCCTTTTTTTTTTAAAACTTTTCCTTGGCATCAAGCCGCGTTTGTTAGCAACAATAGCAACCACAAGGTGACAACTAACACCATCAGTAAAACCCGACTTTCGGCAATCTGCCGTGCGCTGAAAACCCTTTGCCCAGTTTTAAAAAAAAAAAAAAAAAAAGGCATACTTCAATCAATAAGACAAAGGACATCACAATCCAGACAACCTGCTTGCTGGACTTACCAGTAGCATCCTGGATATACTTGGCATGGAGGTTACCCTGCGAGTAAATAATCCGCTGGAGGTGCTACAGGGGGTATTCAACTACTAGTTTTACAAGAGTAGCCTTTTTTTTTTTTTTTTTTTTTTTTTTTTTTTTCACACAACAGAAGAACACCAGCTACCACTTGAATTGCTCCAGTTTTCAGCGGGGAGCAGCCATGGCACACAATAGTAAATTGAGAGGGAGCTAGTCTTGTTCTTAGTGCCTCACTGGGCCTGAAGGTTGCGGAAGCGGTGCCCTGCACCTACAGTAGAGCCGTGATCTGCTGTCCAGAACAACAGGACGATGTTTTCCACAATCCTTTTGCGTTTTGATTTTAGCTGCCTTAAGACTGAAGGGAAACTACTGTAGAGCTATGGCTTTATGAACAAGTGCACACTTTACTTGGCTACTTCAGACCCATAAAATGAATGGGAAGAAGTGTGATCCAAGATCGGTGCACGACTTGGAGTCTTTCTGTCTACTTTTGTCATACCTCGGCCACCTATTTCACAAGGGTTCTACCTACCCTCCATCAACATTGCTGCAATCTCCAGCAGGTACGTCTTCTCTTCCACTAACCTAAATGAAATACTGTAGGACTCAGTTAGCTTTGGTAGTCTGAAACTTGAAAGCTTACGGTGTACCAAAACCAGATCTTTTAAATGCAGTGTTCTAGGCTGTAGTGCAATGGTAATGGTCATTTACAGTAATATATACTCTATGTATTTTTTTTAAATTTTTTTTTGTTTTTCATGGCATTTGGCTGATGGGGATACAAACAGAACAGTACACCTCCAAAAGAAATGTGCTATTACATTACTAAAAGTGATTACTTGTGATTTTGTCTTTTTAATGCAATTTCATATCGCTAGCAAGCAGGTGTGATTTAATCGACCGTAGATCGGGTGACCCCTATTTTTTGCATTTTAAAATGTAAAATTCTGTGTCTTAATTTGGTGATTTAAAAAAAGAAAATGTCTTGCTGCGTTCCTTATTATCACTGGAACAGAAATACAGTAAACTTTGGTATTTGCCAAACTAGCTTGTAATACCTGTTACTTCTCCATAGATATCTCTGTCTCTTCTTGAAAACTGAAAATGATTTGAGATGTTTGCTTTGCTTTAGCTTTCTGTTTTTGCACTGTGTGTTTAATAAAAGCAAAGCTCTGTCACAACTTAAGTTATTTAAAAAATGCTTTATTTTACAATGGAGGTGTGTTTTCTTTGCAAATCTGTAACAGTGTGACGTGTAGTACCATACGCTTTTTGGCTATTTAATATCGGTCAGTTGTCAGTGTTAAAATGAATCTTGACAGGCTTTTGCCCAAAGAATACATAAACAGTATTTTATCAAAAGTTTTTAAAGAGATCCAAAATTGGACAATTTATTTGCATATATGTATCTGTGAATGTTATATAGTAATGTACCAATATTATAATCTGATTTAACAACAATAACACAATATCATTTAAATGTTTTACAGCCATTGGGCTGTATTAAAGCATCAGTGTGGCTGTTCAAGTACCAGTCCTGTGCATTTAATCATTGAAAACATTTGAATACTGCTGGCAAATTCCCAATTTCCCAGTATTATCTTCATTTCAGGAATAAAGGTCATATCCTGGAAAATAGAATAATCTCTGCATAAGGATAGGGAGCCATGCAGATTTCAGTATTAGACTATAATAGTAACAAATCCTGCCAGCAGGGGTTTTCCTGGATTACACTTTTAATCTGCAGACGGACACCTGAGCCTTTGTTTAAATTAAAGGATTAGAGTACGTGCGCAGCGATAATGAGGAAAGACATAAGAGACCTGACATTTTCAATAAAACGCAACATAGCTTTTGTTAATCTGAAACTCTGTAAAATGTATTTTCATAGAACAGTATTCTCATGAAAAATTATAAAAGCAAATTTTTATATTTGAGAGTTTATGCCTTTGTACTGTAGGGTGACCAGCCACATTATTTTTTTCCATTAACATGAACACTAACCACGCCTCTGGGGGTAATGCTGACTCCCAGGGTATTGTCTTTTAGTTATGGCTGCATTAGCCACTTGAGGGAAAAAAAACCCCACATGGTTCTCCTAATGGGTTCCTGCTGCTATACTAATGCATTATTGTATGCACTAGTTTTAACATGGTAATGTATCTTTCAAACTGTGATGCATTGTTAAGAAATCATGACTGTCCCTCATCAGTATTCCAAACATTTGCTGGATCATGTTGGCACTGTAAGGGCTATACTATAACTGAAAATATATAAATAATCTAAAGTCACTACTGTATACTTGTGCAGTCTTTTCTCCTAAAATCCTAACTACACCTTGTGGTACAACTACTGTTAATGAAAAATGAAAATGACCCCTCCACCACAAGGTTCTTGAGCACTAATTGTCAGTTTTCTGCTCTTAAAAAAAGATGTAGGCCTATATATTATCTTTTTGTTTTATTCATTATACTTAAGGAATTCATTTCTTTACAGAGTGTTGCTTGACGAGTCTCCTTTTAATAACTCAGTCGGTGTTCATTTAAACCGAATCTCTCTGTCTCGCTCTGTTTTACTGGCCCTTTTCCATGTGCTTTACAAGTTCAGTTTATCTGGCTACTGGCTGCAAAGAAGGCCTTTGTTTTTCTTTCTGTAGAAACACAGACTTGGGTAGATCTCAGGAAGCTAAGAAGGAAACCAGTAATCTGAGAAAGAAGCATCTGCAAACAGGCAACTTCAGCCCAGAAGGTTCTTTAACAGCTGGGCTAAAAGGTTTGCCATTTTCCAGCTTTTAAAAAAAAAAAAAAAAATAGCGCAACTGTGTTTTTGCAGTTTGTGCCAGATTGCTGTGAGTCATATTCTTCAGGGTGGGGGCAAGGCATAGTTGTTACATATAGCCAAAGTTCTTGTGGGCCACTGGTGATGGGTGGAGGGAGTGGAATTCTCCTGGGAATTATCTATCTAGGTAGGCTGTAAAGGATCTGTTAAGAGAAAGACAGTGTAGGAGGTGGGTCCAGTTTTGCTGCACTAACATTTCATCATACTGGAATGCTTGTCTAAAATGTTGCAATTAGAGTTTAATGTGCGGTAAGTGGAGTCTTTACTTGTATACTGATGTGAATATAAGGTATTAATAACCACTCCTTGTTGAAAGTTTTGTCTAAATGTTTTAGTACTTGCTGTATAATATGAAAGTGAAGGTGACTTACAGTACAAACCTAGATTTCCTTTTAAGCAGAATTAGCCCTTATTTTATATATTGGCAATCAAAGTATAAAATCAAAGTCAGTGGATTTTGAACTTGAGCAGCATCACCGCAAAAACAGGAGATTTGCTTTAATATTATTTTACCATAGCTCAATAAGCAGAAATGACAACCACAGCTCTCTATCAAATCACTCCCTTTTTTATGTATTATTTGTTCACATAATGCATGTATAAGCAAATCCTGTTTGCCCTACAGTATTGGACTACTGCATGGAAATTCATTACTAAAAGTACAAGCTCAGCAATAGTGCTGAAATGGCAGCATAACCTTGTGTCACCACATTAAAGACTGCTAGGACTTAATTAATGAAGAGATCTGTTCCATTGATCAATGAAAGAGCAACCACAGCCATACCACAGATTTCAAGAATCAAAACACGCGATGAGGAAAGAATTCTAGGTCTAGTTCATGCATATCACTTGGCAATGTACAGCCTGTATTTATATCCTTGTGATTCGTTAATGTGCTTTATTCGTGACCATGGAACAAATAATTAACATTTCCACAAACTGGCTCATACTGTTTTAATAAAATGTACAGATGTAGTACGCATTTACAGTATGGATACAGTACACTTGCATTTTTCAGTATTCTGTGGAGACATAGAAAATATACTTGTTTACTTAAAATAATCCCTGTAGTTCTGCAGTTTCTAACCTTACTTTGCCAGTGTAGCATAATATGGATTTTGTTTTTCATTCTCTGCAGTATGCCTAGCCTTCCAGTAGAGAAGTTTTACGGGAGAACAGACAACCATTTTTTGTTATTTCTTGAAGACTTTCTCATGGTAATGCATTTGAGAAAACACTATTTTTCCCCAAAAGCTTTTTTTTATTTTTCTAATTTAGGTGGTGGTCCCCTTACAAGTGGGGTCTAAGCACTGTTTGTCTTCATAATGTTTGCTGGACATTTAATTAAGGTCTGTAATTCGCCGATTGACGCAGCACTGATGTAACTGACTTTGACTGATGTAAATACTATTTTCTGTCTGGAATGACAGCACTGTATATGTCCCTGGATCAACTCCATGCTAAACGTTGCTGGCATTCATTGATTCAGTCCAGTTATTGAGCATGACAGGTGTGTCGAAGGTAAACCACCTTAAAATATATGCAGCAGTACTTTATGTTGGCCATGACTGTAAAATGTATTTTTTAGTTTTGTAAGAACATGCTTTAGACTTCCATTAGCTACATAGGTGGTATGTGCAGTTTTAAAATACTGTAAACACCTGTTATAGCACATATGTATTTGAATTTTAAAACATAATTTCTGGTACTTCTTCAGGTTAAAGGAAGCTTTTAGTTTCTATGTTATCTTTTTTTCTCTTGGACTCGCTGGGCAATTTCACCTTAGTTATATCTTCTGGGTCAAAGTTACTGGCTGAAAACATGTCACTCAATGTGGGAAGAAGCTGATTGGTTATTGACAGGAGAGAAGCCAGTCAAGTGGTGAGGACAATTTCACGCTCCAGGTGAAATGACCCAGGAAGTACAGTACAAGACAGTCTCAAAGCATAGACTGTGAACAGTTTTCTTCAACCAGATGTGTAGTTTTTAAATGAAAAAATGAGTGTTGATCACTTTTTTGAGAAATTAATACCGGTGGATGTGCATAGTGGAGACATTTTAGGGAACTATTTTGTTAGCTACAGTTACTTTTAAGTAATGCAGTGGCAAAGCTGGTGAACATTTAATTCTGCTTATCAAATTTGAAATAAAGGGGAGACCTTTTGGTTATGTTCTGTTACAATCACCATCAGTCAACCAAATTATTAATCAGTTCCCTTAATGTAGCCATTTTATTTTGTCTAAGGGAATCCATACTTTAAGTTAAATTGATAGTCCTCATTATCCTCTATTCAGTATAATTCTATGTTTCTATCAGTAGGTGGATTTGAACCTTTTGACTATCCTTGATTTTATTTAAAACATTTTGGTAAAGAAACAAAAAAAAAAAAAAAAAAAAATAAACTTTTTGGTTGTTTAGCACAGGGGTTTTCAACCTTATTTTGAAACTGTACCCCTTCTGTCTGGAGGTTTCAGCTCAAGTACCCCTTTACAATTTTCACTCTACTGAATGACACAATAATTGCAGTAAAATGGCCAATAATCTGATTGGCACAGTTCTTTTCCTCCCCCGTTTATGTAATAAACAAGTTGTCACAACAGTTTGGGTGAGTAACTGCTGGTTTAGGACAGAATAACAAACAGTAGGCTTAATTCTTCAAACTTTTAATTATTAAATTAAGTATTTCGATGCACGGAATTAAAAGACAAGTGTTTGGTAATCTCTTTGGAAACCAGTCATACATGTTTTTTATTCGGCAAAGTTAGTATAAATAATACAAAATAGTGTGCATTGTAAGTGTTTTTTACATTAACGTTTACTTCCCATCTCCTTATAATTATGTGCCATTTAAAATGTTTACCTCAAGATGAAACTATAATAACTACTAAGAATGATAAATGTTTTTATTAAAGCCAACTTAAAAATTATCCAAAGGGATTCAGTATAACTTTCTGTCACTTTGCATTTTTTGTAGACTGTTTTCTTCCTTTGTTTTGCAAGTAAGCAATGTATCCATTTCACTAAACACCGAAAACAAATTCAACCAGCCCCTATTGCTGTTACTAAAATGCAGCTGCACCTAATAAATAAAACAAAAACTGTCTTATGAGTATTATAATAGTGATATTTACCAGAGCATTTATACTGTACTTCTAAAGAATGCAGAAAGATTACGTTTCCCTGATTAGGAGGCTTGGTGGTCCAGTGGTTGTTGAAAGGGGCTTATTACCAGGAGGTTCACCCCCAAGTCTCTAAGTCGATTAGGATAAAAGCGTCTGCTAAGTGACCTAAATAATAATTGGTATACAACAAGCTGAAAACATGAAAGTTCATGAGCAGCACAGAGCTCTGTCCATAGGCACACTCAACGGACACCTACTTCACCCATCCTAATTGAAATCCTGCCCACTCAATCAAAACCTTGCACGCATAAGTGCGGACATGATGCGTTCTGTTTTTTTTTGTGTTGTGTTTTTTTTTAATTTTATTTTATCTGCAGTTTGATCTGTAAACAAAAATGTAATATGCACAGTGGTTTAGAGATACGATATAATACTATTTAAAAGAAATAATAATAATTTCATTTTTATTTGTGCTTTTCTGACTCTTCGAAGTACCCCCATAGGTACGCGTACCCCTGGTTGAAAACCCCTGGTTTAGCACAAAAACACTTTTCAAATGGGAATACTGATATGTTTTAAATTTGAAGTACTACTAACAGTACTGTTGCACTGCACACATGCTAAACAGTCAACCACTCAAACCCCTGATCTGACATACAGAATATTTCTATTGAAGAAAAATAAAGAATTTCTACAGGCATATTTCTACTTACTTTTCTTGTTTGTGTTGTAAATGTTCTTCTTGCATTTAAAAATAAAGGTACAGTACTGAAATTTATAACTTGTTTAAATAAAACGGCCTTATATTTTTGTTTATACACTGCCATTAGCCAGCCATTCTGTTATAATACATTTTTTATGTGCTATACAAATCTGGCCAAACCAAATACAAAAGGCACTGTCTGGACATGTAACGCTTGTAGAAAGTTCTATGCAATTTGTTTCGCATAATTAGCAGGAAATATACCCTGTCTTTTTAATTGTCAATAAGCATAAAGTTCCCAGAAGGAATAACTAAAAATATCTGGGAATTATAAATGGATGAAAACCAGCACACCATCTACAGTCTAATCCAGTAAAGGGAAGTTCTTTCCTAAACATGCCAAGAAATAAACCTTGCAAATGAACAAGCCATCTCTTGTGATTTTTTCAAGCAATTTTCAGAGTACAGTAGGACTGTAACCACATCAGAAATAAACACAAAATTATGCATTTGTACTGAGACAGTGCACGCTTTAGGTTTGTTGTAAATAAACACTAAAATGTGTGTAAAAACTTGAATTTACATTATATTCAAAGTGCTCCTCAAATTTTCAATGGAGCCTGATGACATATCAGTGGACTAACAGTGCATTCCATTTCACCAACCTGTTTCTTTTTCACACTTTTTGTATACTGAAAAGCTTTAAAGAAGGGGATCCAACAGACCCAAGTAATCACAGTAGCAAAAAACTATTAAACAGTGAATCTACTATCAAACTAGCACGCACTGCTCATTCTCATGACACCCAGGCAGAATGTGAATAGAGCGTTTATGCCAAGCTGTTAATGCCAGTCCCTGATGACTCATTCCTGGTATTCAGTCGGAAACAGGTTGGGATTCCCTCTGGAGATGTTGTACACAAGTAGAGTTTAAGTTAATGTTTTTCATTGTTTATACTTGATTTTATTTAAACTATGCAGTCACTCACCCTCACCTTTTATTTTCCTAATATATCAGATGGGAGCAGGTTATTTTTAGAGATATTATGAGCTATATTCCTTGGCTGAGTTTGTAAGAAACTTGATTTCCATATTTATTTCTCCTTTTACATTTTGGTGAATGAATAATACATTTGTTGTGTGTCCCAAACAATTGTGGTTATTTTGTTTAGGTTTTTTTTTTTGTTTTAGTTTTTTTTTTTTTTTTTTTTTTTTTTTAGTATTGTGTACCTTGCTATTGGAACAAAGACACGATAAAGCAAGGAGGTTACTGGATGGGTAGACCTGTACAGTTTGGTGTCAGAATTACAGTGTGTACTTTAAAAACTGCTGGTAGAATGACCAGTACTGTCCACTCCACTTCAAGTTACTGAATTAAAATCTGTGTGCCTACCAACAGTTTGCATTATCGGCTAAAGAAGTTTTAATTCTGTTCGTCCATTGCTCCTAGTCCTTAATTTACTAAGACATCAATCTTCCTAATCGGAATTATAGTATTCTTCTATTAGGTAACTCAATTCTGAAAAGAATGCCCTAGTGCTTAAATCCTCACGCAAAAGGTGGATTTGCTGGTCGTTTTGTTTAATTACAGTTGCTCAGTAGGTGGTAGGTTAACAAGACGTATGGACGTATTGCGATCTTGGAATTATCACTACCCTCAGCTGGTCTAAATCTTACTAAATTTCTTTATTGAAATTGGCACCATGTGTTAGTTTCAGTTTGGAATTTCACTTGCTGTAGAGGAAAGGATATTCCATATGGAAAGAAATGTACTGTAATTGAATGCTCTTTTATTACTGGTTAATACATTACTGGTGAAAGGAATCACAGTGACTTCCTTGTTTGAACGGAAAAAGAAGTTAGATAATGTTTAGAAAATGTTCCATAAAATTCTGGATAATAAAGTACGTACTGGTACTGTACCACCTTTACTACAATGTCAAAGTCACACACACTAATACACAATATAGATTATATATATATATATATAATATATATATATATATATATATATATATATATATATATATATATATATATATATATATATATATATATAATGAGACACACACACACATTTTATTAAATTTATATATATATATATATATATATATGTTAACATATATATATATATATATATATATATATATATATATATATATATTATATATATATATTTTTTTTTTATTATTATTACTTGGTCCTATTTTAAAGTTGTAAAAATGTTCATACTGTAGCTAAACTGACAATGAAAGAAACAATCTGCTGTGTTGAACTTTTTATCCCTACAGTAATATATTTATGAACAAAACTATGAAACAGCCTTCGCCAGCAAAAGCTACGGTAACATGCTTTCTGAGATTGATGTTATATCATGTACTGCATATTTGAAAATTGTGAATTACTCTTGGCTGTAATGAAGAAAATCATACAGGTTTGCATGCCATCAACTGTCATGCCGTTTTGCCAAAAATATCCATGCATGAAATTTGAATATTGTACACCATTATAACTTCTTGGTTATGGTCAATGACAAGTATATGTGACAAGACTCAACTCAAAGTAAATGGAGAAGCACTGTCCTAGTCTTTCATTCTGTCCTTTCAATATGTTCCCTCTAAGACTTTCATTTAGTTAGCCACTGTATCTAAAGCAACTTAAGTTTTTCCAGTGTGGCTAAAAAATGTTAAGCCACTTAACAATACTGTAAACAATAAGTTAAACATACTGTTTCACAGGCAAAAAGACGTATATTTTATTTTAAAACATGTAGATATTTAAATGCCAGACCCTACCCTTTAGAATAACCAGTATATTTAAAGTGCACTATAACTCTGATTCCCATTTAATAAATTGAGTCTTACACAAGTGCATTTTTCAAGGCCTTCGCCACTGTGACGAACTTGGTGAAAAATTAAGGTAAAACGTTTAGCATGTGGTGACGAGGCAAGCGGCTAACGGGAACATAGCTTCAAAGCACATGGTATACGGAATCAGGAATGTAATTTAGGAATGCCCTGCAATTAGTGACACTTATGATTAATGTTCTCTAGCATGAGCAGTGATTCTGCTTTTTAGTTTTTGAAAGGACATTTTCTTTTAACCTTGTCTGGGAATGTGACCTCATATCTAGGAGCTAAAAGCCACTGTCATTGTAATATGTTAAGAATTTAAATAATTAAGTGCACAGCATCACCTGCCTTCAGGTTAATTAATTGAAACCAGATCTGTACTTGCTGTAGAAAATAATGTAATACATAACATTTGTTACTTCAAATTTACTTACACCTTAAAGTGCCAAAGTTGTTATCAGACCACTTTCTACACAATCAAACCAGTCGGAGGGCGTGTTTATACAGACTTTGTTTGTTATACCAGTCCGTGAGGAGGCTGGTATACTGTATCTGGCCAAAAACACCCTGTGCCAGCAGAGTCTGATCTAAAGTTGTTTTCAATGCTAATGTAATCTTCTGAAAGAACAGTGGGTGTGCATTGTAGGCCAAAATCTATCAAGATCATGCGGTCTAATCAACACTGTGCTGAGTCAGCCCTGAACTTTTAATTTTGAAGTGTTTAGCTTAGTGGAAACATTACAGTGTATCACCTGTTTTGTTCTGACATTTATGCTGTACAGTGCATAATGTACCTCACTACACAAGGTGTTGTAGAATGACTGGTAAATTTCAATACTGTACAAACTGAAGTGTTAATTCCAAAAAGTTAGCATTAAATGAAGATCATTTGAAATAGTAAAACTGGTGTATGTATAACATTAGTTAGATAGTGCTGTAGTAATTGCTGTCAAACCTGCAACATCTTTATCTGAAACTACTTTCCAGCATACTTAATGAGCTGATGTTTAAACCCACTTAATTGGTTAATCTTGCATTACACACCTTATATGACCCCTGGTTACTTATCTTGTGCTTTTATAGTTACTTATGTACAGTAGATTGCACTTGTTGAAGAACTCTAGAACTAATCGGTCTACTATACAATACATTCATGTAGGACAGGACTGAAAAACAAATATGCTACATTGTCTGTTGTTTTTAAAGTGGGGTCTGCAGGGTTTGCACAGGAGGTCATCAGAAAGTGATCTTTGTTGTGTGAGGGGCAGGCCTTGCTGTCCTAGTTTAATTTTAAAATGTCTTCAGTAAATCTGTATGTTTGATTTTTCTCTGGGAGTAATGCATTTTTATTGCATAGGTTATGCATTCGCACCTGGCCATTCATTAAAAGGTCCTTTTTATTTTATTGTGTTACATGTTCCCATGTGTTGCTACAACTGTTTAAATAAGGAAATCTACTGACAGAATCTACAAAATGGGAGGACGGGACACTAATTAATTGCTCTAATCCCCACTAAGGTACTTTAAGGGTGGAGTATACTTAAGAGTTTATACTACAGTCGTTTCCATTTTAAAGGTTATTTGAAGCAGATGTTCTTTTGAATAAGCCAAGTGGAGAATGTGAAATCTGTTTAGCGATCGTAAAGGGGATTAAATTTGTTGCATGTTATGCGGAAGTTGAACCAAGAGTAAAAATGAAGCATTTAACTTCTAAGAACTGTATTCGCAATCAGATGCTGTGCTAAACACACCAAGGGTAAAACTCTAGACAGCTTTGTGTGCCATATTGTGAGAGGGAATCAATACTTTGAAGAATTAGTGGTCCACTGTCGTTAATAAAGCATGGTTAAGCAGCAAAGCCTTAAGAAAATTTGCCATCCACTATAGTGGCGACATACAGAGCCTGTGTCTCTTAAAAATAAATAAATAATGTATTATACTGTAGCCACCATTTTATAAGAAACCACAACAGATTTAAGTTTATTATTAACAAAGTATATTTTTAACATTCAAGCAGACACACATTCCCAAGTAAGTGGGCAAATGTATTCAGTTTTCATTTGAACAAAGGGACAATGAGTGGCTTAAAGTGTTTTTTTGTGATGCCTATTTTTAATGTGTGTTTTTTTTTTTTGTTTTTTTTAAATATTGTGATCCTGCTACTCTTTGCCTCAGGAATATTGGTGGATCAGAGAGAAAGACAAAGACTGAATTCACTTGATGTTGTTCATTATGTGGGCAAAGCTTCATTCCTAACAAGGCTTGAATGAAAACAGGAATAAATACCATACTCAAAAGTAGCGCAGTGAAAACTTCAGTTTAATAAAAAAAAAAAAAAAGTGTGCACAGTATTATTCTGTAATAACTTATTCAAAAAACAAGGAACATTTACTGTATGTGTACTGTAGCTCAGAATTGATGTACTGTTCTTCTGCAGTGTTCAGAATCCATACAGACATGTAGATAAGTTATAACTACAGTAGTTCTGTGGAATTGTTTACTGAAAATACTGCAGCTTTACACCGCTCAAGTGCAGCATCTTGATTCCATTGAGGCTCTGCTTTAGCCAATTGGGTGGAACTAAGGAACAAAGGATGGTGAAGTAATTTGGCCAGCGCCAGTGATTGGGTCATCAAAAAAGCATGGCTCAGGATTGTTTCCCTAGGTTTTACAGCTACGGCCAAATGTTTTGCATCACCTAGAATATTAAGGACTGAGACGTAATAAAAATAAAATAACTAAATGAACATAATTTCATGTGATCAAGGAAACTACAAAATGTATATCGCAAAAGTCTACCGGAAGCCATAATAGTAATACAGTATTTCATGTTAGATTTTGAAATGTCACATTTTTCCAATTTTTCGTTAAGTATATGGAAAACTACTATGTTAATGAAACATTTTTCAGCAGGTTTAATTTGACTTTATGAAGCAAAGTTAGTTATTTCTATAGGATGATGCTGAAATTCTGGCCATAGCTATATATTCTTGCACAAGATAATAACTAATTTTTAAATACAGGCTTTAGGAGAATGTTTCCCCTGAGGAATTCCCAAATTGCATGCACTCAAATAGAATAAGTATGTTTTTGGTTTTTCTGTTTGTTTTACAGAATTCCATGAACCTTCCTCCAGACAAAGCAAGACTATTGCGCCAGTATGACAATGAAAAAAAATGGGAACTCATATGTGATCAGGTACAGTGTGTACGTTTGTGTGTGTGCTGTACAGTGTGTGTGCCATTTGTCCACTGCACCTACTCTCAGCCAATCAAAATGGCAGCTGTGACTACTGCTCTGACTACTTTTACCAGTTTTTTTAGGTAATCTACGATAGCACAAGCATTACAATTACAGTATTTCATGACCATATACAGAGAGAGAGTCATTTCTTCTAGGTGTTTACTTTGTCTCATCCCCTCAGGTATTGTTGTTGTTGTGTGTGTGTTTTTTAAAAAAAAAAAATTTGAAAGGGTATACCAGGAGAACATGCCCCACACCATGTAACACCGGCCCCTAATAACATGGCCAGGTGGTGTGTGGGTATATAGGAATCCACTCCTGCTATTTTGATTACATTTAGTATTGACATTCCATAGTATTTCATGCTGAGGTAATTTTACTCTACAGTATGCATGCCATGTGTTATTATAAATACTTGGGTGATCTAATTTGTTGTGACACTGACATAGTAGGGGTATATATGCATTGATTTTTTTAAATGCTTTTAATAGTATTACTTTTCAGTCTTCTTTTAAAAATGTGCAGATACAGTACAAATGTTGTATTAAAAGTAATTCCACTAGATATAAATGCAGTGTATTGAGTTTTTTCAAGATACTGAGTTTACGTTTCAGAATTTTCTTTTTGCAGGAGAGATTTCAAGTGAAGAATCCTCCTCATACCTACATTCTGAAACTGAAGGGTTATCTGGACCCAGCCGTCACCAGGAAGGTAATCCCTACATTGTTTGTGTTAACACATTTTGTTTCCATGTATATTTCCAAAGCTGCAGCCTCTTCTTTTGTTGACTGTAGTGGACTCTTCCTTCCCTTAACCCTTTGGAACTGTTTTCCATGTAACACTGTATATATGACATGTAAATTTTGTTTCGAAGATAAAAGTAGTACCAATTAAACTATGCTGTCCAGAGTCCTATTTTAATCATGTGAAGTGATATTAGTACAATGTACGATTATAAACCTTGTTTAGTGGTTAAAGGGTATATAAGGACCTTTTTATTTTATTGTTGCATGTTCCCATGTGTTGCCACAACTGTTTACGTAAGGTGTGTGTGTGTTTAATTTTGTTATACATTTTGACCACTTTTTTAAACTTTTAAATTGCATTCCCTGCCTCAAGATGGCTTCCCATGTACCCGCATGTATCTCTCAGAACTACATTTTCCATCATCCTCCTGCTCACTGGTAAATCCATCTGTTACACATGTGAGCAGGAGGGTGATGAGAAATGTAGTTCTGAGAGGTCCATGCAGGTACATGGTATGGTATTTTCATCCATAAATGCATTGCTCACTGAACAGAACAGTTCCGTACTACTAAAAATAAAAATTGGCTTCAGTTGAACCCGTACACAAAATTCAAGTCCGAATGGTAATGCTAGCAACACAAATAATGTTTGAATTAATTGTGAATCTGCTATAGATTATATACCCTTAATGATTCTATCCAAATTGTAATATCAATGATATTGCCTTTTATTGTGTACTAACTAGGGCCTAAGGTTAAGTACATCTGTACAGAAGTTTGTATTGTACTTTTACATAAATGATTACAGTACTGGTACCAAAAATAGAGAATTACCTAAATCCATAATTTTGAATAACTGTGTCTAAATTTAAAGCTACTTTATATAATTACTGTGCTGGGACAAATGTGGGTGGTTGGGTACAAACAAAGCATTGAAAAACAGCCTACAAGCTGGAAAATCTCAATTGCCAATTACCAATGTCCACCATTCAGTGAGAGCGTGCAGGCTGATTAAGTATGCCTCGGCCGCCATTCTTTTCACATTAACACTAATTATCGTCTACAACATTTGGAGGCTTGCTGCATTCAAAATGCTATAATTATCTGAATATTTGACTTAAAGGTAAATTCTTCAATGTCAGTCTCATTTTAATAGATGTAACCTAAGCCTGTAGTTTAAATTTTTCTCTGCATGGGAAACTGATTTGAGAAAGCAAATATATTTATGGGTGTTATAAACGTGCAGAGGGTTGGTATCCTGTTGAATCGGATTCTGCACTCGAGAGCTTCCTTTGGCAGGTCAAAAGGTTGTATTGACAACATAACTATATAAATCTCTGTATAATTCTGTGGAGGACAGAAACCATCTAAAAAGAATTATGAGAAACAGGGGAGACGCGCATATTACGTGTTTGGGATGTAGTACAATCGTATGTTCGTGTTCTCCCAGAGATAAATACTGATACAATTTTGAAAGTTTTGAAGTGGGCCTAAGCTGTTTGTAACTAGTTTTGTGATAATACATAGTTTTATTGTTTCTATATATTAGGTCTCTCTGCTGTCATCTAAAAATATCTTTTCTACAGAACAAAAAAAAAGTATTTTTTTTCTTTTTTGGTATTGGCTTCATAAGTAGATCATTGCTATTCAGCTACTTAAACATTATGTTGTCACATTTTTATTTGATTCCAGCTTTATGGTAATTTAACTGAACTGCCTTTAGAATTGGTTGATACAAAACAGGGCTGAAAAGTGATATATACTGCAACGGTCTTTCATCCCTCAGAGTTTCAGGTTAAAAAACAAATAGTCCCTTAGAAAAAGAAAATGAGAGCAGGAGGAGGCGGCGGCAGTATTCCAAAAAGGGAAGCTTCTGGCCAAACAGGAAAAAGTGACAGGCATGCTAACAGTGACTACAAGATCATTCACACTGTGAAAAGATGCTGTGAATATCTCTCTTGAGTCAGAGGTTAATATTGAAACATCTTCCACAGATGGGTCTCCACTTTATTTTAAGCATACGGCAGTGTATTGGTTTGGTAAGTTATAAGACCAATGTAAATACATATGAGTAACTTCTTAGGTGGCTGTAGTGTAGGCTACCCCTTATAAAAATACTACCATCAGTGCAGTACAATACAGTGCATGAACACAAAAAACAGGATAGTGCTGCAGGTACTTTGTACAGCAGTGCTACTACATTGAAAATACTGTTTTTATTTCTGCAGTAGATTTTTGGAAGGGGTTGATTATGAGAATGCATTCCACTATATGTGTTTGTCTGTATGCTTAAGAATTTTAATTTGAAATGGTACAGCAGTACGTCGGACAGACAAACAAATGCAGTGACTCAGCTTTGTAGTTCCTCAGTTTGCCAGTGTTCCCTTTCCTTACCCCAGCCATAGCATATAAATAGTTGCATATTTTCTATTTGCCAGTGCGGGGAAAGTACAGATGCAGTCATGTCCCTTGCTAAGGTCAGTAGCTGAGATGTTCTTTGCAAGGTATGGAGAGAGAAACAGGGTGAGAGGGAGAGAAAGGGAAAGAGTTATGGTACCTCCTTTTCTTTAGGCTCAAACAATTGCCACTTTGTACTGCTGTGAAATGGTCATTGCCTCCTTTTTAAAAAAAAAAAACATATGCAGGCAAACACATTCCACCAGCTCTTGCACCAATGAGAAAACAGAAAGGAAAGAGAAAACATGAAAAAGTGTAGAAGGATGTGAAATAAATCCTAATTTGTTTTCATGATGTCCTTTTCTGACGCAGTTTTTTTAAGGAGGCTTCATAGTCTTCATTTTTAGAGTTCTGTGAGGTGGCTATAGCAACAAAAATATGCCCTTTTCCAGATGTTTTGCTGCAGAATGTTTCCTGCTAATGAATGTGAAATTTACAACTATTACAGTAGGAATGTGTTTTTGATACAGTGAAAAAGCAGGGCTTCATTTAGCCTGTAATTGATGATTTAATTCTGACCTGTAATTTCCCAACAATCAGAATTTCTATTAATAATGTCAAGTTTTGAATTTCATAACATGTTATATATTATTGCTTATTGCCATTCTTATTGGCTGCTTTAAAAAAGAATCTCCAGGTAACAACCATTCTGACTTTTTGCCAACTACTAAATCTAGAGTTAAAACTACTACTAGCCATCATAGCAGCTCAAAGCTGATTCTGAGGCCTTTCTTTCTGTAATGCAACTGTAAACAGCTGCCATTCCTACTGGGAGAGAAGGAAGTTCATTGACCGCATATTTAAATACCTTTTATATTTAGAGTCACAAGGGGCTTGCTATAAAAGTGTAGTGTTCTGTAATTTATTTCAGAATTGTTGCACACTTGACTAATAAATACATCCCAATTTGCATTGTTCGGACAGTCAAAACAAACAAGAACATTAATCCCACTGGCTGTAACTAATTTATACACAGGCAAGAGATGATTTATGAAATAGTACACTAAATACAGTGGAAAGTGCATAATACATGAAATAGTACACTAAATACAGTGGAAAGTGCGTAATACTTGATAAAATAAGCTAGTAAAATTGTTTGACATCTACTCCAAAATTGATGGTTGTGAACTTTTAAAATGATCTGTCAAGTACAGTGGCTTGTTAATGGGACAAATAATATGCAATTAATATAATTATTTACACTTGAACTAGAAACGCAGTTACTGGTTAAATGGAGGGTTTAATCCTAAAGTATGCATCCATTTATAGTACATGTACTTTTATTCTTTTAAACTATGCTTTTGATAAATACAGTAGTGTATCTAACTTTAAAAAGTGCTCTATTTGAAGACAGTGCAAATAGAGAATTGTAAGCTGATTTATATTAACAAGGAGTCAAGCCATTATGTTTTGATAGTATGCAGTCCCCATTGTCTTATTAAAAACAAGGAGAATGATTTATAACTTGGCAGTATTTTTCAAAATATCCTTTTGCAGAAATTCAGAAGAAGAGTGCAAGAATCAACACAGGTCCTAAGAGAACTGGAAATTTCATTAAGAACAAATCATATTGGGTGAGTAAATAACCAGTATCTTAATATAGGTATCAGAAGAAACACATTTTCCTAGATTCAGTCTTTTCATTTTGCATATTGGAATCCCATAGTTTCTTATTGTTGTAAGCTGTGTTCTATGTACAGTATTTTTAGCTGCAGTAGCTCATTACCATGCAATATGCTTTAATAGGTGGGGTGCAGCAAAAAATAAAAAAAAGTAAACCTTTGGGTGAGAGATATGTTAAAATACTAAGTTATAAATCATTGTTATTCATATTGTAATGTGACTAATGAAACTCATATGCAGTGTGTGGATCTGGAAAGCAGAGGCTTATGACTTCAGCTGGCTTGAATGGGGCTGTAGCAGATCTTGGTTTGGTTGACATACTGAAATGTCAACTGTGACACATTGGTTGGTTATTATATTGACAAGGGTTCATTTTACAAGGGACCTTGCTTATAAATAAGACTATTTTCTTTGCTGATGGGTGGAGCAGAGAGGAAACCAGTTTAACATAGCCACACTGAGCAACATGCTCCCTGCTGACCTGGGGGCCAGAAATGTGTTGTGTTTGTCCCGTAAGCCTGGAACAAGCAGCCTTTGGATGAACCACAACCAGTCAATTAAAAGTAATTAACAAGTTTGATTTAAAAAAAAAAAAAAAAAAAAAAAAACTTGTTTTCACAACTGGAGTAGACGTGTTTCTGTTTCTCAGTGCTTCTTTGAGTGGAGGATTAGGTAGTCGTGGAATAAGCTGATTTTCCAGAAGGAGTAGATATGACCATGACTTTAGAGTGTGACTGTAGGTCATTCCCTCTCACTGTTCCTTTGTTACTGGTTTCTGTCGTCCCCTTTTAAGAAAATGGTTTATGATATGATGAAATCGGCCTGGCACAGCTTATTGTTTTGCAAGGACAGTGCAGTAATAATGCCAGTGTTATCTTCACAGATATATTTTGTGTTGGTGTAATAATAAGGGGCAAATTGATATAATTAACAATCCTGATTGGGTCTTAGTCAGTAATCTTCACAGATTAAAATGTGCTCAACGTTTGATAATGATCAGCTTTGAAATTTGAATTAATAGTGGTTTACTGTAGAGATCCTATATTCTTGTGGCGATCATATGGGCTTATGCTTTGAAAGTTTAGATTAGTAGCAGCTGCCTGTGAAGCTTACATCCATGACTAGCCTGTCTAATCTCCAGACAGATTTATATCAGAATGTAAAGATTTAGTGCCACCTGCTTAGAGTAGCATTTGCAATAGTCAGTATTGGTGAGCGTTAGTGTGTCATTATATGAAATGTGAATCTGTATCAAGTTAAGATTTTTTTTTTTTTTCTCGCTCATTCTAAAAAGCATCATTCCCTTTTTAAAATGTTTGTCTGTAATCATATTTTATCATCTAATTTCTTTTGTGTAGGTGGGTTAGAGAATTCTTAAATGAAGAGAATGAAGGCCTGGACGTACTGGTGGAATATCTGTCTTTTGCACAATATGCTGTCACGTAAGTTTTTATTTTATTATTATTATTAATAAGGCATCTGAGGACTTCTGTGCATGATAGTCTAGGCCTAATTATCGCTCCCATGTTTGTTTTTTCACTGCATTTAAACATCTAAAAATAGTTTAGACACACTAAGTTACACCTGCAGATACATCACGGCTGCTTCTAGCTATTGCTGGGAAGCGGCCGCTCAGACACACACTTCCCTTCTAAAGCATTTTCTTAGCTAAACCCATATACATAGTCAGGGTGTTTGTTTTTTTTAGTAGTAGTGTGAGGCTATTTCAGTGTATTGGTTGGTTGCCTGGTTCAAACTATTCCCAGTGGTAAGGTTGCTCAGCAAAAAAATGTCCATTGTACCACTTCAGATTCTGCACTACTGAAAATGTGTCATCAGTAAAAGGTCCTGTTGAAAAGACAATGTAAAGTAAATAATTATATATTTTTTCCCCCTTGCAGTTACAATAACACAGTGTTCAAGCAAGGCCACATCCTTTTGGCTATTTGTTTATGTTAGCAGAACTAAAGACAAACGTGTCTTCCTTTTTTATTTTTGGTGTAAACATGATTAATAAACAAGTGGAAAGAGTTTATAAGAGTATACATCACCCTCTTTCAGCAGCAGCTTATTGATTTAAGATAGGTGTAAATAAAATTAAATGTAATACATTATTGAAATAGAGTTCAGATGTCTACAGACATTGTACACAGAATCCCAGTCATGTTGACTGATGGAAATCACTACTGTAGATAGCATGACTCAGGTTTATACTATAGTTATCCATATGAAACTTTCCTATTGTCTTGTTGGCTGTATGTAATTAGCTGCAGTATTTTTGATACCCTGGTACTATTTCCTATGTAATTACTTTCTTTGTGAAAGGTAGTGATTACTGTACAGGTCTATTAGTATCCTACAGTAGTGTGTATGTGGGGGGGAGGGTTCAATGTATCTAATGAAATTCAAAGGCTTGACAATCGTTTCTTTTTGTTTCCTGCCAGGCTTGATTTCGACAGTTTGGAGAACAATGTGGAGAACTCTGTGGAAAAGTCCAAGCCCTGGAGCAGGTCCATTGAGGATTTGCACAGAGGAAGTAACTTGCCTTCTCCAGTTGGAAGCAGCATCTCCCGGTCTAGCAGGCATTCTACATTACGGTAGGGATCTGACACACAGCAAACTTCTTTCATACAATCTAAATATACATTCAATGGCACTGCAGTACACATGACTCTCAGAAAAGACTCATGTGCTTTTCAAACAGCTTGGAACAGATTAACTCTACGCATGCTCATTATTCAGGATTTACTGATGAGATATCAGCCTTGGCCCTTTTTAATGTAAAATAAGATCATTCTAAAAAAAAAAAAAAAAAAAAATCCTTGCTTTGATCGCTCGTTAATGTAATTCTTTTAATGGCTTGTAATGTAACATACATTAAAAAGGAAAGCGAGACGTCCACCCTCATACTGGTAATCCCATTACTGTATTCTTTTCTGTACGGCATTTGAGTTATTTATAATTTCCATTGTCGATTTAGAATGCAACGACTGGTGTATTGAACACAACATGGAGGAACGGCATAGGCGATTTGCTGTAAACCTTTATATTTATTTATTTATTTTTAACGTGGGTTGTTCACTGTTTCTTACTGTCATCTTCTGTTTTCCCTATTGAACTTAGAATCAAACAGAACATTTTTTGAAGGTTATTCATCTTGAATTTGGGTATCTGCTATCTGTGTTGATAGTCAAATATGATAGGATTCTTTTACTGGGTGGTTTTAACCTTCTTGTTGACATTAGGCCTCCTTACATGAGTGTTTGCTTTTCTCGAGAGATCTGTTTCTCGTGAAATAAACGTGGACATGGTGCCTTTTTGTGTTTACATGTATAGCCTCTCATTTCCCTTTGGAACGCCTGCTTTTCAACGAACGCTGTGCAAATGAAGGAAAGCAGGAAAGAGTGAGTCAGATTTAAATTAGCCATGCTGACGGCCACTTAGATTCTCGTGCTGTTAACCGTGAAAGTCCCAAAAATACTGTTTACACGAGCAGAGAAAAGTTTCACGAGAAAGAATCCACATGTCATCGTGTGTTATGTAAATGGTTATTAAAGATCTGATTTGCTGATGGGTAGGGCCTGCTTTTTTAATACTTTGTTTTAGTGTTTTCTCCCACAGTACTTTTCACACATCTGTGTGTGTGTGTGTGTGAGTGGGTGGGTGGGGGTGGGGGTTGATTCCCAAGAAATAAGTCACGAAAAGTCCACACCACATTTTATTTTGAGAATGTGTTAAACAGTGTTTGTGTTGTGCATTGTGTCAAGCTGCCTCTTCCCTTATGGATATTAACACCCAGGCCTCTTCATCGCTCCAGTGGACGTAAGTGGAGGATGGACATGGGTTTTGCTCAGACATAAGCAACTAGGAGAAGTTGCATTGGAGTATAGTTATACACATTTAAACATAGCTATTTGCAAGTGTATACTGAAGTACTGTACAGTAGCTGTAACTACCTGAATTCATCATCACAATCCCACGATGGAGTTTATCAAACATTTTTAGTAATAGTTTTAAAGAGATTTGGTAAACACAATCTGTATGATACTTTACAAACACATTTAGATCCAGGTATGATTAGCATTATGCAAAGTTCTAGGGAAGATTGAGAGAAAAAAGAGAGTTGTTGCAATTCAATTACAAACATTTCTGACTCTAAATGGTGAATTCGAGAAGTTTGTCTGTTTTTTGTGCTGCACATAGCACCGAGACGGCCCTTGCCAGAGTTGTGAATCATCTGCTGATAAGTTCTGACTGGCTTTCCATCAGTATTAATTCTTCTAGATCGAAGTGCTACCTTTGATACTGTAGACCATTCCATCCTAGTGAATCATCTTGAAAGCACAGTGGGACTGCCTGGACTTGTCCTATCCTGGTTCAAATTGTATCTTTCTGATAGTTTTCAGTTCGTCCATTGAGGAGGTAAAATAGGCATTCTCGGAAGTTGTCATACCTAATGTAAAAAATAAATAAATGAAAAAAACGAACTACTGCTGTACTGAACAGAAACACAACGGTACAGAATTGAACTCCTCAAAATCAAATGTCGGGTTAGATTGTGTACACCACATGTCAGGTCTCGGAAGATTAAGTGTAGTTTATTTCTAGGAGTTTCATTTTTCATCTTGGATTAATTCCAGTTTGATTTCTTCCTCTTTTTCAAAAGGTATGTGAGTTACAGAAGGAGTGGTTTGTGATACATATCCAACTTGTCTTAACAGACCTACAGTGCCCCTAACACGAGGCTTGGACAGTGTGTGGCTCAGCATCACTCATTGTCCATAAGATTAAGCATATTGTTCTGTTACATACTGTATCTAGCTTTCTCTAACAAAGGTGTTCTGTTAGAGTGTCAATAGAGAATTCTAAGCTGATTAGATAAACAAGAAATAAAGCCAGTGTATTGAGATAATATGCAGTACCCAATGTCTTATTAATAGCACAAGGAGAAGGATTTAAGCTCCCTTATGTGTCTGATTCAAAAAAGCATTTGCATGCAATCAATCAAAAAAGTCTCTGTAAACATTTCAGCAAAGTGATTCTTCTAACCTAAAAAAAGCTTCACTTCTGGAGTGTTTTTTAAAGTAGTGTTGCTGTTCTGTCACAGAGTTTTTGATTGACAAATAAGCCTTTTCAAGTGCATTTCAGAACATGAAAGACATTCACACGTTGAGAAATCCCTTGACTCACTCGATGATCAATAGTACAGGAAGTGCAGAAAACCCACAGGGAGTGTATATATGGCAACACATAATGGCACAATTTACCTTTTTAAAACTGTCAAAATAGTTGGAATAGAAAATGTCATGCTTTTAAATAAATACACAGATCAGATAAATAAATACGCTGATTAGATATGAGTGCTTTTAAACACTGCCACACACTATTATCAAGTAATCGGATTGACATTATAATGTTCTCCTGTAATCAAATACTGCATGAGTACACAGCACTTTCTGTTCAGGGGGAAGGAAGGAAGCCATTAAAGGTTTTATGGAAGAAATAAGAGTTGGATAAAATGCAGAAGATTCAAAAGAAGTTGAATTATTGAAGATAACGTAAATCTGCTCAGTAACAAAGGGTCAAAGGTCACAATAGTATATTTACGTTCCCAGTGTGACAATTATGTTAAATATTTACACTTTGACAAGTCACTTTGAATCATTCTGTTCCCCAGTCACCTGGAAAAATACAAGACTCCCACACAAGCATTCAGAGAACACTTTGCTTAGTCTGTCTGTTTAATCAAGTCGTGCATACCTATACCACGGTCAAGGATTGGTCCATTCTTCAAATACTTCGTCTCAAGTGCATACATAAAATAGTCATAACATACAACAGTCTAGTTAAACAACAAAATGGCAGTCGCACATGATTAATCTGCACAAAAAAATGAGCGGTGTATGAGTAATTGACCAGGACTAATACCAAGTATTATTATGAAACATGCTGTAATCTCTAAAAGAAACAACTTTATTTATTTATTTTTTTCCTTGGGTGTGTTTGTATTATTGTATATTGTAATATTGTATTGATGCCAGCAATGTGTTGTAACAATCTATAGCTTTACTTTCATTGACAAAAGCGTGCAGGGCTCGCGAGAGAGAGGAATGCTTAAGCTGCTTGTTTTATACAAATTAGGGCAGTGTTTAGGAAGTACCTTTTAAAACACACAATGCGGTTAAATGTTAGTCTTATGCAAATACATTCAGTGAAATGTAGTTGCTGTTTTAAGTATATAGTTTAAATAAAATATGCTTTTGATGGGATTGTGTTATAGAATACAGGCAGGCCTGGTCTGCATATTCTCTTCTGATCTGCCGGCATTATTTCTGCAGACCCACGAATGTTTCCTAGTGTCTCATAGCCCAAATAAAGACCAATAATACCCAAATAATGTGTGGATTGTTATACACAGTATGGTTGGAGTTGCAGTTTTTTACTGATGGGACATAATTCTGATTTGTTGGAATTTTTGTAAAACAGATGTGTCATATATATTTAAAACCCCAGGTATTTATTTTTAGTTTTCATAAAAGTGAAAAAATAAAAAATACTACCAAAGAAACAGCATTGATGGATTACTATTATATCCCCCCCATCCCTCACCCTTTTTTTTGGCATTTGAAAAAATAGCATCTGACTTTTGTGGTTGAAGTAAAAGAAAGGGTCAGGGTTGTTGTGTGTTTTGAAAGATGACCATTTTACTAGAGGTCAAAAAAAGACAATGGTTTAGAATTAAACTGTTTCATAATACTTTGATTGACAGATATAATACATTGCCAAGCCGGAGGACACTAAAGAACTCCCGGTTAGTGAGTAAGAAGGATGATGTTCATGTGTGCATCATGTGTTTAAGAGCCGTCATGAACTACCAGGTATGAGAAATTCACTGTCTAACTTTCTTTTAGCCAGCGCATGTTGATGTGTTTTTTCTCTGACAACGTAATAAAGAATGTCTTTCTTGTAATTCCATAGCATCTGTAGAGCTTTGTAGATTGGGACCACCTTACCTAGAGAAGTTGGTCATATACATTCCATAAGGCCTTTATTGAACTAAGAGCCTGTGATTGGGCAGATGGGATCTTTGTACCTGAATATCATGGCAGACACCCTTCTTCCTGCAATGCTTCTTTTTTGATGGTGATGGGCTCTGTCCATGTATCCAGGACTGGTTTGAAGATCACAATGGAGATCACATCCTATCCCTTGGACTGCCTAATAACAGAATCTCAGTCCAGTTGAGGAAGTATGAAATGAACTTAGCTCAGACTTCTCCAAGGAAGGTGACCACAAACCCAATTTCTTGGCAGAATAGTGTATTTTAGCAATGTTAAATGTTTACTAGTAATGCTAATATTTGATTTTAAAGATAAAAATTGTCAGTACTACAGTAACATGTTTGTAGTTGAATCCCAGTATTTTTTTTTTGTCAGAATTAATAATTAAATATATTGTTTTATGTTGCAGTATGGTTTTAACATGGTCATGTCGCATGCGCATGCCGTAAATGAAATTGCTCTTAGTCTGAACAACAAGAACCCCAGGTGAGTCATTGTTAGTCGACGTGTGTGAAAATGTGTCGTGATTAATGAATTGTGCCTTAAATGATGTACAGTAAGCTTCTCTGTGTACTTTTTAAAATGTTAACAGTCTTTTCACATTTCATATTCAGCCACTTGGTGAGTGAAACTCAATTGAACAGCTGGTTGTTTATTAATCACCTGTTGTTATTATAGACCTATGCTGTCTTCCCATTCATTCTTTGATTGGCTAGTTTTTGGAAGGCCAGCTACACTACAGGTTGCTTTATACCAAATTGCTTTATCCAATTGCAGCCAAGAAATAGAAAACACTAAATGCTCAATGTAAGCATCCCAACATCCCAAAAAAGTGCTGTAAGACAGTTTATATGTTCAGTACATTCTGAAAATCAACCAGGAGTAATGCAGTGCTTTGCAGCAGGGATACACAGGGCTTGTGTGGTGCAGTTTTCAACATGGTCCTAAAAACCTACTGTAAGATGCAAAGAGAATATTCTTCCCGTAGCAAATTCACATTTTTAGCCAACTGCGTTTCCCAGCCTTAGAAAATGCAATTTCAATGTCAGCATTTTTTGTAAACAGTTAGGCCTAAGTGATTGATTGCATCAGTTTTTAAATGCATGAATGATGTGCCTTGGTAAATTGACGACAGCAAAATCCCTTGTCATCCCATTCATCACACATTTGATTCCTCATCATTGGTTTTGTGTTTTACCCTGCAGAACAAAAGCTCTCGTGTTAGAGCTGTTAGCGGCCGTTTGTCTTGTCAGAGGAGGACATGAAATTATTTTATCAGCTTTTGATAACTTCAAGGAGGTACGAGCCATGTATTACATTGTCATTGCAAGTATGTTATATAATTTGTGTATTGTTAACAAGGGAATTGGTGAGAATGTATAAAATGGTGCTTGTTTTTCTTTTTTTTTAAACCAGTTTTACTAGCTTTTTTTTTTTGTTTTGTTTTTTTTAATACGTGCTACTTTTGCAACAAATATCTGACCCATTTTTGTGCCATAATTCACTTCCAAAAACAAATGAGTCGAGTGGGTGTTTGAAAAGTTGCTTCATATGCAGCTGGAAGTGAATTGTACAAATGGGACTGAGAGGCAGCACGCACTGCAGGCTCGTGCAACACTTGGAACAATTTGGATCAAATATTTATTAAAACGTGGTAGGTACCTTTTATCATTAGAGTAAATAGTATGACAAGAAGTCACATCCATCTCCCTCTCATTTTAATAAAAAAAAAAAAACTGTTGCAACAGGACCAGTTTCATTAAATACATTAAATCTGAGTGGAAAACGTGGCGCTACATTACAATTTCAGCATTCTGGAAATGGGTGAACATTCAGTTCAATTGTCAAAGTACCCAACATTTTTTTTGTTAGCACACTGCTTAATTGCTTTAAAGAAAAAAAAAAAAGTTATTTATAGATACTTTATCCAGCATGGTATTTTATTTTTAAAAACAGCAATTTCTGTTAGAAATGTCCTTCCTGTGCCTTTGATCTTTGCAAAATAAGACACTGTTCCAGTTTCTTAAAATACCTTTTTGTTTTGAAGACTTTTTGAGGTCAGTAGGCATTGTGAGACCTGCCTGGTAATGCAGTAATGTTTTGGCAGATGAAAGATGCCTTTTTTTTTTTTTTTTTTTTTTTTCTGTGCCTTCCGGTCATAAATGTTTTTAAGAGAGCTGGCCACATGATTCCTTTTGGGTATGCAGTGCCTTCGACTCCACTTACCGCAATGGATATGTTTATCACATTGCATGAAAATAGGTCAAGTAGATTACGGAGTTTAAGGGATGCTTCAAATAAATGTTCTGTGTATTTAAAATGTAATAATGTTAATGCACTACAGAGAAACCTTTATTTTTCATATTCCAGGAATGTCTAAAAACATCTTCTTTAAAGTAGAATCAAATATCTAAAAGACCACATGTTAAGCATGCCGAATAGGCTGCTAGCAATATTCTTTTGTTTTGTATTTACTGTTAAATTTGATACAGCCTTTAGATATTATTTCCTTGTTTTAAATTGGCAATTACAAATCGCATAGTGAACTAAAAACCACATCTTCAATTTATACATTACTAGCTTTAATAAAGTCTCTCCAAAAATACAACTGGTATGTCATCTATAAATAATGTGTGTCTGCCCAGGTAGATGCTTTCATTTTGTCTGTGCACTGCTGTCAGGTTCACTATAATTTATTGATTCCAAAGGCTGCCTTGATCTAGGATTGTAGGTCATATACCCTAAACATGAGGTGCCAATGTGATTTTATATATCTAATACACTAATCACAATTCATAAGGGAAATTACACTTACAAAATATGTATTTCAAGACGTTTTGAATGAGATGTGTTTAATACTGAATAGTATTTGGAGTACTTTTCCAAAGCTCCCTCCAGTGTGAGCATGTGTAAAGAAAAATATTTCTCTTCCAGGTTTGTGCCGAGACGCAGAGGTTTGAAAAATTGATGGAGCATTTCAAAAACGAAGACAACAATATTGATTTTATGGTACTTTTTACATGTACAACAATTGTGATGTTTTAAGGCAGTCTCTGTGGTAACACGTGGAAACTCAAAGTTATTCTGCCTATACAGGCTTAAATTTACTCTTTCAATCTTATGATATTTGCAATACAAATATATTCTTGTTCTTGTAGGAACACCTAATTGAAACTTTAAGCCACACCATGGAGGCTATTTATGCAATTTGACTGCAGTAGTGTTCCAGCTTTTGAAATTGTGCATTTGAGAGTGATTGGCCTAACTGGTCTTAAAACTTGGATTTTGTTATTATGTGATTTTATGGATAGTTTTCTTGGTAACACCTGTTGTGCAAAACCCAGAACAAAAATGGCTTAGGCGACATAGACATTCATCATTTAGCAGCAGTATATGTAACTGCATTTAGTCAAAAGTTGGAAAACTCCTGACTTTTTCTTTACACGGTGCTTGTATGTAAAATTCCTGAGTGAACTGTGAGGTCTTCTCCCTGACTTCTAGATATTTGACAAGAGTATAACAACAGACCCCAGGTCCTTTAATGCTGGGATCTCCCATGTAGATGCATTTCCTCCGGATTTTGTAGTTGAATATGGTATAATTATGTTTTGCGGACAAAAGCAACAACAAAAAAAAAAATTTAAATGAACACCTGGTATATTAAAGATATTTTATAGATGGTAACAAGAAGATAATTACCTCACACAGAGACATTCTAATTACATGTCTGTATAATAGATAGTGGTTTATAAGATTGTGTGTGTAGTGATTGGGCTCCTAGTGTGCAATTGAGTGAACATTAATAATATTTGAGTCTAATTGCTTGATTTATTATTTTTTTTTTACATTGAAAAGGAAGATTATGTAAATATCCAACAGCAATCTCATTATTTTTTGTATGCAAACTTTTCTTGTACTGTAGGAGAGTATGTTTCAGTATTATTTTATCCTTGTCAGTGTTTTGGGGCAACTGTGTGACTATTCTGATGAACTATTCTAATTACTGTTCTAAATATCTATCTCATAGGTGGCGTGCATGCAGTTTATTAATATCGTGGTCCATTCTGTGGAAGACATGAACTTTAGAGTCCATCTGCAGTATGAGTTCACCAAGTTATGTCTGGATGAGTATCTGGAAGTAAGTATAGCCAACAATAATTAGATTATATTTATACAGTTATCAGTTTTCTTAACATGGACAATTGCTGTGCAAAATACTGTGGCTGTTATTCTGTAAGTATACATAATGTTGTTCTATTTCAAAGTAAGTTTCATTTCAAAGTATTAACTAATTGATCATAGTATATATAATATATATATATATATATATATATATATATATATATATATATATATATATATATATATATATATAAAATAATATAAACTTCTAAACAGTTTATTCTATTTCAACAGTGAGCACTGTTTGTCAGTGGCTCAGCTGATAAGGCTCCTGGTATTAGAGGTGGAGGCTGTACGTAACTACAAGGTGTTAGGAATACCCTCAGTTCTCCATGGGGATCTGTCTCCATACTCGTGCCGTCATAACAGGAAGGCTGGTTTGTCCGACCACCAAGTTTGGGACAATGGGATGTTATTTCCCAGCTGCATTTGCAGTCTGGGATGTAGATGTTTCTATTATTTTAAGTCACTGTCATGCTTTTCAAATGTTTGCCGCTGCCTATTTGATAGCTAACTGCTCTCGGCAGTATATGCTACATAGCTGATCATGTGACATATCATTTGATTCGGCTCCTCTGCAGAGTGTTTTACACACTGTACATTCAAGTGTCTGCTTTTTAAATTAGAAAGACATAAAATACCATTTTAAAAAGGTATATTTGGGGTTTTGTCATGGTCTTTCATGCAACAGATACTTGATATCCACTCCTATCTGTTCATCTAGAAGCTGAAACATACAGAGAGTGACAAGCTGCAGGTTCAGATCCAGGCATACCTGGACAATGTGTTTGATGTGGGGGCTCTTCTGGAAGATGCTGAGACCAAGAACGCTGCTTTGGAACGAGTTGAAGAGCTGGAAGAAAACATTTCTCATGTAGGTGTACTGGTCTTACAGGACAGTAGGAGATAGGACAGCTCTCTTTGTTCTCTTATTCATAAGAGTTCCTACAAGATTCCACAATAAAGGAAATAAGATTGACTTGTCATAATAAAATCTGTACTGTTTTTAAAAATATATTATCATAAGACTGTCATTGTGCACAAGGCACAGTTCCGTACTACATGTAGTGCACACACAGTAATAAGGGACATCTTCCATTTTGTAGGCTTTTGTGGATAAATGTTGTATTGTAGGTACCACTGTATGAAGAGTTGTGTCTGTCATGTTGAACTCCATTGCCTGATAAGCTTGGCTAAGACCATCTGTTTCACTTGGGCTTCAAGGGTAAAACTCAAGGGTCAGGATGTAATACTTTTAAACATTTTTCAACCTAGATGTCGGAGAAACTGCAGGATACGGAAAATGAAGCCATGGCCAAAATTGTGGAACTGGAGAAGCAGCTAATGCAGAGAAACAAAGAACTGGATTCTATTAGGGTGAGTTCCTTTAGGGGTTTGTTGGCTGATGAATGACCCTAAAACCGTTACAATAGCTATCAGGCTTTGCATGCTAGTAAGAACAAATGTATCCGATTTAACCGTGCCAGCCTTGCCAGATTATAGAAAACAAAAATACATGTAACATGCATAACTAATATATTTATTTTAGAATACAGTGAATTAACAACATAAAAATGCCTTAACATAATTTATTTTTGATAATGCTTTGTAAGGAATGCATAATTAAGGATTTCCGGTTTGGTCTGTTGTGCAGAGTAAGTCACTGTTGTTGACAGCTACTATTTTGATACACTAGTGACTATGGTCCATCTTGATTTTACAGGACGTTTATAGAGATGCAAGTTCTCAGGTTCACACACTAAGGAGGATGGTGAAAGAGAAGGATGAAGAAATCCAAAAGCAGTCCAACCTGGAAAAGAAGATCCACGAACTGGAGAAACAAGGGGCACTAAAAATCCAGAAGAAAGGGGATGGGGACATTGCAATCCTTACTTCAGGGCAGCAGGGGGTGCTGTCCACAGGCTCAGAAGTGGCCTATGTAGGTCCAGTTGGTCCAATGGGCCCAGATACTGGTGCTATTCCTGGAGTGTCAATGTCTCCACCTCCCCCACCCCCACCACCATTGCCTGGGGCAGGTAGGCTAAAATACAATTCCTAATCCACACTCCCATATGATTTAGCTGCAATTTCTAACTTTGATACACTGTAATGAGTGGCATTTTCAGTACGCATATGATTTAGCTAATGAAGTTAACTCGATAATTCTTACGGGTTGTTCACTTCTTATCGCTATTTAGCTCTCTCTGCTGTTTTGAAAGTAGTACACATAAGAACATAAGAAAGTTTACAAACGAGAGGAGGCCATTCGGCCCATCTTGCTTGTTTGGTTGTTAGTAGCTTATTGATCCCAAAATCTCATCAAGCAGCTTCTTGAAGGATCCCAGGGTGTCAGCTTCAACAACATTACTGGGGAGTTGATTCCAGACCCTCACAATTCTCTGTGTAAAAAAAGTGTCTCCTATTTTCTGTTCTGAATGCCCCTTTTTCTAAACTCCATTTGTGACCCTTGGTCCTTGTTTCTTTTTTCAGGCTGAAAAGTCCCTTGGGTCGACACTGTCAATACCTTTTAGAATTTTGAATGCTTGAATTAGGTCGCCACGTAGTCATCTTTGTTCAAGTCTGAACAGATTCAATTCTTTTAGCCTGTCTGCATATGACATGCCTTTTAAGCCCGGAATAATTCTGGTCGCTCTTCTTTGCACTCTTTCTAGAGCAGCAATATCTTTTTTATAGCAAGGTGACCAGAGCTGCACACAATATTCAAGATGAGGTCTTACTAGTGCATTGTACAGTTTTAACATTAGACACCTGATTTACACATTAGAGCAAGGTCCCGAGTGAGCTGCAGTACAAATCTTACATTATGCCTTACTGATTTTTACACTTTTCAGTGCCAAACGGACCATCTGCTTCACCTGAGCCTCATCCGCCCCCCCCCCCTCCTCCTTCCCCCCCCCCTCCCCCCCCCCCACCCCCTCCCCCTCCCCCTCCCCCCCCCGCCTCCCCCTCCTGGCCGGGCTGTGGCGTGGAGGGGGACCACCTCCCCCCCACCAGCAGCCCCACCTCTTCCTGGCTCAGGCTGTCCCACAGTCATCTTCAACTCAGGTTTAGCAGGTAAGGCAGACCCATACACTTGGGTGTACATGTGGTGTGTGTGTGTGTGTGTGTGTGTGTGCAGATCAGCTGCAGGGGTTGCAATTTTTAAACCACTGCCCAAAAACAGATAGTTTCAGAGCCGTAGGTTGTTACCTGGGCTGTGTGACCCTATAGTTCCAGACTGCTGAAACACTATTTCGAAAAAAATAAATAAATTATGAAGCTATTTAAATGTAGCATTTGTTTTACAAATTCAGTGATCGCGTCAGACTGATTGTCACCTCCTAGGTGATTCGTTATCATGCCAGTGATATTTTTACACCATTCAGAGTTTGAAAGATTAAATTAGAGTTCAGTAGACTTGTTTAACTGCATTTATAAGAAGCAATTTAAAATACAGTACAATACTATGCAGATCTAACATTCATAAGCAGTACGCTTATTAGTGATAAGTGTTAACAATGGAAGTATGTGCATTTCTCGGTGCAGTTATTTAACTTCATATCCAAGCAGTAAAGCATTAAATTACTCCTGATTTTAAGGAAATGTAGTAATCTTTTAACATGTCCCTTTGAAACTCTGTGTAATCTGGTCTTCTGTTTTAATGCCTTGTTATATGTTGTTGTATACTTGATTTCTGATATGTTTCTCTTTACCTCTTCTGCAACCATAAAGAGGGACCCATCAAACTCTTCTGTAGGTTTCTTCCTCTTTGTTTTCTCTTGTGTTTTCCTGCCCTTTCTATAGCAGTGTCTTTAACTATAATCAATGGCATTTTCAGTACAAAGAACACAAGTGAAGTAGTCAGTTTTGGGGAAACTGCTTTTAAAAGTTAATCTGTTACACATTACTTGAATACAATCAGTTACAGTAACTTTTTACTTTTGGGGGGGAAAAAAAAAACTTGACTAATTAGTTACAAATAGTTACTACTTCGTGCACAGTTTACATTTTAGAGATGATATATAAAAAGTGATGTAAAAAAGTGTTTTGACTTTTTTAAATGTAACGCAAGTTTTTCACATAAAATGTAATGCATTACGAAATGAAATCAGATTAAAGTAATGCGTTACATGTAAGCCCCAACACTGCCCATAGTGTATAAAAGCTAAATATGTTTTAAAATCCATTAGATAACACTGTGTAACAAAAAACAAAAAAATGTTTTGTTCCTGGGTAGTAAGTGTTATTTCCTAATTGCTTATGCCTCAAAAGTATAGAAAATGGCTATTATTCCCCACAAACTTTGCTTTTGTGACCAGGACAATGATATTTCAAAATAATATAAATATAAATTTATAATTGTAAATCTCGAAAAACTACTCACTTCTAAATCTTTTGTAGTCATCTTTGTATTACTGTAGTATAAATACATGTTAATTTGGATTCACATGTTTTTTTCTGACTTTTTATGTGAACGAAAAGACACACATTTGCCCATTTTATTTGAATTTTTTATTTTTATTTTGAAATATCACTGTCCTGGTCACAAAAGCAAAGTTTGTGGGGAATAATAGCCATTTTCTATACTTTTGAGGCATAAGCAATTGGGAAATAACACTTACTACCCAGGAACAAAAATTGTGTTACATAGTTTAATATTCGTTATACCAATTCTGGGTTTATTATTTACAGTGCATTATTTTTGTTTTCATACTGCAAATGCCATGTTTTGGTTAACTGCTAATGCATGCAACATCTTTACAGGTGTGAACTTATTTACTGTTGCATGTTGAGACATAGTCTTTATGTTAATGACTTAAGTGAGATATTTAAAATGAGTGATGGGGTTATTGTGCAGTCCTGATGGAGTGCTTGAACAATTTAAAAACCAATGTAGTTGCCAAAACTGCACAGTGTGAGAACAGGCTTCCTCATGTGTATTCTCTGTTGGTATTTTTATTTGTATTTGTTTTAAAACCCTGAGGAGAACTGTAATATTCTATTACCTATCGTGATCATTTTAGAGACACCAAATCTGTAAAAATGTGGTCCATGAAAGCATGTCTAAACGATTCTAACAGTGTGTGTGTGTGTGTGTGTGTGTGTGTGTGTGTGTGTTAAGCAGATAACATTGTTTCTGAGACACTCACATCCACCACACTGTGTTTCAGAGCATAGCACATCAATGTCTTCCCACTTACAAATCTAGTCCTGAATCCATACTGCTTCACAACTGTGAACCTGAAGTTTTTTGTGGTCTGATTTCTTGCAGCGGTGAAGATCAAAAAGCCAATCAAGACTAAATTCCGATTGCCAGTCTTTAACTGGGTGGCATTGAAACCCAACCAGATAAATGGGACAGTCTTCAATGAAATAGATGATGAGAAAATCCTGGAGGTAACATGAAAGCAAAGTACTTTTTTCTCCTTTTTATTAGAAGAAAAATGCTTTTTTTTATTTTATTTTTTATATTTTATCACATAACATTTTATCTTTTACAATTTTGTGTATTCAGTGTTTTTGTATCATGTAATGGTGTTATGGGCAGTGCCTGTGGGACTTCTTGGGAGTTCACGACTACTAATATTCAGTGCCAAGCAAGGATTTAAAATAAAATTTCTCTCTCTCCTTATTGGCACTTGCATCATGATCACCAGCATATATATGTATTCAGCAGAGGATACAGACATAGAATTATTTTGACCTATGGTGTTGTACTTGAATATACTGAAATCAAAATGAAAAGAAAAGCAAAAAAAGAACCAACAGGTGAGAAGGAAACGCTGATTTAATACAGGCACATGTCTAAATCAATCATTTGAACATTTCTTTCCAGGATTTAAATGTGGATGAGTTTGAGGAAATGTTCAAGACAAAAGCCCAGGGTCCAGCTGTTGATGTGACTTCTACCAAGCTGGTCATTCAAAAGGGACCTAGTAAAGTCACATTACTAGAAGCCAACAGAGCCAAGAACCTAGCCATCACCTTGAGAAAAGCTGGAAAGACATCGGAAGAGATATGCAAAGCAATTCAAATGTAAGTAAAATATGGATTTGGTGGTTCATGTTAAGTCTCTGTTAAATACAGTTTCCAAGAACATTTGATTTTGAAAGCAGCGTTTTGTCAGTATTGGTATCCTTTGCCTGTGCGTTATACACATTAATAAAGGCAAAATACAAAACACATGCAATTAAATGCACAATTAAACGTGTGTGTTGTACACGGATGTGCGTTATGTACTGACGACTACAGGAGTTCTTCCTACAGAATAGAGTTGAATTTAATCAGCTATGTGATCTTTAAAGAATATTAAGACCATGCTTTCTGCACACTGATGTCTTTTTGTGGTTAAGAAAGATTCAATTTCTTGTACTAACACTGAAAGAAACTCCATTTAGATAAACATCACTTCAACCTACAGACTTCACTTTCATTAGCTCACTTTATTGACCAGATTTTCATTGTTTTTACACAAAGGTAGGCTGCACTAAATAATAATAAGAAAAAAATTATGTTAATATGTCATTATTTTTTAATTTTTTTTATTCACTTTGGTGCATGGGTGTCTATGTCTCGTTAAAACTCGGTATACAAAATACTTTTTTTTTTGTTTTGTTTTAATAAATCTTTTGTTTTTAATGAAACTTGAGGAAAACAAGGACCCCTGCTGGAAAAATCCTGAATCTTTCTATCTGTCGCTCGCTCCTCCCTCTCGCGCTCTCTCTCTCTATCATATTCAAGTCATGTTTTGCCAAAGCATTTAAACAACAAACATCAACACATCACCAATTAGCTCTCCTGCTTACAGAAGTCTGTTTGTCTCATACAGGTTTGACCTAAGAACTTTACCAGTGGATTTCGTTGAGTGTTTAATGAGGTTCCTGCCGACAGAGAATGAAGTGAAAGTACTGCGCCAGTATGAGAAGGAAAGGAAACCACTGGAGAGCCTGACCAATGAAGACAGGTTCATGATGCAGTTCAGCAAGATTGAGAGAGTAATGCAAAAAATGACCATTATGGCCTTTATTGGGAACTTTTCAGAGAGTGTTCAAATGCTGACACCTGTAAGTATTGCTTCACACTGTCTTTCCTACCTTTTCTTATAAAGTACACACTTAACACAGTTTTATGATTTTTCCAAGTGCCACATTAATGGGATGCTCAGATGTACATAAAATAAATGCAGATCTTGCAAAGCTACAAATATAATTGCCACAAACACGGCAATTAGATTTTTACATTTGTTACTCAAGTGCTTGTGTTTTTTCTTCTTTTTTTAAAGCAACTTCATGCAATAATAGCAGCATCTGTGTCTATAAAATCATCACAAAAACTGAAGAAAATGCTTGAGGTAGGTATATTAACATTTTATGCAGTGGGTATGCAGTAATAGGATGTTACATTGCTGATGGCTGATTTAGTTCAGCTCAAGTAGGGTTTTTTTTACAGTTATCTAATTTTTAAATGCAATTACTAAAAGTTATAGTAGTAGTTTTGGAATAGCTGGATACATTTGTTTTGTAAACCTTGAAAGAGTGAATTAACAGTTTGAGTTGAAGCTTGTTTCAGATTGTTTTGTTTTTATTGCAGATTATCTTGGCACTTGGAAACTACATGAATAGCAGTAAAAGAGGAGCTGTATATGGCTTTAAACTACAGAGTTTAGACTTGGTAATGAGAACTCAATTGTGTTACCACTTTATGAGATATTCTGTACAAACTAAACAGTTACACATACCTGATGTGATTTGTTCTCTCCATTTCATTTCCAAAGCTTTTAGATACCAAATCAACAGACAGAAAGCAGACCCTGCTGCATTACATTGCTAACGTGGTGAGGGAGAAGTACATTGATGTCTCGCTCTACTACAATGAGCTCCACTATGTTGAAAAGGCTGCAGCAGGTAACATATATACCACTTTTTTTTTTTTTTTTTTGACTGACCTAGTTTAGGAAGATGTTTTAGCTTTAAAAGCATTACCATCTACCGTAAAAATCATTTTATAGGTTACACTGGCATAAAAGTGCCCTCCCCGTTTTTTTTTTTCTTTGAGTCTTCAATTTTAGGAAAACAGCTTTTTGTGTATTTTTTTTTCTTTTTTTGCCAACATGCGCAACACCGATAATAAACACACAAGTTTAGTTTCAAAATACGCTTGTTTGCAACAATTTATTTTTGTATTTTTCATTTTTAGTTAAACTGCTAGAAAAGTTTTTCAAAATTTCTAACATTTAAAAAGTAATTAACAGAGCATGAAATCAAGGGTTACATCCCACATCACATCTGTATTAACCTACCGATATTTTATTTTAGCTTATCAAGTACCCAAACAAGTTCAAGAACACGTCATCTTTGCTCTATTGAACATTTCTTTCCAAAACCATACTTACACAATAGTTCCCACTGCATTGGCAGTAGTTTAATATTAGACGCACCTGTACTTAGTCACACTGGTGTACTAGTCACTCGCCCTTTTAAGGATCATGCAAAAATGCCTAGAAAATCAACATAAACATTTTTTATGGTAGATCATTAGGCATGATGTTGCATAAGGTTTTTAGGTTTTCCCCAGGTGACAGGAGTTTATTGAAGTTGCCCCAGTAAGTATATCATACTTACATTTATTCTCATAATAAGACCTACAAGGAGCATACAGTAGATGTTCATATACAGAACAGCCACTGGAGATAGCAGGAGTGGGTTCCTCTGAAAAATGTAATCAAATATTGATATAACAGTACGTAATTTCAATTACGAAGAGCCTGAAAGGGTTGATATATACATTCACACTCACCAGATGAAAGGGAATTCTTCAGGTTTATTAAGTGTCTGTTACAAATGAAGTACTTCTACAATGTTTCCAAGAATTGTGGGTGGCAGTTAATCTTTGAACAGATCCTCATGAATGTTTACTGCAGAATAAAAACATGGTCTCTTTTGAGCATATGAGTGTATCAGCTAACTGAAACCATTGTAAACTTGGAAGTGATCATGCTGTTTGTCTTTTTGTCAGTGTCCCTGGATAATGTTCTGATGGATGTGAAGGAGCTGCAGAGAGGAATGGATCTGACAAAGCGTGAGTACAGTATGCACGGCCACAACACCATTCTTAAAGACTTCATCAACACCAATGAAGGAAAACTTAAGAAGCTGCAGGACGATGCCAAAATCTCACAGGCAAGTGGATTTCTCTTAATGTCATCTCATGTAGGGCATTGCCTTAGTCTTTCTTATTTAATATTGTTCTTCTTCTTTGTATTCTTTACAGGACGCATTTGACGAAGTACTTAAATACTTTGGTGAAAATTCCAAAACAACACCGCCTTCCGTGTTCTTCCCAGTCTTTGTCAGATTTGTAAAAGCCTACAGGGTAAGTTTATTGTTTTACTAGTCAGGGTAATGCATTGACCATAGCATTGAAATAATGAACCAGCGTACATTATATGTTAGAAAAACAGAAAATGTACATTTAAAAAAATAAATAAATAAAAATCAAAGATTCCTACTAATAATATTATATTTAGTAAAACTCCTCTCGTATGAAACGTTGTACTTTGTCTAAAGCCTGTTTATGAGCTCATTCGTTCTGTTTAAGATACATTGTTGGATATGCTGGTTAATCCAGTTCTAGTTTAAGGGGTTGGTGGTGATTGTTCTTTGTTTTTATGAACAGCAAGCGGAAGAAGATAATGAACAAAGGAAGAAACAGGAGCAGGCTCTGATGGAGAAATTGCTAGAACAAGAGGCTATGATGGAACAAGGCCCGAAGGTACATCTGTTGTCTGTTACGGAAATCATGTTTGTCTAGCATGCTGTTGTTTGTATTGATTGATTTGATTTTTAAATTTCAAACAGTGTACAATTAAATTGTGCTTCAGGATAGTTTTGGTAGGAGCTGTCTTTGTTCAATTATGTTGTAACAGTTGTTTCTTCTGTCTTTGTCGCAGTCACCTTCACATAAAAATAAGAGGCAGCAGCAGGATCTGATTGCAGAGCTGAGGAAGAAGCAAGTTAAAGACAGCAGACACGTTTATGAGGGGAAAGATGGTGCCATTGAGGATATTATTACAGGTAAAGACAAGATGTTCCAAACACTTAACACAATACAATCTGTACTGACACATACACCTCCCACAACACATAATGTGTGCCATTGTACACAGGCACACCATTTAAATTTAAAGTCCTAAAATTAGTAAAGAATCCAACAAATGGACAGTCGCTCTCACATAATTGCACTGCATGGTTTGACCAATGTTTTTGCTTTTACATGAAATTAACATTTACTGGGCTCAGTAAACCAACAGTATTTCTTTTGTTTGCACATGTTAGTGGATTCTTGCTTGATCCTCATGCTAATGTTGATGATTTGTTCAGGCTTTTCTATAGTACAGACACGGCACACATTCCACACTAATACTGTTTCCAGCAAAGCTGATTAATCAATTACTGCTGCTTGTTTTTGTAAGAAGGGCTGGGCTATAGAAGTAGGACTGTCTAAATTACATTGTGATCCCAACAGTTACAGGTTTTTCATAACTAGAAAATGATTACAACTAATTTTGCATTTATCCTTTGCTTTAAATTAAAACATAATGGGGTCAATTCTATTGATCTGAACAGTCACTGCCCTGTTTAGATGTTTAAACATCTCCCTTTGTGTACCAAAGTTCAAATATCTTAACAGTGCATGCAGATGTTTTTCTGTTAGTAAAAATATGTCAAACACCAGTAAGGATTTTAAATGGTAAGATCATTGTCCCTACTGTGTACTGATTTATATATGTAGGATTTAAGCTAAAAATAGCCCACACAGGTGCCTTTACTAGACTAAAACCTGTGTGTCACCAGTGGATGTTTAAGAGCTAAGGTTTTCAGTTTACCTGTAGATTGCTAACCATGTACTAAACTGTAGTTTTTTGCTTCTTACTGTGTCCTGTCTTGTTTGGCTGTTTTCATGCAGTGCTGAAGAGTGTGCCCTTTACTGCCCGAACAGCCAAGCGTGGCTCTCGTTTTTTCTGTGAGCCTGTTCATACTGAGGAGTTCCATTACTAAAACTAAACGCTTTCACAGCTGCTGTTCTTAAAAGTTTGCTGTAGGTTCAAATACTATTTTATCTCTCTCAATGGGTTGTTTGTGAACGACCGTCCTGGATGTAACAACCATTTGTGTCTGGTGTCCTGTGGGAGTTGTTGATGCATTGTTTCTATCCTCTGTTTTGAGTTATTATTTCCTTGTGTGTGTCTGCATGATATACTTTACCATAAATCCACTCCACATCAATGGTGCAAATTCGAAGTACTTGTACTTACATTGCATTGCACATGCAAAAACAATTTGTAATGCCACCAGTCTTCATATCAGCTCGTAGTTTTGGGCATGGTCCAATATTGTATTGCTCTCGTGATAAAATGATATGATGGATTACCAGGAACAGAGATGTGCATACAATTCAAATTCTGGTAGTTTTATGTAACTGTGGCATTATACCTTGCTTTCCAAGTATTGTCTTCACTGTGAAATAAGTGTTCATAATTCAGTAAAATGCTTTGGCTTGTTTTGCATGGTTTTTGTTGGTTTTATGCAGAATAATTATTTAATTGCACTGTGGATTCTTGTATTTTACGTTGCCTGCTGGTTCCTGCTTTATTGTGTGTTTGTTCTTTTTCCATAACCTAAAGCATGGATTGAGTTTTCATTGTGTGTTTTGTATTTGCATGTCTTAACGTTGGAGTGAAGTTAACGAAGCGGTGGCCCCTCCAAATCAGTGCCAGACCTAGTAGCCAGTTCTGTGAACACTTGAAGTATTCCCTCATATACAAATGAATAAAAATACAAATATTCTATAACAGTCAATTAGTTGAAAGTATTCATGCTCAATTCTTTAAACATATATATTTTAATGCATATACTGTACTGGGGTAAAATCGATCACAAGTGAGATGAAACTGGCTCCAGGTATGCTTTGGTTTCATGCGAATCTAACAAGCATGTGTCTAGTGAAGTTCTTTGAAATATTTGATTATCAAGTTCAAATCTATATCTTGACGATAAAATGCTCCTGATGATCTTCTCTATATCTCAGTGCTGTTGATTTCTGCTTTAGTCTTATTTCTGGGGTCAATCTCCAAAGCAGCTTGGGTTAAGTTTCACAGTAAGCGGAACCGTATCTTGTGTTGCTCTTGCTGTACCAGTAACAGCTGTCAGTCCCCCCTGCCTAATCTTTACCCTGTGGCTGTTTTGCTATGAAAGCTAACCTGCAGTGAGGTCTGCTTGAATGATCATTCCATTTTTCTTTAACCATCATTTTGTGTTTTCTTCATATAGCCCTAAAGAAGAATAACATAACTAAATTTCCAAATGTTCACTCGAGGGTAAGGATTGCTTCTAGCACACCGGTGGTGGTGGTGGATGAAGCACAAACCTGGCAAGCATCACTTTTTTACTTAACTACATGGTTTAAGCCTGTTCTGGCGAGGTCACCATCTGCAATACTGGCGTTTGGTGTTGGCGCCTATCTCCTATGGATAATGAAGTACAGCATGTCTTATTCAGTATAAACATTTAGATTATTCTCTAAAATAAAATGTGTACCTCCCATCCTTCACCTTGCTGTACAGAGCGCTATTGATTGAAAATCATGCATTCAAAAAAAATCAGTCACATATTCCTTAGTTTAACATATCAAGGTTCCTTTCTATTTCAGATGTAGTATTAGAAGTGTTTTTCTGTCAATTTAAATACATTTAGATCCTTGCTGTAACTATCTATCTAACTCAAGCTGCTTTGCCTGACTGACTTTCACAAAAAATGTCCTCTGAAACTGATGACTGAAGTAATTGTTGGCCCTTGTTTTCCTTCCCTGAGCAGATCTTAGAAACCAACCCTACAGACGAGCCGATGCGGTGAGGAGAAGTATCCGACGGCGTTTTGATGATCAGAACTTGCGCTCAGCGAACAACGTGGAAATCACACTGTGAGCAAGGGAAATGCATGTGTCGAGGGTGTGTGAATGAATGTCATGGCATCTGGGTGAAGAGTGAGTAGCAGTTTGGACTCTACAAGCTTGAAGAGAAGAGTAAAATGGGCTTAGAAACTGGGAAGCTCTTTGAGCAGAGAAGCCAAGTGCCTAAATTTCAATTATCTGTTATTTACTAAAAGCAATATGACTTGACCTGGCTTTATTTTTTATTCCAAGTATCCATTATCTATCTTGCATTTTTAACCTGAACACACTTGTCTGTACAGAGGGTCAGTAGTCTTTCTTATGAAAGGAAAGTTCAGAATGTAAGGTACAATGGTTTCCTGGTTATTTGCAGAGGGGATACTTTGTGAAAGTGATCTACTATGGAATGCTATACTGTAGTAGTTTTTAAAATAATCCGGTGCTATCTGCACTTTCATTGGCTTTTTTTCTTGTTCAAGGGCTAATGATATGTTTGTTTTTTTAAGAAAGGGTGTCCCAGTTTATTGTTTTAACTAACAATACAAAACTCTTACACAGTAGCAAACTCAAGTGTAACGTTGGAAACAGATTGTGCGGTTCTGTTCATCAGTACAGTCAATATAGTTTCAAGGTGAAAGTGCTGTCAGTACTAAGAGCTGAAGGAGCGTTACAATACTGGCCAAGACCAGGTTAATGTGAATTGTATATAGGACACCATATTAAGGTATTAACATCTCATTAGTGTTGTCATTATTGCCAAGGACCAATACTACACAACTGTCACTGTACAGTGCTAGATATGTTCTACTAAAGTAGAACTTAAGTGCCAATCCAGCAACATACAAATAATAAAAAAATATATATAATTTATGTAAAATATGAATCCAGGGAACTATTTGGGCTTAAATGTATTTGGTGATTGTTGTAATAATGTGAGCATCCATATCTGATCCTGCTCATTTATATATCAAACAAGTTGCAGTAATCACAAGGCACTACAGGCTACTTTAGTAGTTTTATCTAATAAAGACTGGATTAAAAAAATGTTATTCTCTGAAAATGTGTGCTTTGCTTACAACAAAATCTCCTTGATTGTGTCTTCTTCCCTAAATTTATTGTAAAAGTTTATAATATTTAACCACTGAATTCTTTTTCATTTGTTTGCTCATGTAAACCACTTGGTGTTGATGGTATTTGTTTTTGATAATGTGTAGTTATATTAAGAAAAAGCAACTTTTCTAAATGTACAGATATTTTGCTATGAAATTGGTGCAGTTTGTATTTTTTTCACTTCTTTTAATCCACATATTAACATATGGTTAATATTGTACATATTGTTTTAAAAAGGTTTTCAACACCCTGTGCTATATAATCTGAATGTTATTTTAATTTATAGTTTTATTTTGTATTTAACTACGTAAGCGCGAGACTGGAAAATGAATATTCATCTGCTTTTTATCATTTACACAATTATGTAATTTGTGTGCTAAACAGAACATGCCAAGATGTCTTTCTTGCCTAACAAATGGGCATTAAACCACTGACATTAAAGTAAGCTATTTTACTTGTTAACTGACCCTAAATTATAGATCTTTTCTAGCATGTGCATTATGCTTTACTTAATTATAGTTAAAAAAAAAAGCTGCAAAAATTTAATTTCTTAAATCAGATAATATTGGCATGTTCTTATGAAATGTATTTTAGGTGATACCTGCTTATTTGCAATATTGAACTAGTTTTTAATAAAGCAAGTTTCAAGTTAAATCTTTGGTTTCTCAATGGCTTTGAACAAATAAACTGAACTATTTACACAACTATAATGCAACGGCCTGTCATTACTAAATAACATCCTGACAAACCTTGAATTATACCTTGTAAAACTACATTTTCACAAAGCACAAACTAATTATATATATATAACCTAGAATGCATCTTTTTAAATGAATGTCAATACATTCAGAAATACAAACACAAATGCTAATAATTTGGAAATACATTGGGAATATCTTCACAAAACAAGTTTGGTTTATCTTGTCCAAAGAAGTCGGTCAAGTTCATATTGCATGGCCTCAACTGGATATACCAGTGTGTCACGTGCCTTCTGGTTCTGTATCGAGGGACTGACTTCTTTGCAGTACCCATCCGAACTGATCTGCATAAAAAATAAAACTGGATAAATACAAAATGTTCCCAGCAAGTTTAATCACAATTGGCTAAGTAGGCCTCCAGTTTATAACAACTTTATAGTGTGAAATACATACAGATGTGTGTATATACAGGCAGATACTTACAAAATTGTGATCAAATTTGGCAAGTACATTATTTTTACACGTATCGTAAACTGGAGTAAGTATATGGCTGACATTAGTAAAGAAATCAAGGGTTTCAATTAATGAATTTAACTCTGCACAACTACGATTAAAATGCAGATTTTCCCCTTCATATCATTCCAGACTCCTGTATAGATTTCCCATTAGCGCTTTCACATGTCTTAATGCACACAAGTAGTATCTTTGTACTGTATCCGATGAATATTTTATTCAACATATTTACAGAGAAGCTCAAGCTGAAAACATTAAGAAATGTCTATGCCCTTTAGGGCTTATTAACTGTGCTTCCATATTGTGAAGCTGGCCCAGTGTTTCTAAACTATTGTTTATAATTTCCCTCCACAAGTTTGAGCAACACAAATGTTAAATATTTTGAAGCGACGTTGAAAAATCACAGAATTAGGAAAAACAAAATTAAACTTTAATTGCAGTTTACTCGTTGAATTAAACTCACAGATCAATGAAATATCCTACTTTTGAAGTACAGTATAAGGATTTTGACAACTACTGGCAAGGTAATACGTTTTTATAAACGTGTAACAAGAATTCAACACAAGAGGCAAAGGGGGGGTCAGTATTGTACTTGAAGTGGCTCTGAAATTAACCAGTGCAATTTGCAGGAAACAATAGACAAACATTATCCTGGTATACACAATGTATTGCTTCAATTATGCTTTTATCATGCTAAAACTTGAATTGAAGCAATAATTGATAAATTCCTTGGGAAATCAGATTTAATGTTGGATTAAATTTACAAGTGTTTAAATTCAACAATTAAAAAGCTGTTTTTAACTGCAAATAATGTTGCTTGCTTACATAGTTCAAAGTTTATCATTAATAAACTCAACAAGACAAAGAAACCCCAGACATTTTAAAAACACAAATTCCCCCAGTGTAAAGAAATGTTACAACTTATTTGCATTAGGTGTATGCAAACTTTGCAATGTATTATTGATCAAATTCTAGGTTTTTTTTTTTTTTTTGGAGAAACTATCAAGTTTGATGGCATAATCTTAAAATCCAAATAAAAATACAAGGAATTCAAAATGGTATATCAAGTTTGCCTGAACCAAAAATATATAATTATGGTGCATCCAGCTGTTCCAGAAGAGTTCTCCTTCGTTTTTCTAGTTCTCCTTCACTCAACTCACTGCCTGATGTGTCCCATCCACCCTGGAGAGGAAACACTTGCACAGTAAGTGAAGGATTCAGATGAAAAAGTAAAAGAATTACAAAATCACATCACTGCATTTTGCATTGCCTGGTTTATTGTTTTGTATACATCTACTTTTAAAAAACACACACAATACCCATTAACATGCTCTAAAAAGCACCATCTAACTTTTTTCAATGTGAAACAGTGGTCAACAAATTTAAAGCTGACCTCAATTAAGGTGGACAAGCATTTCCCTTTTTTTCTGAAAAAGTGACACATGCGTGTTATCTTCCAAATTACAGACTCTGACTGTTCCTAAAACCAACGGGCAAGAACTACAACAAACTGTAAACTTTCTTTTAATGCCAAAAAAACATTATGTCCTAATGTCCAGAAGACATTTTGGTAAAAAAAAAAAAAAAATCATCATGGCCAATTTATTACATCACTACATATTCTTGAAATTCTTACTATCAAAAAATTTCAAACATTTCAAAAATGTTTTGTTTTAAATATACACCCTGCAAATTTCTGAAGCACATTTCCAATCTCTATGCAAAGTGATAAATCAAAGTTCTGGCAATATTGTTCTTCTTTATGTGCACAATATTTGTGTAATGCTCTTTTGTTTCCATCTTCAGTGTTCCACTGAACGCCCTGCCATCTGACCTGGGAGTTATAGTTGCTGTAACAGGCATGAGTGGACCGTTAAGTTATCATGTGAAAATTAAATATACATTGGTAAATAAGGATTTCCTTCTCTGTCCTTCTAAAAGTACATTGTGTATATAGTGAGCTATTATGCTAGATCAGCTACTTGGAGAATATTCTTTTCTATCCGAAGTAAACAAAATAAAGAACGGAGTTAAGAATGCTTAAGTGATTATCATACACACACACACACACATTGTGTTTTAACATCCAAAGATTTTCTATGGTAAAAAAAAAAAAAAAACACATGGTAACACTGACCACTTTCAAGACATACCTTTTAGCTAATGCCTTAACACTAGAACCACCAAGTCATTTTGACGGTTTTCACTTTTAAAATTTCCTAAATACATGTATTAAATATCTTGACAGCGTTCGCAAGTCAGAATTTAAAAAAATAGTTATAAGCACTTCTACCTAGAACTGTCATTACAAAGCATGCTTTTATTGTTAATATAACCTACAATATGCTAGGTTTTATATGCATACAAGCTAGTTTGTTATCTCTACCTCCACTGAGTTTACAGCAGTATGTATATTTGTGTAGAATATTGCTCTTGAAGTCTAGATATGTGTTCTCCAAACAGATATTGTAATCCTATCAATTCCTTGGAGAACTGAGCATTTTTCAAAAATCTTGAGATTTTTGCCTTTTGATTTGTGAGCAACTACAGATATTTGACTTGTCATCAGAAATTTGGAACTTCAATGAAAACAGCACTGCCTGCTTCAAGCTAAACAAAAACATTACATGGACAAGTTTCTGACAGAAGCACAGTCAGAGATGACAAACAAACCTATCAAATTTGGGATCAAGTTTTGGCTGGCAGTGGACCGTACCCCTACCTGTGCAAAGCTGCAACTCGCCCAGCTGGTCAGAGACTGGGTGACAATGTGGTACTTAGGCTGATGTAACCACACTTAAGAAAAAGGAAGAATGTTACCAATGACAATTTTGTTCATTATTTGACTAATTAGCAAAACAGAGTGTTTCCACCATCTACGTAAAACTTAGTACTCAGTGAAAGCAATCACCGGTGTCCAGTTGCTGTATTTTGCTATTGGACATGGCAGCCATCAATTCCTTCATTTTGTACAAGCAATGCACCGGGGAAAAGATCAGTAGGGGAGATTTCATCTTGAAGCTAGCCACAGAGCTTTGGCAGAAACAAAAACGCAGCTCAACCTAGATACAGTGTGCACCAAGTGACACACACAACAGAAAAACAATGCCAGGTAACTAAATGCAATAAATGTAAAACTTCTGATATCTGTGCCCAGTGTGAAAGAGCAGTATATGGTAAATCCACAGTTGATAAGCGTTACATCCGTGTGGATTGTGCTAATATGGGGGGCTACTTTGAAGTAGGTTTCCCAGAATGCACATTCACATTACACAATGGGCATTGAGTTATTTATGTTATTTTTTATAAATTACTGTTTTTACAATTTTGTATGTACATATACCAGGTTTAAGGCTGTTTACACAACATTTTCTTTTCAAATGTTTTTTATTATAGTTTTTCATTTTTTGAAGTCATGCGTTATATATGTGCTAATTTTGAAAATAAAGCCTTATGTTTATTTTTTCATTTAAAAGTGTTTCTGCTATGCAAATGTTTGATATGATGTTCATGAATATGTCTTCTGAGTTGTACCTGAAAGTTTGTCTTTCATTTTCATATCGAAGCTGATAAAAATGTACCTGTCAAAATGACTGCTGCCGGCAGTTCTAGTGTTAAATTAGTCACAAAATACAACCAAGAGCCAAACTTTTTTTCTTAAAAAAAAAAAAAAAAAAAAGTACAAATTACTTACTTCTTCCTTCTCCCTTTTTCTTAGCCCCCCCCCCCCCCCCCCCCCCCTTTGGAGATTTTTGCTTAGATTCAGCCCGGGATTTCCCTCTGGATTTCTCAATCTCCTTCTCCCTCTCCCTCTCCCTCTCCCTCTCTCTCTCCTTCTCCTTCTCCTTCTCCCGCTCACGGTCTCTGTCACGATCCCTCCCTTTTCTGTCCTTGTCAGCATCAGATTCTGGGGATGCCTTTAGAGAAAGGAATTTAAACTGGGCAATCAGACATTTCATTTTAAGATGCATTTAGTGTTTAAGAAAGAGAAAAAAAAATAAAAAAAACACATCCAGAAAGAAAAGGGGAAACCAAAGGATAGAAACAATACTTCCACTGGATAGCAATTGTAGACACTTGAGGTTTTACTGTTGTCTTAATTGGGGTTATTTTCTTTCTCTCTGTGGATTACCTTTTGAACTCAGTAGTGACCAATTTAAAGAAAGACAACAAATACCGGATTTTGCCGCGTCAACGCCTCAGTTTGAATGATCGGCCCACCCAACTTTTAGCTGAAAGTAATATTCAACACTAACTTCCAGTTTATAATAACCATGAACAAATAATGCCTGATGTGAAACAATGTGGCTCACGTGACTAGAAAAAACTGTCTAGAAGTAATTGTGCATTGAATGATTCAGGGTCAGGGTTATTTTCTGTTCAGATAATGGCAGTTGGTAGACTGCAGTCTGATTGATTACGCTTTTCTGTAACTCTACAATCCATATTTTGTAATTTAATTTTTTTTGGTTTTGACACTGCAAGAGCTTCTATCTTAGGCAACATTTTTTGTATTGAACATTTTAATACTATAGTGCTACTTTGGATGTTAATTTATAATTTTGTGTTGCAATGGACACTGCAATTTCGGAAGCCTTTTATTTTAGTAGCTCGAAAATGTCACATGTTTATATATTTTTAAAATGTATGTATGTGTATGTGGATTAGCACTGGACACTGCAGCTTTAAAGTTTAATGTTTGTTTTGTGAAACAAATTAAAATGAAACCGTCCCTCCCTCCCACACACACAGACTTTTGCCTTCACAACTGGGTGTTGACTCTGCAGAATCCGGTAAATTAAAAAAAAAAAAAAAAATTCTAGAAAAGCACATAAGAATATTTTAAAAAGGTGCCCAGGGTTGACTATAAAAACAAAAGAAAACAAAAATACTTACAGACTTGTGTCTCCTCTTTTTGCCCTTTTTCTTGTGCTTTTTCGATTTCTTATAACTGTGCTCTGTAGGCAAACAAGAAAAGGGTCACACTCATACTCATGTAAACAACATGAGGTGTAAAAATGCCTTGTTCTGATATTTATCTTTTTGTGTGTTGTCTTTGGCCTAAAAGTCTATTTATCCTACTCAGTAAATTTGATGTTTGCACTGACACAGCCCCCCACCCCACCCCCACAGAATATAAGTATATAGCTCAACTGGCATCCTATTAACTAATATAGGAAGGTAACAGCTTGTAGCAAGAAAAACTCACTTCACACATGTGAAAAGGAAAAAGGAAAACGTTTGGGGAACATGAAAAGCTAAACTGTAAGGGACTTCATTAAGCATTAGTCGGTTTAAAATTTACTGGACGCTAACCTGTTTCTGCACTAGAAGAACGCTCAGATGCAGATCTGGACGGCGTGCGTTTCTTTTTCTTGGAATGGTAGTCGTCTTCCTCTGAATCGGAGCCCTGTACATATACACACATATACATCAAAGAGTGAGTTATTCAACTAAAAAAAAGTCCATGTATGTTATTAAACAATACAATAGTAAAATTATCCGCAATTCAATCTTACCGAACGAGAGCGGGATCGCTTTCTGTGGTGCTTTTTTGACTTTTTGGAGTGCTTCTTGTTCTTTGAATGATGATGTTGACACTCGTGCTGTCCAAAATAAATAAATAAATAAATTTAACATATAAAACTATATTAAGTAAGCACCACCGTTCAAAGTTTAAGTAGAATTTTTTTTTTTTTTTTTACCTCTAGAACCTGTACGAAGTCCTTGAATATCCTTTTTCTTTCAGATTCTAATGTAATGTCTTCAAAGGCAGATTCTTTCAGGAATCTATCTCGAACCTGGATACAAATTAAAATTAAGTCAACAGCGGATGAGTTTCAATTCACTAAAGAAACAACACAATCTATTTTTGTAATTGTGTCTTCATGCAAGACTCATAATTGAAACCTATGTAATGATGAATTCTGCTGGCTATTAGTAAAGATTACTCATGACAATCACCTAATCTGATACATTAAAAGCAGATTTTTTATTTATTTATTTATTTTTTTAACTTACACTATCCCATGCTGAATCATGTTCGAGTGGGGGAGCAGCCTGTTTTAGCATGCTTTTAAAGGCAGCTTCCTTCCTCTTCATCTTTCGGGTTTCTTCTTTTTCTCTTTCCCGCTCTCGAGCTTCTGCTTTCTCCAACAACTATGCAGGATAAATATTGGGTTTCTATAAATATCCATCCAAGTCAAGTTAACAAAACACTTAAGTCATAAGGCTTAATATCCAACTAAATAAAAACGTATCAGCCAACAGAAACAATTATGTATATATAAAGGGTACGCACATAGACCAAGGTTACATAACAAGTGTAGACTTTTAGAAAAAAAGGTTTTCGCTTGATAAAATTGAAAATGCACATGGTGTCAATGGATTGTTCCATTATAATGCAAGCCTAAATGACTAAGCAAGTGGTAAGAAAACTGTTGCAAAAATATGAACCATTTAACATAACACATATGCATGTAAATCGTTATGATAAAGTATATGTTGTTGAAATAGAAATAGGTCATAGAAACAAACATTTACACATTTTTCTTCGAATAAAAATTACCACATACCAACTTTTATGTATTAGGTAACTGATTATCAGCTTACACTGTTGAAGGCAAGTTTGATGTTTCCAGCATCCAAAGTTGTGGCTCTTTTATCAGAGCTGATAACAGTCCCAAAGTCTTCAAAGCTAGTATTGACTTCAACTGTAAACCCTTTGTCCTGTTTATGCAGAGAAAAACAGAAACAAAAGAAAATCATCTGATATAAATTAAATCAGCTAGGTTTTGCAGTTATGGTAAATTTGAGATGAATACCCCGGATTTAGTGGACTCAAAACATGATATGTAGCACATTTAGTTTGGTAAAATATAATAATTCAAGATGCAACAAAACTATTGATCATCCACCCATAACATGTTAAATACTAATTGTTATAATTATTATATGATGAGGTCACACACATTTTTCAGGTATTAGGTACTTTTTTTTTTTTAAATCAAGTGTTCTCATTTGATTGCAAATCGTGCCTTGCCGTTATTGGATCTTCTGATAAAAATCCTAATGTTTGACTTTGAAAAATATAATGCTGATGCATCAATTATTGTTGTCGAGAAATGCATATGTGATCAATCAATGAAGAAATTATGTTCCCAATTACACCACTAACAATAATACATTTGTCAGTGACAAATGTTGAACACCTAGGATTAAAAATGTTGTTATAGAAGCTAATTATAATAGCCACAAAAGCTGTCTTAGGAAGTGTGAAAAACAATTGTAAATTACATGGAGACATTTTAACACTTCTTTTCTGGGATCAGTCATCTAGAATGCACAGAAAAAGCACTGACTGGCTAAACAGCCTGCATAACTGAAGTTATTATGATAATAATTCTTAAAATTAGTGCACAAGAAAAAAAAAAAGCTGGATATTAACTTCAAGAAATAACCTCACGACATGATGTTTACAAGCATTTTGTTTTACCTTAAGGATGTCTTTGATGATTCTTTTTTCATCGTGATATCGGGCCTTCAGATCTTCAACGTAAAACTTAAAAAGATCCAGAGGTGTTGAACCTACAGAATACACACCAAAAGCTAAGATAAAAAAATGTTATTGAAGTATCTGCACATGCAATACAGGTTTACAGCCAGTAGCATTAAAGCACATTTCTAACTGTTTTTATGTACAATGAACCCTGCCATTTAATACAACTGATGCCTCTTGAATGATGACAGATTATATGGGGTTTGGCAATTTCCAGGAGATAAATCTTTACTAGGCCAACTTGTCACAATCAAGTTACATGTTTAACAATGTAAAAAAAGTTTGTTTATTTGTCCTTCTTACAAAAATACATTGCAGTAGAGTAATAACTAGAAAACACTTAGAGCTGGTTTCAAGAACCTGATCTTGAATTAAACAATGTTACTTTAGCAGTCCAAGATTAGTGTTTATAGGAATATGTGAAACCAGACATTAATCTTAATATATGTAGTAATAATATATACAGGTAACAAACATGCTTGTTTAAATTAGCTGCATCACGGTCTCATGTGAAGAGACCCTAGATAAACTGTTTTAAATTGTATTTTGGTTACCCTACTTCTGCAGATAGACTAAACCCAAACATGTATTTATTATTAAAATAGGGCTTTTTTAAATAAAATAAATATGTTAGTCAACTATCTGCAAGTCCTGTGCAAAACAGTTCCCTTACAAGGTTGCCCCAGCATGTTGGCAAATCTTATGTTGGAGCTAACAGTAGGATACATTTCCATCCACGCAGACATTGAATGCAGTTGTCCGTGGTCATGCAGCTCATCCAAGAATTTCTTCAAAAAAAAAAAAAAAAAAAAAAAAAAAAAGAGAGAAACAGCAATTATTTTCATGGACCCAGAAGACCATCAACTAACGCAAATGTCCGTCTCCATTTACAGTTTACAATCCAATCTTCAACTGAACACGACTGACTAAATGCGAAGAGGAAACAAGATGTTCTTATTCCTACAAAAAAGGTTTTCTGAAACAAGATTTAATACATTTACAATCATATTAACTTGAGTTACTGTCTTTTTACACAGCTGAAACCTGCTGAGTTAATCTCATTCAATACTAGATATTTCTTATTTGCCCTGCAAATCGCACTGTGCATAAAATAATTTTGTATTGCAAGAGATGGCTAAGGTCAAGCTTCACAATTACATGTGAAAAGCTCTTTCTTGATTAATCAATTTTCTATTGGTCATTAGGTTTGCATACTAATTGACTTACTTGAAACGACTCCCTGTTTTTACGATGCCGCCTTCTTTCCCTTAGTAAAGATTTTTGTTTTTCTTCCTCCTCTTCCTTCTCCAAGGCTCTTATATGTTCTTCAAAGCAGATTAATGCATCCTCCTTATCCATATCTAGCAAACAAAATCACAAGAATATGCACTGCTTTATCTTTGCTGTACAACCTTAGCTTTTTAGTACAGTAGCACTAAAAACAAACTTGGTAATACATGTAGACCCACTTAGATGTGATTTTAGCACATAAACCGCTGATATATGGCTGGTTTCACATTCCCTTATGGATACTGAACTAACATGCAATTTTAGGTAGTCTAGTAGTAAATCGGGGTCTGTAAAACCAGTCAATCGACTTCATTGTTTGTCAGTGTACTACTACAATATCTGTAACTTGTATTTAAAATATAATTTTTTTTTTTTTTTTTTTACATTTCATTTTTTTTTTTTTTTTTTTTTTTTTTTTTTTTTTTTTTTTTACAGCTTTATAAAAAGTAGCACACATTTACCAGGATTTTGTTTAACATTGTGCACCAGGAAAAAAAACATCCCATTACATCTTTAGAATATTTTAATTGAACCTGCCTCAATGCCATGTGTTAATTTTAAAGTGCGATCAAAGCTCAGATTTACTAAAGTTTAGTTTTATTCCTTTTAGAAAAAAGTATGAGTTATTAATTCTGTATTGTATTTTGATTATAATTATTTATTTGTGGGATGTTGACAATCAAGAGTTGTCCAATGATTAGGGTTAAAGGTCCTGGAACCAAGTGATCCAGATCCATAGCTCAACCAAAAACATTAGTTGTGGTTAATTAATTTCAACCTACTCTGCAATTCTTCATCCTCTGCAAATGTAGGGTTGTCCAGTAGATACTGCTGCGCCTCTGACCAGGTTGTCCTGTACGTTACATTAGCCATGTTGTCCAAAATGTTCTTCAGGGCTTCCCAATTTCTTTTTCTCAACTGTTTGGCTTGTTCCTAAAAAAACAAAAAAAAAAAATAGTTTGCTTTGATTCATTTTTAAAACTTCCTTGTTATCATTCATTCGAAGCACACAATATAAGTTTTGAAAACTAACCTTTTCTTTTTTTGCAAGGTAAAACAAGACATCTTCATAGATTTCTAATCTATCACGCTCAGGAACTGCTGTCCATACCTCCATCTCTCCAAACATCTGTTCAGCTTTCCTGATAGGAAAAACAAAACAAAATATTTTACCAACATCAGTTAAATTAGTTCCTAAATAAATAATTCCAAAGAATTTCCAAATAAGTTTTTCTTCTGCCTTGTACAAAAACTATTGCATTCACCAATCCATCCTAGTCAACTATTAATTCATGGTATTTATTAATCTTTTTGTTGGTTTCACAGACAATGGTACCAATCCTGGAATATGTTATGTAACCTTAAGTAGTCATAACATAAACCTACATACATAAGAAAGCTTACAAACGAGAGAAAGCCATTCGGCCCATCTTGCTCGTTTGGTTGTTAGTAGCTTATTGATCCCAGAATCTCATCAAGCAGCTTCTTGAAGGATCCCAGGGTGTCAGCTTCAACAACATTACTGGGGAGTTGATTCCAGACCCTCACAATTCTCTGCGTAAAAAAGTGCCTCCTATTTTCTGTTCTGAATGCCCCTTTGTCTAATCTCCATTTGTGACCCCTGGTCCTTGTTTCTTTTTTCAGGTCAAAAAAGTCCCTTGGGTCGACATTGTCAATACCTTTTAGAATTTTGAATGCTTGAATTAGGTCGCCGCGTAGTCTTCTTTGTTCAAGACTGAACAGATTCAATTCTTTTAGCCTGTCTGCATATGACATGCCTTTTAAGCCCGGAATAATTCTGGTCTTTCTAGAGCAGCAATATCTTTTTTATAGCGAGGTGACCAGAACTGAACACAATATTCAAGATGAGGTCTTACTAGTGCATTGTACAGTTTTAACATTACTTCCCTTGATTTAAATTCAACACTTTTCACAATGTATCGCGTTATACATACTAAAGTGTTACAGAACAAAAAAAAGTTTACAAGAAACGCATTTCGTAACCACAATTTTAATCAGAGCACCATTGTTGCAGGAGGGAGCGTTAACTGGATTCACTGGGATGTTTAGAAGAAAAACGTACTTCTCCTAGCGAACGTTTAAAAAAAAAAAAAAAAAAGCCTTATTTTCCTATAATGGGTAAACAACAAAATACCTAAACAGTCAGGAATTTGTGTTACAAAAAAATATTGTACTAGGGACTACAGCAGATTCAGCACAGGAAAGTAATGTGCTTCTTGTAAACGCTACAGAGGGTGTCCTGTGACACGAAACACACCGAACAGCATTCAAATTAGGACTGGATAGTTCAGTTGCACAAGCATTCCACAAGGTGGCATTACTCTACCAGGAAATACATTTATTTCTCTTGTGTAGATCAGGCTGTCCAAAAGATGGCTGTAAAATATGTTTTAACCTTTAAGTTCTAGGTATGGCCCGTGGAATTAATACAATATACAATCAAAAGACAAACCAGATTTGCGCCAGTGACAGTCATAACATAGCAAAATAATTACATTTGACCGGTTACAAAATGAATAGAACATGACACCCACTGGGGTGCTGGCAAACCATGGGAAAGAGCTGAATAGAAATTGTACACTAATGGTGTTGCAGTTAGAATATTTAAGACAGGAGAAAATGTTACAGAAACACTGAACACATCGGAAATACTAGTGTTAAATCAGGTTTTCATGCTATACATTATGATGGGGTGGAGGGGTAAAAGTGTGGAAAACCAACAATTTGAGTCCTTGTACAAATTAACTGCTGATAAATAGATTTTCTTAATATAAATGTTTAATTAGGCTTCCAAGCTGGCTTGGAAAGCCTATTATTGTAAAGATTTATTTATTTTTGTATTATTATTGTCGTTTTTCCTCCCAACACTTTAAACTGCTCCTGTTCGCACACGGTGTAACCAAAAAACACAAAATTTGGCAGGTATCATCCCATGTAGATTACACTTCAAAACAATTGTGCTTGTGCGTCAAACAAGACGGCTTCCCGACACATTTTTTGGAAAAACCTTTCAAAATATTCTTGGTAACCGGTGAACTGATTGATCTGAAACTTTGCATAGATCATCAGCAACCAAACCCACTTCAAGTTCAAGTTATAATTCCTTACAAAGTGCAGATAGGTTAATGGCTAATATGGAACACATATAGGAAACCAAATGTGCTCCAATCAAAAATGACCTTGCCTGTGACCATTGACTTCTTACTGTGAAACGTAAAATTAGCTTATAACCCCGTGTAGAGGGTCATGTTACTATGGTGTTTACAGTTATAAAGCATCGTGAGATAATGTATTAATGCAGTATTTTCTTAATTTTCGTAATTGAAACTGCTCCATAGAACGGATCTGTTGCTGACACTTGTGCTGCAATGCTACAGCTTGCCAACATTTCCAACTGGTACTGAGCCTGGAAGCTATAAAAACTGCCTGGCAGTTCTAGTTATATTTGTAAGAGAATCTTCGATCATGTCAGTCTGTTTCATGTCAATATTAAACTAAATTGTATAGATCTATCCATAAAGCAGAACTAAAGGACGGGGGAATACCAGCAGGCAGATTCCCTTGCTATATGGGAGAAAGGATTAAAGTAACATGTTTCATAAATAAATAAATACATAAAAAAGAGAAATCTGTACAGAGTTCTGATAAGGTTTCAAGGCTTCAATGAAAATGTCCACAGGAATTACACAAGACAGAGTACCCAAACTCTCATAGCAAACACTACATTCCAAACGTTTCTACAACCTATAACCTTAAGCTTGCAGAATTCAGTTTATTTGGTGCAGATATATTTATTTATTCCTTTGTTTTCTATTTATTTTATTACAAAACAAATAATAATAATAATAATAATAATAATAATAATAATAATAATAATAATTACACATGGGGTCATTTGTGTATATTCTTGATCATATAGGAAGACCTTTAAATAAGGTCATCTTTTGCCCTAATGTCATGACCTCATACTTACTTATATCTTGTAGTTGATGTCATTTTCTCATGACTTTCCAGATATCTCTGATAGGTTTCTTTGGCCTCCTTGTATTTAATTCTAGCTTCTTCCTTTTCTTCTTTTTCAGTCTGTACCTTGTAAGCATTGAAGGCTTGTTTTTTCTCACTCAGCTTAGGCAATGCACTTTATTGGAAAGCATAAAAAAGTCAAATAAGCACCAACCCACATTACGGCTATTAGCACACACAGGTTTGTGTTTAATTTAAATACATGCAGAAATATACATATAAATAAATCAGAAGCATACCTACCTATATCTAGGGTCATTGATAATCATTTTCATAGCTTGTTCCCAAGAGGCATTGGATGAAACGCCCTACAAAAAGAAACAAATAGTATAGTCAAGGTAAATAAGTAATTATGTTGAAAAACAGCATTTAAATACAATTTCTACCTAACTCTGCTGTTCATACAGTTGGGTCTAATTATTTTTCACCACACTGTTTTCTTGCCACTTTTTATCATCAAATAAATTGCCAATAGATACAAAACTACTTCCATAACTGCCCTTTCCACCAGGGTAACTGGTCTCCAAGTCAAGGGCGAATGTATTATCTAACTTCAGGGTTGACCTCACTGGAAAGTCCCATTCCTCTGTTCTAATCTGCTTTAGTCTGGCGTTTTAGAAGAAAAAAAAAATCTGGACTAGTCCATTAGTTAATTAAAAATAAAACAGGTTAGGGTCTTTACTAAACTCACAGCATTAGCATCACGTCTACACAATATATTTACATTCTAACAAGCTATTTAGGAAATACACCAAGATGAACTTGATCAGCTTTTTTTTACTGTTTCATCATGCAATGCCCCTAAACATACTGTTGCACACAATAATACAAAGATGGATGTATTTACTATTAAAATAGAAGATATTTTTGACGAGTACCTTTTCTTTTAACAGTTCTTTGAATGCTTGTTTGGCTTCTTCTTTAGTGTTCCACTTGTATACTTTCTTGACTAGTTCTGGCCTCTCTTCCTTTTTAACAGGATCACTAGCAAAAAAACTAAGCAGAGAACAAGGATTCACCATCTAAAATATATATCAAAATGTATGTTAAAGATGAGTTTCGATCACAGTGGAAAACTATTCTGTTTAAATATATACAGGGCTTGAATTTTTCGGTTTTTATTTGGTGTTCAGTTTGAGGGGGGTTATCAGTTTTGTCAAAATTGGTTATTTTTGCTTATTAAAAATAAACACCACTCAAACACATCCATTTTCAGTTTCTATAATACAATTAGCACCCACACAGCCAACCCTATAAAATTGTGACTTCAGCGAAGGTTTAAAGAGTGTGACGCATATCTGATTATTTCATTTTGGCCCGTTCCAACCCATATAACTACATAATGTATTAATACACAAATTACAATAGGTGCATTTTTATACTCGCGTTTAATTCTGGGCACCCACCAGAAATGTAAAAACGGATGTTGTACTGCTCAAGTATGACACATTACAATAATTTTTTTATATTTTATTTATTCAGTCAATTATCATGATAATTCAGTCGATAATCAATAGCTGAAAACGTCAGCCCCAGCATATGACTATAGCATTCTGTAGTGATAATCTCAGCATAAAGTAAGCTATTTAAATGTTTTCCTAAGATTAAACATTCATCATGGTACTGAGACTAAGGTTCAATATGTACGTAGCTATAATAATAATAATAATAATAACAACGCAGTCGTTGTACACAAGAGAAACTTAAATATGCATTAGTATAAAGCATAACTGTACAGCATTTACATATTTACAATAGCTCTCTGTTCATCACTGAATACATTTGTAACTTCATAAAAAGTCACTGGCAACTCCATGTTGCTGGTTTGTTTGGGTTTGTGGTTGTTAAGCCCGTTGCTAAGCATAGATGCACTGATGCAAATTATGCAATTTATGTAGTGTACAAAATTGACGATTGATCCGTTGCAATGTCTTTGCACACTGCCCGCCTTCTGAAAGCCATTTCCTTTATGTAGGAAGAAAGTGGAACATGACTGAATTTAAAATATGTTGCCAAAACCCATGTTTATCGGTTTTAAAAAAATGGAAACTGAATCTTGGAAATAGGTTTACAGGGGTGTTTTTTCATTTAACGGTTAAAACAGAAAACTTCAAGCTCTAAATATATACCATAAACCACAAACAACAATATAAGGGTGTGCTGTTTAAGAACTCGACCCACCCAGCCCCCACCAGTGAGTGCTTTATTTACTGTAGGTCTGTTAAGAAAAAGTATTGGGCACAAAACAAATAAAGTGCCATCATCTACATACTTTACTGGAACCTCTTGATTAGGAGCCTCCTCGACTGAATTCAGAGTGACTTCTGTGGGTTCCTCTTGTGCCTGGACAGGAGTTTGGACTGGTTGTTCTTCACCGACAACAGGGACTGTGGCCTCAGTCTCTGCAGCAGATGCATGAGTGATGTCTGTAACAACAGGTACTGAAGCAGGCACGGAGGCTGCTGAAACATCTAGAGCCCTATTAAAAAAATAGAATTAGTTGCCGGAAAATATAATCTGTTTATGCAAAAGTCTTCTTTATAATAGTTTTTAAAACTAATGAGCTGTGCCCTCAGGACATTATACCAACTACCACTGCTGTTGTATCCTGAATAAAAACAGATAAAATACTAAAATGTAACAAGTGATAAGAAAGCTAAAGGTTATGTTTTAGCTGCAAGTGCTTCAATCACTTATTTAGTCACCTAATTTAGTAATATTTGTATTGAAGTCTGGAAGCATATATATAACCATGTAAGCTAACATAGGGCCGCTGACAAGTCTGTATCATGCCTCTGGTTTTTTTTAATTTTTTTTATTAAGTTTCAATTGCATACACACCAACATTCAATTCCATAATTAATCAACCAATCCTTTTCTTCTGCATTATGGGCTGAAAATGTATCTTTTTACACCAAGTCTGTGTGTATTTCAGATAATTTACTTAAGATGATCTTGACAAATTAAATACTATGAACTTGACTGCCTTTTATAGAAATACAGTATCAGAAGAAGAAATCTATGTAACAGTGAAACATACCCATTTTCTTCAGCCTTGATCATATCTGCAAAACAAAGAATTACTCTGTTATTACATAGTACAGGACCATAAAACTAATGTGCAAGCTAGTCATTTATCTTCCTTTGGTCATCTGTTAACCTTATATTACAATGTCTGTACGACGATTCAATTTAAGAAAAAAAACAAAAAAAAAAACATCTTCATTAAACTTAATGGAACTTTAAATTCTCCAACATTTTACCTTCAAGATCCTCCAGCTCTTTAGGTTTTGTCCAGCGAGACTCCTTTGTTTGAGAGTTATAATAATAAGGCTTTCCCGTGTCTGACTTGAACTCCTTCCAAGGACACTTTGACAACATTTGCTTTAAGACAAAAAACAAACCCACTGGTATTTAAATGTCATGTACTTGTACACTGTTTATAAATATATTAAACAGATTTAACAATGTCTATGAATTGAAAATAAACTGCAGTATATTCCATAATTGTTCAAATATGATTTCAAAATGCAGGACTATTTTAACAGGTTTAATTCTCATTTGATCAATAAACACAGCAACATATAAATCAGGCATTCAAATACTCTTCAAATGAATATTCAACCCCCAGTTCCCACCTAATTTAGAATTCTACATTTGAGTAGAAGGCTCCAGCTTTTAACACAAGCAGTTACCTCCGCAGGTGATTTAAGCTCATCTGGCTTTTCCCACGAGGACTGTTTAGTTTCTGTATTGTAGAAGTATGTCCTTCCATCAGGAGACTTGTGCTCAGTCCACAAAGATTTCTGTCGTGTACAAAAACAGAGACAGATTGCTCAGCAGCAGTCAGGAGACATACTAAATTGATAGTTTATAATAATTAAAAAAAAAAAATTCTATATAACACAATACATTTTATTTAGAGCGCTTTTCTCAGACCAAAGCACTGTACAAGAATACAAACATACTAATATATATATGTACATATATATATATATATATATATCTATATATATATATATGAGGTCGGCACGGTTACCCAAAATCCCAGGTACCTCTTGGGTTTTAAATTACCCGACCTGGGTCTCTGGGTGGCGTAATAAAGATAACCTTAAAACAAGCTTTGCATTAGCGGCAAGTACACCGCAACAACAACTAAAATCAATAATAACAAATAAAATCATCTTTTTTTTCTCAATGTTTGTAAAAAGTCACAAGAATGAAAAAACGCTCTTTCATGGGCTGGTTAGCACTCCTTTAAACTGTGTTCATGCAATCGTTCAAGGTATATCTGTTTCAATTCTTGTTTTGTGTGTTTATTCCATATGATGTCTTCTATTTGACATACCATAATACCCTCAGCACCAATCCATTAACAGTCCCTTAAAATATGAGAATATTGTTTAACCTTTGGTTGGTCATCTTGTGGAGAGCTGCTGGCCGTGGCACCTTGCTGAATTGCAGAAACTGCAGGATTTGTGGCCTAAGTCAGAGATGAAAGTGAGAAGTAAAAAAAAAAAAAAAGCTGAAAAATGTCAGGAATCTCGGATCCACTGGCGTGTTGGAATTTTTTGCTCAGGAACCCAAATTGAATGAAGTTAAGTCAACAGATGGCAACGAAGATTTGTCCATAAATTACAGAATCAACCACTGTCCCATCTATTTGTGAATTCACCTCCTCATCAGCCCATAACGTTAACAATTCCTTAACTTATTCCAGAATCCAGTTACTACAGTTCTTGATCAGCCATTGTATTTGAAAAAAATTAAAGCATGTAGCAAAAAATACCCAACATGTTTGGTATACAGTCACGTGGGATATTAACTTTCAATCCACGCCCACTATAGTGCTTCAGTGCCAGCATAGCATTTCACACAACAGTTAAGACAGTTCAGTGCAGGAGTTTCACAAAAGAGTGAAGACGGCTTTGTGATGGTATAGGCAATTCACACAGACCGCCGCATCAGTGCCGGTCCTGAGCCGTCATAACTCGACTGTATGAAAGGGGTATAAAATATAAATTCCTTCGAAGGAATTGGAAATTGATTTTTAAAGGAAATGGAATTGCAAAAACAGGAATTGACCCCAACCCTGCTGATATGCGTTACCAAAACAGCGACTTACTTCAAAACTACTAAAAAAACATATTGCTTCTAAATACATGTTTAGCCAACTGGTATCCATTTTTAAAAGGTAAGCACCAAAGCCTAAAACCAAAAACAATACTAAAAAGGAACCTGGTAAAGGAAACCAAATAACAACCAACACACTGTTCAATATTACTTTTGCTACTTACCAAAGTTCCAGGCACTGATGAAGCTGAGAGGGAAAAAAAAATTAAAAATTAATGTAACCTATGCTGTTACATTCAATACAATTTAGACATTGTTACCAAAATCAATTAAAAATGATCCCTACCTATGGAAGCATCTGAAATGTTTACACCAGGCTGTTAAAAAAAAAGGCAATACAGTTTAGAAAATAAACACAACTCAGTATCAATGTCCCTGACAGTTTACAGCACAGAAAGTGACAATGAAAATAATGAGGTGTTCCATTAGAGGTAAAAGGTGCAGTTTAATAATTCCACAGATTTTAGGGGTTTGGAAAAATATCAACATTTAAAAAAAATAATGAACATTTTCTTTTCTTAGCAAAACAACCTAGTTACTTAAACCAATAAGCAAAAGATCTTTCTCAAGAGTATAAAGAACCAGAAATACATTCAGTAATAGTACTCATGGCTGAAATACTGTTGTTTCGCCCAAAACAAGACACATGTTTCTACAACAGGGATGTGCCTTCAACATTATTATTTTTTTATTTATTTTTTTGTGGGAGGGTATTAAAAAAAATCCTTTCACAAGAAAACATGCCCTCATCTATACGCGAGTACAAATCAATGGCAATGAACTTCAGTAGTGAAAAGGAAATGAGCAAAGTGAAAAACAGGAAGCAAAATCTAAATAACTAACAAAATGGATAAAAGAAAGGTAAGCCAAATAACTGACAGGTTCTACGTTAAAATCAGACTGTCAGATTGTTATTAACTGGTACTCAACAATGATGCTGACAAGGGCAAATGAGACAAGCTTTTGTTTTGCGTTTTGTAATTAACATATTTTCAACAGGTTTTATTTCATTTTAATTAATACCTAAAAACCTAAAACATATTTTCTGAGTACTTGCACACCCAGTCAGAAACTATGTTGGCAGGCACCATGAAAGCTTTCTCTGTCAAATCAGTCATGGACTTTTAGAAATAGCTACGAATTAAGGTCCTATGTCGGATCTGAACACTGGCCACCGGAGGTAAAAAAAAAACATAAAAGTCCAGTGAATTGCTTGCTGTGCCACCCAAAAATCAAGCCATGTTTGTGTTACAAGATAAAAAGCTCCGGTTTAAGCTATTGTATAACAATGAAGGTGACAAGAAGACAGAGATTAAGTTACTCCTTTCTGATAACATTTTTATTCTCTTTACTAATGTTCAGTTTACAACGACGGTTTGATCAAGGATGATGCAATTTTGCTCTACTTTATTTAAATATACAGTAACATTAACAAATGGAGGATTATGTCTGCTAAAAAGATGTTTCTCTCGTGAAAACAGAATTACAAACCCTCATAAGACATACTGTTAAACGTTGTATACAGTTTGTGAATGAAAACAGATACAATATATGATTGCTTCAGCATTGGTTTGCCAATAACAAAACAATCTTACGCTTAATGAAATCAGTCAAATGTAGACAATAGAAAATACAATCACTGTTATCCTTTATATCAATGACAAATATAATGCATATATATATTAACTCTATATGAAATATATATATAATAAAAGTAGACATATATAATATATCATATATTAGATATATATATATATATATATATATATATATATATATATATATATATATATATATATATATATATATATATATATATATATATATATATATATATATATATATATATATATATATATATATATATATATATATATATATATATACACATATATATATATATCATATATATATATATATATATATATATATATATATATATATATATATATATATATATGATTATGTAACATATGTATCTAATATATATATATATATATATATAGAGAGATATATCTATATATATATATATATATATACTATATATATATATGTATAACCATATATATATATAGACACATTAATTTTGTCAGAACTGTAACAACTGTGTACTAGGAATGAGTCTGTATACCAATTTCCCTCAGTTTAGGTACATTATGGTATTGACACTGTTCCTGTTATACTACAATTTCAGTATACATTGGTTAATGCCATGTTTGTGTTCCTATGAAAAAAAGTGAAGGAAAATAATATTTTTATTTGAATACCTTTTTATTCAACGTACAAAGGAAGTCTACTCAACTTTCTCACCGAGCCTCACACTTGAACATTCCATTCGCTTCTACCTTGCTGTAAACCACCATCAGCACTAGGGATGTCACGTTACCAGATTTTGATAGTATGGTAATCGTCAAAAAATACACCACGGCTATCGTCGTACCGCGGTATAATGTCATTTTTTTGTAATCCATTTTTAAATGACTATTTAAAGAAATACACTCAAGTCAAGTAAATTTTTAACAAGAAAAATAACTTTGATTTAAAGTTTTAAAACAAATACAACACACTGGAACTACAGTTCTACTAGTTACTACCTAACTGGAAGTAGTGTTCACTCCAGCTCACACAGGCTCAGCAAAATAATGCTGCTTTTTATTACAAATTACTGGGGAGAAACACCAAAATGTTAATATTTTCTGGGCTCAGTCTGGAATGATAAGGGGTAAGGATGTGACCACTGCAAATGAATACCCTCTTCATCTTTATCAGTTTGGACGGCATCCTATTAGTTAAGAGAAGCAAAGTGTTGAGTGCGTTTTAAGACATGCAGTGGCCGCCCACTGATCACACAGCACAGTGTAAAACTTAATGATGTGAAGACAGCGCCTGCAAATTGTTTTTTTTTTGTTTTGTTTTGGTCTGCATGTTAACAGCAACGAACACAAAGAAAAGAAGAAAAGTTAAGGTGGGTATGACACCATTGCAAAGTTTCTAGGGGAATTAAAAAAAAAAAAATTAAGGGAATAAAATTTTATTAATTTTTGAATAAATAAAACGAAAATCACTACAACACTATCAACTCGAAGAGGCGGCAACATATTTACAATACCGTTTAAAATAAAAATAATACAAATGCCTGTAGCATCTTAGTTATACATACTTGCCAACATTTGGAAACTGTTACTGACATGACCGTCATGACAGTAAAAACAGACATGATGAAGCATTCTTACCTTTGTATAAGTTAGTGATCAGCAGATGTGTCAGCTGCACAAAGAGCACAGCGTGTGGTTTTCACTAACTCTACTGTGCAGAACAAATGACTTTTTCCATGGGTAAATAGAATCCTATGCATCAGGATGCAGGACATTTGCTGGGAAACTGGGACTGTGCCGACCATATGGGACTGTTGGAATGTATGGTTATAGAGTAGTAAATAGACTTTTTGATTCTCTGCACTGGTGTGTGCTTACTGCGTTTCTCTTGACCGATACTATAGATAACAGCTACTGTTACTTCTTTGGTTTGGTAAATTAATAGGAAGGTATTGTTGTAAAGTTAGTGCCTTGTTCTTGCTGAGTATTTGTGTTTCATTTACTAACAATCACAGTTGCCAGCAATCATTGTTTAGTAGAGCGATTTATATTAAATATGACATCACTTATTTAATAGCCTACTCAGATAATCTCATGCATGGCAGTTTTCAGAACTTGAGATGTCTGTGTTCACTACTTAGTTCTAATGAACAGTGGCTCACCTATGGACAAACGGTGAATGAAAAAACACACCCATATCACCTTTAACCGTGTGAACTCTGTAATCATGGTATAGAAAAACGGTTGCGGTTTCAAAACTGTAGCAATTTATACCATGGTTTACCATAAAACCGGTATATTGTGACATCCCTAATCAGCACTGCCATTTTTCTCCTGCAAACATGCTTCTAAACCAGCCTTAACAAAATAAAATAAAAAACTCTGTTCTTAAATACTAACTTGTATTAGTAAATGTTTGTTTTTGAAGCAATATGGCCAATAATTTCCTAATTCTGTTTACCATCATGTCTAACAAACCGCACCACCATATTGCTTCGAGCAAAGTATAAACTATCTTAAAAATTGTTAGAATAATACATACTGTGCCAGCATAACTTATATTCTACAACCTATGTTCTTTTCAAGTTTTTTTAAACATTTTTAAATTACTGATAATACTGCAGACTTTAAGTCGCAGATCTCTTAGTATTGCAGTAATCTTTGATTATCTAATATTACTTTAAGGTAGTCCAAGATTAGAGCTACTGACAAGACAAAGATATTTCTCTAATGAAAAACTTTGAGAAAGACAACAATGGCTGCAAAAAAAGATGCAACATTATGGATTTCTGCCTGAAATGTGTTTAAAGCAAAACCTATTATTAAACACAGTTAGTTACCGGTCCTGTAGGTTGCATTGAAGCAGCTGGCATATGAGGTGGCATCATCATTCCTGGCATCATTGGTGGCATCATGCCTGGCATCTATTAAAAAGGACACCATGAAATATTCATCTGATGCACTCACTTGCACTAATACTTTGTGACAAACTTAAAAAACAGGCATTTTGTTGGTAATCAACTGCCACTGTACCTTCACACTTGGGAAGTGTTTTGATGAAGTAAAGCCTACAATTACATAACCTAGGTGCCTAATTGACTGAATAGAACAGTGAGTTTTTATTTTACATTGTTTTACCTGTCCCAATGGTCCTCCCATAGGAGGCATCATTGGTGGCATCATACCAGGAGGCATTGGGGTCATGTTTGGAGGTCTCTGACCCATGGGTGGCATCCCCATTGGAGGAAAATGAGGTGGCATCCCAGGTGGTCCCATCTTTAAAAAAAACAAAACAAATACATACTTCTATATTTAATAATGACAGAAATAAAAGCCACTTGTAACAAGTTGCAAATGGTAGCACTTACGGAAGGCACAACACCTGTATAAGGAGACGCTTGGCTTTGCCCATTATTACAACATGTCAAGGGACTGTTATAAACATGAAAATTCACACAGTTTCAAAGTGCATGTGTATTTAAGGCAATTAGGGAAAATGAGGCATGCTATTTTGAAACATTCCATAATCTTGCATTCAAGGCTGTTTGGAATGGTCATTTTATTTTAACTTTGGTAAAGAACTACAGAAAGCTTTATTAATATATATTTTCCTTTCTGGAAAAAATCTAAGCAATATTACATTTTAAATGTATGTTGAAGAAATATTGAAGAAACTTAGTTGGAAGAGAAATGCATAGGTATTATCGGTATATGTAATTATGTCAAACAGCCTATAATATCAACATAATGCATATTTATTTATTTATTTCAGAAATTTCACATTAGTGCATACAGTAATACACCAGCCAGGCTTCACTGACTACAAAATGTATGTTATGGAATACATGACAACTCAGTTTGCACACGGTGTTATAAGCTTTCTGAATACCACTATGAATGTAGATTTTATTTTTTATTTTTTTTTATTTTGAATGCTCAATTCTGAAGTGGAATTAGCTTGTTTAATATGTACTTATTTCAAGTACATTGCTTGAATGACGGAAATAGGAACATTTTCAAGTTAACTTATTTTTTGATCGAATTAATGCATGGTTTGATAAACAAGTAAGTGTGACACAGTTATTTGCAACTAAAACTGTAATAAATAAACAAATACATTAATACTGAACTAAAACTGTTTCAGAGGGCCGACAGCATTAACAAGAGCAACACAGAGAAAACTGGTGACATCGTACTGTAGTATGAGGCCCTCTTTGCCAACCCGGAATGGCGGAAATACAGCATTTCGTTAAGATAACGTAACAATAGAGAAAGAACAAACATCGTCACTACTTTTATTGTGTATACATTTACAAACACGTTTCCAATTCCCAATACATTAAACTGTAGAATATAAGCTACAACAAAACACTTTCGCGATCAAAACAACGATGATTTAAATCAAACAAGGCTTCACTGGCAGAAAAAAGGGGTCCTGGACTACACATTTCACATTAGCGCGCAACTTTATGGCGCTTTTCAACCTCCATATTACACGTCAGCTAAAACGTTAGGTTTTTTGAAATATTCACTTGCTCGTCTAAAATCACTCTTACATAAAATGTACATTTTCGTCGCTGAAATGAAGTTAAAATCATTTAAAAACTAGAAGTAAACTTTACTCACCATATTGCCTGTGTGCTCAGTGACCCTACTTCTCCACCCCGCAGCAAGCTACAATCCGATAGGCTCATTCTCTCAGGGATGAAAGGGTAAAGGTAAAAGGCAGCATCCCCCCCCCCATTGTGTGGGTCAAACAGACTTAAAAAAAAAATGTAGATTGACTTGAATTGTAGCCAATTATAGTAATGCATTGAAAGGGCGCCGTGACAAGAGATTGGCTGGAATGATTTGGGTAGTGGAAGGGGTTGGTGTTACAGGCTGAAAGTGTTTGGAAGAAGCAGCGGCGTTTTGAAAACAGTGTTAAGAAGTATTTTAGATTATTTTTTTGTTTTGTGTATGTTAATCGTATCCGTCTAGTTTATATAGATATACAAACATTTTGTTAGCGGCTGCAATTTTATTTCGTTAAACGGAGTTGTGTTATTTTGATTTGAAATATAGTAGAAGTACTACTGGTGTAAATTATAAAGTGGGCGGAAGTTGTTTTTGTTGTCATTATTTTTAAGTACAGCCTATGCTTGGTATTGTTTTTGTTTATTTGTTTTTAACCTGCGATCAAAATTTAAATCCCAGTACTGCAGGTTACGTAAGGTAATAAAATGCCGAGAAGTGTACGCATTAAGACACAGAAAGTAGCGACCGATTCATCTCCAGTTAATTGGGACACAGATATTAATATTATTCGAAACCTCGATGAAGATTTGGTGAGAGAAGACGATCCTGTTGATCGAAGTTCTCGAGCAATTGCCGAGGCCAGAAGCGCAACACTGCAAAGTTATGAGACGGGGAACATTGTGTCACATAACAATGTGCGTTCCTCCACCAGCAAAACTAGCAAGAGGTGGCCAGCCAGAGTGTTCTCAATGATTTGTTGCATTGCAATACTTTCCGTTGTTGCATTTCTTTTGGCATTCGTCTATGCCTTTTTAAAAGGTAAACTAATCAACATTATGCCTAATATAAAAGCCAGTATATCTTTTTGCACAGTGGAAGGTGATCACCGAATGTTGTACAGCAAAATGAAAGCACCACCACCACCGTGAAAAAGCTAACAACCACTCATATTTATTTGCACAATTATGAAGCAATACGTAATCATTTTTGTTTGTAATATCTTTTAGCAGTTCATGTGTTTTGGTTTTGCAATATTAACTGTTAATAGTGGAAGGCTCTTATGCTTAAGGTTAGGTTTGGATCTACGAACAGGAGGGTGTGTGGTCCAGTCATTGAAGAAAAGGGGTTTGTAACCAGGTCCCAGGTTCAGATCCCAATATACTCACTGACCCCGAGCAAGTCGCGTAACCTTGTGATCAGGCTTTCGAATGAGAGGTTGTTGTAAGTGACGCTGCATCTGAGGCATAGTTCACACACCCTAGTCTCTGAGTCGCCTTGGAGAAAAGCATCTGCTAAATAAACAAATAATAGGAATGGTGTGTAATCATAGTATGTTTGTGAACAATACTGTTTTCTAACACCACTGATGTGTATATATGGACCAGTATCCCACAGTGTTTAGCTGAATGCATAACTACCATGTCAGTATTTATTTTTCACAAGACACTTCTTGAATTATAAAGCTGATTTTTTTTTTTATCCATCTTACAGATTTACGTTTGGAGAAAGAAAAAAATGAAGATGGTACAGAAATAAACATACTGGGTAATGCATAGGGGCCTATACTAAAACTGAAAATCAGTATGTTGTATTGTTATACTACAGTACTACCTGTAATAGTTTGTTGGCTATCATTTCTGGGCTAATATATAACATTTTTGATTATTCAAATTAGTATCTAAGTATTCTATATTTATTTACTTAGGTGTTATAAAATTCATAATCTGGAATCCAATACAGAAATATTTAGTATGTTCCATGCAGAACATAGCTGAAGCAATATCCAGGACTGAGTTATTACCTGCCGTTAATGTAAAAGGCTGTGACAGTCATTCAGTAAAAACCTTATAGATTTCAATGTTTTAAAACGTGTTGCACTTTAAAAGGAACTATTTGAATCAGAACATTTTCAGATTTATATTGTTTATTTTCTGTCTCTTTTAATTGGAATACATTTAATATTCTGTCTGCAACAGTGGTACAAATATAGAATACAATATGTGCAAGTTTGCTTCAAATTCCAAGTGTATTGTGGTTTTTGTTTGCCATCATATTGTATCTACAGTCCAGCGGTAGCCCTTAGGTCAGTTTTCTCGCTTTCACCAAGTTGCACTTTGGGTGCTGTTTCTCAGTGTGATACATTTTTGTATACATTTCTAATTTCATGTTTTTTCCAGGATTTTGGAGTTTGCTGGTTTTGTCCTTGAGTGCTGGGCTGGCCTGTTGCAGTTTTTCCTGGACCTTGACTTACTTTGATTCATTTGAACCTGGAATGTTTCCTCCGACTCCTCTCTCTCCAGCACGCTTTAGGTATGTTATCAATGTTACTCTTCATCATTCTTTTTGCCCATTATTGTACTCCGGGTTTATTACTTTTTGAAATGGGAAACTATTACAGTATTTGGTTTAAGTTAACATACGTATTAAACTTCCTCAAGCATTTGTAGCTGACCTAGACCTCTATTTCATGACCATTATTCTTGGACAGTCATTTAGGTGTGCTGTGTTTATACATAAATACCTACAGCATTCAGAATTTTGCTTAGTTTTTAAAATACTGCAGTTTTTATTTAAATGTGTTTGTTTTTATTTGTTTAAATTGGAGAATAGTTGAATGTTTAAAAATTCTACAGGACATACTGTTCCATTTACAATAATACTGTGCACACCATTTCATTCATATTTTGGATCTAAAATTGCATTACCTATATCTGGTGTGTGTGTGTGTGTGTGTGTGTGTGTGTATGTGTGTGTATATATATATATATATATATATATATATATATATACACGCACACACACATAAACAGACAAGAATGCAACATCCACACTAAGACTCCATAAAAACAGCGACAAAATTAAGAGTAAAAAAATAGTTTGTCAAGGAGATACAATTTCCCCAAAGCTCTTCACCGCCACCCTAGAAGACATTTTCAAAACACTGTATTGGGAAAATAAGGGGCTGAAGATCAAGGGAGCCTACTTAAATCACCTACGATTTGCTGACGACATCCTCTTATTTACAACATGCCCAGAAGAATTACAAAAAAGAATACAAGAACTACACAAGGCTAGCATCAAAGCGTGTTTGAAAATTAACCTGAAGAAGACTCAAGTCATGTTCAATAAATATACCACTCCACAGGCAATTGAAGCCAATGGGATCAAACTTGAAAAAGTCAGTAACTATGTATACAGAGAATCAAACAGAGAACAAAATGTGCAAAATCAACAGAAGAGCAAAAATGGGCTGAAGTGCCTTTGGAAGATGAAGCACGATTCTGAAAGGGAAACTACTCTTATGTCTCAAGAAGAAAGTCTTTGACCAATGTGTGCTACTAGTGCTAACTTACGGTTGCGAAACCTGGACCTTCAATGCAAAGACTCAAAAATTACAAGCAAGTTAACAGAGTATGGAAAGATGCATGCTGTGAATAACAAGAAGAGACAGGAAAATATAGCAAGAAAAACAGACCAAATGAGATACTAGACTGGATCCCAAGAGATATAAAGCGACCAAGATATAGAATATAGCTATATATATATATATATATATATATATATATATATATATATATATATATATATATACAGATATAGATATAGATGCAGATGTAGATATATAGATAGATAGATATAATACACATTATACACATAAAAAGGGAAACTATAAAAATTGTTTTATCTTTTAACATTATTACTGCAGAATGAGGGTGTCCATAATTGTCTTCTGTATAATATTGAATTTATGCTGCATTGTTTACATAAATATTAACCACTAGATGGCACTGCTGGATAATGCTTATATTTATGAACATAAAAACACACATACACACACCATCTTGTAATCTTGCACAGTATAGACAGAAACTTGGTTAAGTTCATTTTATTAAAATGACCTAAGCCAGGAGTTTAAACAATCATGTCTCTGTTGAATAATTTGTGCTTTGTCTATACTGTAGTGCATGAAAGCGCCATAAAATCTAAGACTGTGGTTCATGTGATGAGTTTTGAAACCCAGCACTGGACAGTACGTGCAGGAGTAGTGTGAGGTTTTCACCCTCAATGAATCATACTGTACAACCAAACTGGCCTGGCTGAAGGTTAAATACATTTGAAATATAAATGTACATTAAGCTTTTAGGCAGGGTAACCTACCAAGACTGTTCAAACCCAGGTCCTACTGTACAACTATAGCATCCTAATAACAGCAGAACTAGCTATTGGTTATTATTGCATGTTTTATTGATATTATATCTTATACAATATTGTAGTATTCTATTTTATAGCTGCACTTTGGAGTTACTGGTACTGTATTCTTTATCAGTACACGTTACCTATTATTTTTTTTTTAACTGCTGCTCTATTAAAATGGGAAATATCAAAGAATTAACTTCTTTCCAATTTCTAGCAAAGTAGAAGTTCAGTCATTTGATATATCTTACAAATATGCAGTATGCTGGGGTATTTATCAGCTAGAGTACATTTAAACATGGCACCAGGTTTACTAATGTTATATTTTTACATTCATCTAGTTTAAAATGCCCTCATTAATTTATCGAGACACATTTCTGAGCTAGATGTTTCCTTGTGTATAATTCTAAGAGGATAATGCAGAGTACGTGAAAAGTCAGTATGTGTTTTGTGAATCATTATTGACATTCAGAGCACAGAAACGTGTTGTAATGTTCTGAAATTTTAACTGTGAAGTCATTAGTGTCACATTAAATATATTGAAGTTGCATAATAAGCCCATACTTGCATTCGGTAAAGTGCATCAGCTGTTCCATTACCAAAACAAATGGAAGCCCTGCAGTAACGGTTTACATTTTAAGAAAAATTGTTTTTAGTGCTTTAAAAACGTGGTCAATAAATTATCAGTTTATTGTCCACAAATTTCAAATGCTGTAGTTAAAAATACAGGGCTGCCTGTTTATAACACTGTAGTTGTGCTGTTTGTGTTCCGTCTTGTAATGAGTATAAGTCTAAAACAGTAGGGCCCTGCTAACAGGGCATGTCTGGAGACAGACAGGTTGTCTTAAATTTGATTAAAAAAAAACACATACACATTTATAGATCTCAGTTTATTTTAAATGTGTAAATCATTGCACTTCATTACATTACCATGTTAATAACAGAAGTATTCTTCTTTTAAGCTTATATATATATATATATATATATATATATATATATATATATATATATATATATATATATACACACACACACACACACACACACACTAGTAATTACTACAACCTAATCTTTTTGTATGCAGGTGGCATTATTTATTTATTTTCCATAAACAAGAAATCAATGCTGCTGCCTACAGCACAGGAATGTGCTTATGTTCAGGAGAGAACTGGAAATAAGCTGACACAAGATCTATATATACAGCTCTACTTGGCATCTTTGGAAATGAGTTTGTCTATCAAATGCACGTGATTGGTGGTTAATTTTTTGTGTATACCTTTCATGTTACCATTTAATATTTTATGCTTGATTTAGGTATTTAAAACCTTGCATTTTGTTCTATTGTCTGAAGGCTTTGAGGTAATATACCCGTTAAGAATTAATGGAGATGGTGGCTAAAAGTAAAATTTTTCAACAGGAAATTGATGTCTGAAGTTCAAAGTGTTTAAGTTGTGCATACAGCGTGTTTCTGGTATTTAAGTCAGAATTGGAAGTTAGTGGAAAGTAGCTTTTGCTGACAGCTGTGATTTATTATGGTAAAGTCACTGCTTGTGTTAAGCTCATATGTTTTGGAACATGAGAGCAGCATTGGTACTTTTATTCTTAACTGCTACAATTCACTCCATGTGCTACAACAAATTTGTCTGCTTTTCATGAGTAGTCCACTGTATATTTGATGCTCAGCACTAATCCTTCATTATTTGGGTCCTAAATGCAAGAATAATTCACACAGTATATATAAAAAAATATGGGTCCAACAGTATGCCTCTTTTGAGTGCAATCATCTCTAGGTTACAGAAGATGTTGGGCAATACCAATATATAGTTAGACAAATGTATCAGTATGTACATTTATTTACAAAAAAACTCAAAATCATTATAAAGACACTCAAGACAAACAAAAAACTAGACAGTAATGTACTTAATGAATGAGTTTATTTTACAACAGTGAATAGTCACCTAAAGATCACTCCACACCCGTTGTGAAAGGAGTGTACTGGGTTTTTCTTATTACTGTATTTACAGTATTATATGCATCACATACATATTTTATCTTTCAAACCATTCCTCTATTGTTATTGAACTTCATATTGGCGTTTATTTACTGACGTGAACTCAGTCTAGGTCATCATACCCCATTTATGCATGAGATCTGACCTCTGATTGGTTGGGTGAGGGACACTTAATTTTGTGAACTAGTGAAGATTCTATTTTCAGAACCGCGCTCTTGATATCATGGTACTTACAATTGTAATGCATTCATTCTGTATTATATATTTTATCAATATAATCCAGTATTGCTTACTAATTATCTTGAGATTCATGAATATGTAATTGTCTCCTCTTCAAAAAGAGGCACGATTTTAATAAGCAAGCCCCACAACGAATCAGTGATAAGGAATGAAGTAACACAAACTCAGGTAGGCATGTAAAATGTGTGTGCTTATGGTACAGTTTTGCATGGAACATTCAGGTTTGTTTAAAAACATCCAATGAGTTTATACCGTACATTGTGCAATACATTTGTATCCTTTACCAGATTGTATGATTACAGCAAAAAAGAAAAGAATAACATATATAAATAAATAATGCTGTAGGTGATTGGGACATCACAGTATACCAGTGCATGTGATTAGTCAACCATGAATCCCAGTTTTAGGTTATCTTTACATGGCTGTTCACATAAATCAAAGAGGAACCATTCACATTAATATACCATTTGGGAAATTATTTAAATGAGGTTCTAGTTTTATTTTTCCATTCAGATTATATTAAACTCCACTGTTCATGCATGTCATTTTCAGTTAAACAGCATTCAAGTCACATTAAGACTAATCTTCTGTTAATATGTATTGCACTGTAATTACTGAACGCTACACAATCACTCCACAGGTTGTAAAGGACTACATTGGTTGTGTTCATTGCAAAGGGAATTATAGTTGGTTAAGAAAGACTCATAATAGCAGTGTGATCACAATAATAAATAAAAACAAACCTTAACCCTTCTAATAATAACTTCACATTTCTAAGAGATTATAATTACCAGAGCATGAACAGTAAATTAATGTAAATGTCTTCTAATAAAGGCTAACTGACAAGGCTCCATCTCCCTTGTAAATAGAATTAGATATAAATGTATCTTTTTTTTGTGATTGAGCAGGAAACAATAACGTTAGGGATGGAATGCAGTTCTGGCCGGAGGAATAGCTTATTGGTGCAGGTCAGGCTGAGTTCATTGGTTAGTGTGTTGTTAAAATTCTTCAGAACAAAATTTAGCCAATGTACCCAGGAGGTATTAATTGAGCATGACTGATTTACAGAGTGACCAATCAGCCAATCACAGCAACCTACTGCTCACATTGGATACAGACAGAAAGGATTAATGTCCTGCGTATTTGTAGAGCACAGAATGTATACCTATAAAATAGTTTGACTTAATTCAGTGGAAAAATGTAAACTACTTGTTTAATCAAAAATAGGATCTAATTTGTACACACATTTCATTTAGCAGCCAAATAACTTTTTTTTAACTATATATGTGTGTGTGTGTGTATGTATTTGATAGTCTAGAGCCCAGAACAAATTTAACATGTTCTAACATTGAAGCATGCAGGCTTTTTGTAACCAGCAGGATACATTTTTAATAGAATCATAACCGCTCAAATATTTATTTATTTATTTATTTATTTGTTGTTGTTGCTAACTTTGCTTCTAACTGCACTAGATCAAACTGACAACATGTCCGTAGGGTTATAAAAATGTAGCAATTCAGTACAGTGTGTAAGCAAAGTGAATTTTTTGTGTGTTAAAATTGGAATGTCCCTTTCACCATTCTCTGTCTTCTACATTTAGAGTTAGTAATTCAAAACACAAGGGCACTAAGGCTTTTAGTCCAGCTGTAATACCTGATAGACTAAAGGGATGCTGCTAACGCTTTTTGTGGATCTCCCTACTCTTTAGTATAATATCCAATAATAGCCTGTGGAGAACCATGCGTTTGTTAAGATATAATGTGGATGCATGTCATGATATCCGAGTTAACAAGATGATGATCTGCTTCAGTGTCTGCAATTAAATGTTAATATAATTTTTGCGCCTGGAGTCCCCATAAGCACCTCTTTGTAAGCTTTTATTTAGAATTGTGCTTGAGTGAGCAGTTCTGTGCAGAATAAAAACAGTATGTTTTATTCTTCAGAGAGGTCATTAATAAAGGTTGGAAAGTGTCGTATTTATTTCCTAAGCCCATAGCCATGTTATTGGTATTTAATATATTTGCTTTCATAGTACACAGTAGGCAGTACGGAGCGCCGCTGTTCCGACGGGTGGGTTGGGTGAAGAGAAGCACATTCTTCAGACTCGGTCTCCCATGATCCGTTTAGCTGTGTGAAAGGGGTATGATAGTATTAGACTGGCATATATGGCACAGTTTTGTGCCGTGTGAATGGGTCTTTTCAATAAATTCATTAATTAAGTTAATAAATCTCTGAGATGGCTCAGTACCGGCATTTGTGTGTGAAAGTGGCTTAAGAATGCTGCAGATACTTGTATTTATTTTATTTTATTTTGCAGCTGCTAAAATGTGTAGCTGTGGTAACAGCATTTATTTATTTATTTTTTAAATCTTGATAGCAGCCGAGTTGACAGATCCTATCCCTTAAGGAAAAAAGAGCGTGACTATGAACAGCAGAGGTGTATAAAGTAACACAAAATAGAAGAATAGTTATTTTATGTAGCATAATAAAAGCTTGAAATAAATAATATAATTTGAAGGTTAACCTTTTTTTTTTTAAGGGGAGGTATACTAAAGTGTCTAATCAGAAATATCACAAATGTAATGCCCTTTATTTTTAATTCCATCAAACTCTATAATCCCCCAAAAATAAAATGTAATAAGGCCAGGCTGCAGGTGGTTAGTACAGTGGTTCTTAGAATTTTCTCAACAATTTATTTTGTCTCGGAATACATAGCTGGGTTCTGATCCTTCTGTATCTTAGATATGTATTTATTTACTTACAGTATATGCACTAAATATGACTGTGTATCTTGTTAGTGGAATAGTAAGGGTTTGGTAAATGTGTTGTCATGTTCCTATAATCTCTCTAGCTCTTTTTTGTCTTCGTTACGCAAATGCTTACAATTATAAAAATTGGCATTGTCTGCTTTTTTATGACAAAGTCCTGCTGCAAGTAACTTTTAAACGTATGTTTGTGCAAAATAATTGAATCACGAGTTTCAATGTTTTAATTATTTTGCTGTAATCAAATATGATTTAATATGTTTTATAAAGTATGGTGTTTGTCTGACAAACTTTTGTTTATACAAAATTGAATCCCGTTGGTCAGTACATTTCGGTGTAAGATCTGATGTTTGGGTGAATATGTTGGAGCTTGTTAATTAAATTAGCATAGGCATACCTTCTGTTGGTGAGTCAACAAGCTGTTTTCAGGTAATTGCATAATTTCAGCTTTTGTTTGCAGTCTTTTGTGTATTAACTGCTAGAATAAGCCGCCAGCATAGACAGGTTTCTATAGACAATTTGTCAAGGTCTTTGACATTTGGCGTGGCATGGGCTTGATATAATCATTTGGCGCCTTTTTCATTTGTCTTTGTTCATTTAATACATAATGAGCAAAATGTTAACACATATGCATAGGTATATCTGTAGGAATAAACGTATGTTTTTGTTTACATCAGTCGTCTACATTAGTCATTGCCTTGCAACTGCTGCTAGGCAAGCTTTTCGAAGTTAACCTTTATTGTTCTTTATTGGTGTGTTGGGTATCCTTTTAAATAAAGTCCTTACTGCGCCTTAACAGCGAAGTCCAAGCAAACAAACAAAACCAGGTGCGTAGATCTTCAAGTGCCTGAAGTAATTAAGAGTCCAAAATGATCCACACGCTGCTATTTGATGAGTGGCGATAAATTACTACAAAATCAAAATTTTGCGCAATTTTTTTTTTTTATTTATAGAACAGGCAAACAAGTTAATATAGTGCAAAAAGTGCTCTGTGCAAACGTTTCGGTCGCATGACCACCCTACAGTAAGTGCTTGTAAAGATGTCTGAAATAGCAACTTGCTTTCAGTTCAGTGAATTCCAAAGGGCAAATCCATGCAACTCCGTGGTCTGTTAAGTACTGGAGTTAAATGTAATATATGGTATTCTGTACCCCATCTACTTCATTCAGTCCTCCATCTACTTCACATCCTAGTATCAGGATGCAGGTGGTTATGCCCTGCTGCAGAAAGTACCAATATGCAGTTGATTTAAAAAATATAATAATAATAATAATAATAATAATAATAATACTTTTATTAGTGGAATTTAACAGTCACAATATAAACAACTTTTTCAAGTGCAATAATAAAGGATAAATCACTGCACATTGACATTTAAAGTGCTAACATGTCTAAGAGTAAACCATTTTTAGACATTACAGTAGCGTTTGAAGTATTTGACAAATGTATTGAAAAGTAAAAATGTCAGCCGTTTGATTTCTGGCTTTTGAATTTGAACAAGGTAGAGAAAGCAATTTTTTTTTGGATGCAAGTATCCTGCATGGGGATTAGAACAGGAGGACAAAAGGCCTCAGCAGATGGCAACTTCCCCCATTATTTGGTGCATTAAGTCAAAACTATCCATGAAACGAAAGTACGGCAACCTTTTTTGTTGTGTGTAGCAGTATATGGATTATTGGTTAGTATTAAGGTCATTACCACTTATAATATTGAAAGATAAATAAACAAAGTAGAACAATCCCTACCAGGGCTTCTAAAATTGTTGTTGGTTGAAATGTATTTAATAGAATATCCACATTATAAGCTCACACCAAAATGAATGGTTATTAAACCATTCAGATCTTTAGAAAAAGATGCATGCTGAGTGGGTAACAAGAAGGGGTGTGCAGAGAACCCATTACTCATATTCATACTCGACCAAGGGGAAGGGGTCCATGCTCGTTACAAATATTAGTTTATGCTCGGACCCGGGCACACCCCTAGCAATAAGTAGGTTGGTCCATTTCAGATTTTACAAGGGTGTTGGCAAATGTTGGTGTATAAACAGTACATTTGTACATCCTTATCAATCAGGATTTCAGCTTTGAATAATGATTGCATAGCTTTAGTGTGGATAACAAAAGGCCCCGACAGTCAGCTCAAGCTATCCAACTGATTCTATGAAAGATATCATTTCACTTGCAAATGAGTGGTGTCCTAATTGTAAATGTATCATGAGAGTGTTGGGCTTAGAGTCAGATGGTGCTGTTCTGGGAAAATCGAGCACCGTGGCAAGAATTGACCGAGATAGCATTTACTGTCCTGCAAGGTTCAGTGTCTACAATGTGCATGGAACTCCTCCTAAACTGAAAGCAAGATTTATGGTGCCAGTGTAGCGGACAATGCAGTTAAATCAGGTTATTGGTGGATATTTATATACACTAGGGATGTAATAGGTTAACCGATAAGTAAATGCAAACCGTTTTTACATCAGTTAGCGTATAATACAAATTGATAAAAATCTGTCCACATTTTGTGTTTTAAAAGTAAATATCCAACAAAAACATGTGCTCTTTATGCACTGCCTCTGAACTCTGCAATTCCTCTGCCTGTAACTTTTTTTTATTTGGCAACACATGACGTCGGGATTATTACTCGACTGAAAACATCTCTCAAACTAGTCACAAGCTGTCCATTTCCAGTGTTCGTACCCGGAGCACAGCAGCTGGCGTCAAAATTGAAAAGGGAGGAGTGTAAAGATGGAGCGTTCAAAGCAAAGTTATGTCAAATACCTGTGAAATAAAAGCATTTTAGTTTAAGAAGCAAGTCCGTTAATGTATTGTTATTATTACTACTTTTTACTCACTTGTACTCCCAATGAGTCCCTCGCCCTACCTGCCTTTGTCTGAAAGTTCTGAACTGGTTACCTTGCAACCAACTTGCCACATCAGCGTTATGCACTTCTGTAGTCTGTAATTTTTGTTGTGAAGGGTGTTAAAAAGTTGCTTTATAAATATCAAACAATTGACAGTTTTCTGAAGAAAAGTGTTGGAAACGGGACTAATGAAGGGGAATCGAGTGGCACTGCAGCAAAAGAAGTGCTAACAACAAAAAAAAAAGAACCTGAAAAGCTTGTGTTAAATGGCTTGCTTTGCATGGTTTCCCTGCAGATATTTTTGATCACTTAACCATTCTTAACACATCACTCCAAGGATGAGATTTATTTGTCTTTTCTCTCACTGACAAAATCGAAAGCTGGATCAAGAAGCTGTCCTTGTGATACAATCGCGTAAAACGTGGCAGCCTAGAAGGATTTTTTGGGTTTTTTTTTGTTTTTTTTACTGTTGACTGTAAAAAATATTCCATAGTCAATTTTATAGCTAGAACTAGGGGGTCACAGAACAGTGAAGCTTGAGAACCTTAGCTGTATGATAACAGATGACATTTTCATTCATCTTTGAGTACAGTGGTTTAAATTATTACTTTTTTTAAATTAAGATGTTTTAGTTCAGTAGTTGTGGGCACAGTTTCTTAAAGTTGCAGTTTCTGTGGTCATTTCAAGCAATGAAAAAAAATCTTCTCTTTTACGTACTTGCTATTAAAATGGATTCATAGCATTAATTCATAAGAATCTTGAAAGATGAATTAATGATTGCTATGCTAAGTTTATGAGATGGTAACCTGTATTTATTTTAATTCTTTTAATGGTGTTTTATTTTATGTGAAACAAGTGTCCCCAGTAGTGGATCGAGATTAACCGTGATGGAGATACTATCATCAATGTGATACAAACGTGATGCAATTAAAGAGGATTTGCATTCTCAGCTGCCTCGTTTTATGTTTGGTAAACAACTGTCATGCATGACAAACTAAATATATGTGGAAAGGGTATTTAGTTTGATGGTGTAATTACAGTTAAATGGTTAACAGATTTTTTTTATTAAATGATATTTACATCCCTAATATGAACCATTAAAAGTGTGAGAAAGTTGCAAGTTAATGTTTTTCTCTTCTCCCATCTTTTGGTCAAAGTGAGACAAATGCAGCTTTGTGAAGCTGGGTCGTAACCGTTTCTTTGCGTAATCATGAACTGAGATCTCTGCAAGCAGGCAATTTTGGACATTGACGAGAAGCAGGTCTCTTCCCAGGACGAGAAGCAGGTCTCAAACACCCTTGACAAGACAAAGGAACTTTGGTTGAACTGTCAATTACACACTATGGGCAAGGCCAAGGAGTGGCCCAGAGACAAACCAACCAGTGTTTAGGCTTTACTTTAAACACCACCCATGAATTTAACGATCCAATCAAGACGGTTCACGGTTTAATTAAAAAGACTGGGACAAGCAAAAAGTCGTGGTCTTAAGTTGTGTTCTGAGAAGACTAAGAGGAGGCTGAAATCAGCTCTGAAGAGAGCCCTGCTCTCTGCTCTGCAAGAGACTGAACCAGGAAAAAAGATTGATCCGAAAGCAGTTTGAAACCATGCTTGACCAACCAACCATGAAACGAACTGAGGCAAGATCTGGCAGCTGTGCCTCTGGAAGGTCTCGTAGCCCTTGCAGAGTAATTGCAACAAGAACCCTTTTACAAACTACATAATTTCTCAATTGCAACGCATTCTTTGAGCTGTGAGTTACATCTTATCAACGAAACTATTTCTAATTGGAAACCTTCCGACAAGTCAAAGATAATGTTGCAAAACTATTAGAAATCAACAGTTGCCTCACTTTGAAAAGAACTGTTGTTTTGCTGAGAGCCGACGCAATACAATGCTTACATCAAGCAAAGTACCATCTTCTTTTCTTTCGGTGGCGCTTCAGATAGAGAGAGATCGGAGAAACTGCAGTGTTTTCATCACCCAGAGAAGACTTATTTGTTGAAAATCGAAAGTATTCAACATATTAAATATAAAGCAATTTATGACTCGATAAATTAACTGTAGCTAATGCTGTCAAGTTAGTAGATACCTTGTTCTGAGAATAGAATATAACTTCCTGTTTTGGAGTGTGCAAGAAATGTATTTTGTTTGTTGATAGATATTACATGAGAGTAGATGTTAAAACTTCATGCTGATTTGAACTCTGCGCCAAGTAAGCACCAACTAAGTAACTTTACAGTAAATTAATGTGATCCATCTGCGTCTCCATCCATTTGCATTTCCTTCCATCTGATGACGTCGATATCCTTTTGCGATGGCTGAAGTGTAATGCTGGCTCCAGGGATCAGCTTATTTTGCCTCCCCAGCATATCAGCACACACAACAGCTGCGAAATGCTGGCTCCGGGGATCAACCACAGTGCGGTCTCCCAGCGCATCAGCATGACAACCATCTGGATTGAGCTAAATAGGGTACTTCTCAGGGGTCTTTAAGTGGGCACCTTCCATTCGCTGTTTTTCATCGACTAGCCCACAACACCTCAAGAGGGCTCAACTGTGATTCTAGCGTCACCCCCTTCCCCCACTCAACTCAACCCAGCTTGCTTACCCGTACATCAGCGTTTCTTTCTGAAATGTGTAATTCAAAGGAATTGCCTAATAAATCCAGATAATTTGAGCATTGCCCCATTTCTGAGTTAATTTGAATATAGAACCAATTGAAGTTGATAACATGTTGTCAGACTGGTAGATCACATCTAAATTAACACAGTAAGACTAATTAGATAAATTAGTTACTGGAATGTTGGATTCTGTTCTGAATGGGAAGTTAAATTAATTCTCATGCATTTTGATATGAAATATGATTGATTGACCATATTAGTATCTTAGCCATGTATGCAAATAATTTTGTGGTCGTTGTAATCTTTTGACTAAGGAATCAATGAACTGTATACTGTTCAGGAATATCTCTAACCAATAGCCTTTCTTTCCTGTAATATTAGATTAGTTGTGCACCCTTTTTATTCTCAAATAAGATCTTGTTTTATATTTCTGACACGTTATGTGAATGTCGATTGTTGTCAAGGGAATTCTGGTTCTATTTGGTGCTGAACTAAGGTATATATCTCTCATTTCTTACATGTCGATGTCCCCTGGTAGGTGACTATAGACTTATTTATTTTTAAATAAATTGTATACTTAACACACTACACCAGGGTCTTAGATGTAGAAGTAAGCAAGTTTCTGGATAATAGTACACCAGCAGTTGCAGTTCACATTATTACTGAACATTGATTTGGGAAACTCTCTCGAGTGCCATGCCATTACAGGTGTAATACCATGAAATAATTGGAATATAGACCGGGAATGGAAGGTGAGGGCACCATGAATGTTAAGGTCAAGTACCACACGCTATAGCCTTCATCAGAGGGCACTGTTGCTGTTTGTTTCTTGCTCTTCTTTTTGGTATGTATAATATAATATATTTTCTTTTTTTCAGGAAGTTAACTGGCCATTCCTTTCACATTGGCTACATCATGGCAATGCTAAACGGAATAATGGCAGCACTGACAGTAATTTGGTGTCTTATTTGAACATGGTCTGCACCGACTAACCTACCTTCTTTGAAACCAGGAATCTACAGCAATCACTTGTCTAGACATGCTGTATAATGCCTGAGTTTGACCTATGGAAATGTGCTATTAAACGCTATGACATAAAAACAGACTGTTCTTTTGATTAGGTTGGAAAAAACAACCATTGCATTGTAGCAATAGTTGTACTAAAAACACTGCACTAATTTTACTGTCTCTGTGGATTGTTCTTTTATTTATATATTATTCTTGCAGGGAAAACATCTACTTAAATATGGCTACAAGGGATCATTACTTATCTCAACATTGATTATCTCCAGCCTGTGCTTTAACTTACCACTTAATGATAACAAAATAATGTATCCATAACAAGTTAACACCCAATAGTACTGAATTCAGAAATACTAAAAACAAAAGCTTCTTTTAGTGTTTCTAAACAATATGAACCTGTGCTAAGCATTTTCATTGTATGTGGGATTAGATCAAATATATGTTGCAGATCATGAATTACTTTACTGTATCTTGAAAATGAATTGTTGTTGAAATGTACACATGCAGGCATATAACGCTTACTAACTGAAGTACACTAATATATACATACATTTACACCGTGTTTTTATTTTTATTTTTTTTTACATAGAATCTTTAACCCTTTGCGGTCCATTTATTCAGCGCTTATCAGGCACGTCAATTTATTTTCACACGCGCTGTAAAGTTTTTTTTTTTTTCAGAGGTTTAAAAAGCAGTGCACCTCAAAAGGAGACTCAGTACTGCATCTCCAGCCAATTCCACCCCATGTTCGCTGTATTTTTGACATACCTCTTCATAGTCGTGCATACTGATAAATCCTCTCCTGATCACTCGTTTTATCACCAAATTCCTCAATAATGTGATCTAAGTCATTATTTTATTACTATAACATCTCAAAAAGCTCTGCAAATGTCTGTGATATTCTTTGCACTCTGGATTTGGAAGCAGTTTTCTTCTTTGTTTGTGTCCGTGTTATCTGTGGTGCATGTGTATAGCACAGACACGTCCTTTTTTTTCTGCTTCTCTCGGCCATTGAAAGGTTTTCTTGGCTTTTTCCAGAGAACAAAACCACTAGAGACCTTGGTGTCTTTTTGATGATGTCGGACAGGGTCTGACATCGGAGTGGAAAGGGAAAATTGTAATGTCGGACCTGCTCCGACATAGGACCGCAAAGGGTTAACGCTCTACATTTTTACCTGTTATCTCTTCTACTACAGAATCTGCTGATTTCATAGACCACAATAAGCATTAGTCTTTGAATAATCTAATGTTACCTTATATAATGGTGGCTTCTGTTTTAAAAAATGGTATATATGTCATATGTTGTTATGGTCTGTAAGAGAGATCTTTTAGTTTACAGAAGTAATTGTTGATGTACAATAAACACAAATACAGGGAGCACTGTTCTGTAAGCATATTTAGTTTAGGTTAATGAATAATAGATACAGAATTTCTCATTTTATTAAATTGTAATTAGTCAAGTTATGTATGTAAAGCCCCTTTCACATTGGTACTCTTAACTGGGTTCTGGCTACCCGGGTCACAGTTCCGCGTAGTGTGAAACCACATACATAGGTTGTACTCGTGTCGCAGCGACCCACCTCAGGATGTGGGTCTACACGCTTTGACCGGGGTTGAGCGAGACAAACTGCACGATGGCCATTCGTAAGCTGACGAAATAAGAAACAACCACGCCTATTCTGTTAAGCCATATTTTTGTTGATGGAGCCAGATTGCAGAAAGAAACATTTGCTCTAATCAGTATTTGGGCTGATGGTTCAGTCCAGAGAAGCTTGGATGGAAACATCCAAAACAAGTTGTTCCAGGGAATTGGTACGCACATTGTGTACTTGTGTCTGTCACCCAGGTCAACCCTGTTTTATCAAAAGCAGTGTGAAATTGCATAGTTGACCTGCATGACACCGGGTCCTGACCCAGGTAGAGCATCCAGTGTGAAAGGGGTTAAGTTAAAGTACTTGAAATATCATGACATTTGTTTTATTTTCTAGAAAGATAAACATTAGAAAAATATAAAGTGTTACAAGATGTAACAGAAAACTTTAAAATAAATTATTTTCATGTTAAAGAAATGTATGAAATCTGTTTATTTTTAATCAGGGAAACAGATGTTACTGTTACTCTGTTCTGTATTCTAAGTTATGCTATACATGCTTAACAATAAAATTGTCAATAAACCCTTTCATTGCAAATCCCAGCTTTATTGGCAGATACAGGGTAACATGGTCATATATGAATTAGGGGTGCACCGATAATCAGTAGCCTATCGGTATCGGCCGATATGGGTTGATAACCATTGACTATCAGTATCGGCCAAGAAAATCTTATCAATGCACCCCTAATATATATAATATATATATATATATATATATGGACCGTTGCCGTAATGCCTGGGCAGTTGGCAAAATTACGGAATTAGCTTTGAAGAAAGTTTTAACAGATACAATATACTACAAATAGAGAATGAATTACCTTTATTGCCTTTAAGTGCAAAAGCGCGCCGCACCAAGACACCTGTTACAATGTTTATTTAAATAACAACACTTTCTGACAATGCTATAGCAACAAAACTAAACAAAATATCTATGCAGTTTATTTTCATCATGTTAGATGTAGAGGTTAGAGTAAAGGAAGGGGGGGGGGGGGCTTACAAGTCTGAAAAGAGCTTTGAAACAGTTTAAAGTTATATGTGTAAGAAGTTGTCAGGATGTGAACAATGAAAAGAAAAATTACAGGTATGTTATTTAAACAATTGTAGTAGCACGTGGGGATGTATAACGCTATATTTTTCTTTATTACTCTTTAATAATACAAATATTTCCAGATTTCCCATACTCTATTTCTGTAATTTTTTTAGTGCACATAGGGGTAGATGTAAGTATAGCATTGTAGACAGGCAATTATATTTTTAGAGCAATGCAAAATACTCAACATGCACAAATAATGATCCGCTATTATGATAATGAGGGTCTCAATGAGCGCATTGGTCTATTTAGGGGCCACACTTGCAGAGTTAGGAGTACAGAGCAGTAGTTGCTGTATGACATTTGTGGAGCACGAAGATACAAAAAAAAAAATGTCAGACAAAGGGCAGGAAAGTCCTTTTGGCGCACGGAAAAGAAAATCTGTTTTCTAAGAAGGAACTGAGAGTCCTTATGGTCACTCAGCATGAAACGGAGCCAACAGCAATTATGCTAGTATCCTTAGGAAATTATATGTATTGGCCTGCCCTTTTTAGCATGACATCCAGAAATTTGCCTAGCACTCTGGAAAAGGTGGACTGGGCTATCCCTCCAGACATTCCAACTGTGGTCTGAAATTAACCAGAGGCTAAGTAGTGCAGAGAACACAGCACTTTCACATGTGCAGGGATAGCGGTCCCTAGATTGACATTGGGGTCTAGCTCATCCCTCAATTGCTGCTGGTTTTCATTCCAACTGAGCTCTCAATTACTTAACTAGACCATTAATTGAACTAATAATTTGCTTAATTAGACGTTTTTTACTTGTTTTCACCTCTTGAACGGTTGCATATTTCGAGTTAGCTGTAACATTTGATAAGTAACTTGAACTAAAACTGTTCAAGAGCTGAAAACAAGTAAAACGGTCTAATTAAGTAAATTATTAGTTCAATTATGGGTCTAGTTAAGCAATTGAGAGCTACGTTGGAGTGAGACGATAACGCTTTAGCATTGCATTCTCCGGCATGCCAAACAAAGTGACCCTGGGATTGAATATGCGGGGTCTTCATCGTCTTGCCCTTCTCCTCTGAAGGTTCCTGCCTCAAGAGCCAAGTGTCGCCGCATCAGGAAGTGTACCAGAGCAACCATCCTGAAGCCAATGGCAGGTCTCTGCAGGTGTGTGCTTTTATACAGCTCTTAATTACTTGCTTCTACAATGGCTTGCACCTTGTAAGAAGAGGTGTAAAGATTTGGGAGGGTCAACAATTGCATAAGTGCAAGGCAAAATCCTTTTATCACATTATAATGTTTGTGCCCACTTAGTATCCAGATCCCACCCAATTTCATGCTAATTTCTTCATTTGAATGCATTTCAATCTAATTGTAACAGATTAATGATGACAAAGTGCAAATTTGATAGCGGGTGCAGAACGCCAGGTGAACACCATTCTTACATACGCTGCATTTCCAGCGGCTGGTAAAATCAAACTTTACGGCAGCTAAACGTGATTTATTGCAGCATTATGGGGGTTTTCCACCCACAAATCACTGCACTGATACTTACATCTAACCCACAGTGTCTGTATATTGTTTGAAATAGCCAGTGGAATAAAACAATGAAATAAACTCAGACAGCCTATTTGAATCCTTGGCATGTCACAAAGCGTGTCCACTTCATTAAATTGTTCATTGAAGTGATTGTGTCATTACCTGTAATGGAAGAGTGCAACAGTGAGAAAACTAAAATTGCTGTGCCCTATAATAAAGGCACGGTTTCTACAGACACATAACCGAACAAAGACGAGATGAACAAGTGTAATACTAGAAATTGCACCACTTAAATGCTCACTCATCATTTTGCATTCTACTTGATGAATCGCCAACAAGAATATTAAAAAAGAAAATGTCCCAGTGTTGGTGATTATATCCAGTAAAAAATGAGAAATTTAAAAATGGAAAGGTGCAAAGCAGACTAGCTTCATTGCTAGCAGTGAAGTCAGCATGAATAAATCAAAAACATGTATTATAACTCATAAATCTATTTAAGCCCACTGATGTGTTTACAGTATAATCGTAAATCTCGAAAAACTACTCACTTCTAAATCTTTTGCAGTCATCTTTGTATTACTTTAGTATAAATACATGTTAATTTGGATTCATATGTTGTTTTTTTCTGACTTTATGTGAATGAAAAGACACACATTTGCCCATTTTCCCATTGGAAGTAGTGATATTTTGAAATATCACTGTCCTGGTCACAAAAGCAAAGTTTGTTGGGAATAATAGCCATGTTCTATACTTTTGAGGCATAAGCAATTAGGAAATAACACTTACTACCCAGGAACAAAAAAAAAAAAAAAAAATGTTGTTACACAGTGTTATCATCTTCAAAGAAACCATCACAAGTGCAGCACCATTGGATAGCAATGTGTAAGTAAACAACAGTAGCTTTATAGTGCTGCAGGAATCACATGTCACATCACATGATCAGCCTTATTTGCATCTCTAATTGAGGGTGATGCCAAATTCTGCCAGGTAGATAGGTCCTAATAAAGTGGATATGACTTAAAATACCACTTCCTGAATATGCAATGTAGGCCCTATTAACAAACCTTTAACCTTTTTCAAAGCTTTTCAATTAAGAATTGTTTTTAAAGCCTAAACATTAATATTAATGACACTGTACTGAGGTGTTGTACCAAAATGTGTTTTGGGTTCACTAATGATTCTCAGTGGTCTGAAGCTAGTTTGAAACAAGTGTCATTTTGATGACCCATGAAAAGCTTTTGGAAAATGATACTCTACGGCACAATATCTTCAGCTGCCAGGTATTTTACAGAAGAAAGAAGATCAAATTCTCTTAACTTTTACCAGCTATTTGGGCACTCAGTGATTTTTTTTTTTTTTATCATGTACATCCAATTATTAATTATTAAGCCTTCTCTTTTTCACCACTCTCCATATACTTTTAGAGCTGCCTCTTCCAGTAAAACTATACCTGATTACTTATAAGAGACTGATTCTTTTTATAGCTCATATATTCACTTTATAAAACTATCAAGAAAACTACTCCCTATTTGTTTGACTGTTCATTCTTGCAGCTAAGTGATTTGTTATCGTTTTATTTTTGTATTGTTACAATTGTTTTACTCCTCTTAATTTCCCTTTGCCTTTTCTTCTTGTTTTACTGTCCCTAAAGAATTACTAAGTATTTGTGGTCCCTCACCTTAATCTGTGTCATTCCCTTCCCAATTAGTACTAGCAATAACACATTTCATGTGCGTATGGCCTAATTTAAGAATAGTTCATCTTTGGTTGAGGGCAGCACGGTGGTTTGGTGGTTAGCACTGCTGCCTCACAGTGCCAGGGTCCTGGGTTCAGTTCTGGCCTAGGGGTCTGTCTATGTGGAGTTTGCATGTTCTCCCTGTGTCTGCATGGGTTTTCTCTGGGTACTCTGGTTTCTTCCCAGGGTCCAAAGACATGTTGTTCAGGTTGATTGGTCATTCTAAACTGCCCTGTGTGTGTGGTGCCCTGCAATGCACTGGCATCCCATCCAGGGTGTAGTCCTGCCTTGTGTCCTGTGTCTGCTGGGTTAGGCTCTGGCTCACCACCACCCTGTAAAGGATTAAGTAGTTCATGATGATGGATAACCCTTGGTTGATTATGTTGCCAGAATGATTGAGATACTTGAACACATTTGTATTAAGTGGACTTGTCTGGGGTTAACATTAAACCATTTTCACACCTTTTCAAACTGTAATTGTCATGGAAAGAAAAGTATCAGTGATTCATTAATCAAACATTATATATATGGGCTTATTTATTTATTTTCTTTAGCTCCTTGATTCCTATTACATAAATATTACCCTTTGATCCATAAAGTCTGGATAGAAATTCAATATCCGGATGTACTTTTCTTTTTATATCATTATTTTCACTTCCTAATTCAATTCTTTGCCCAGGTGATCTGTAGCTTTCCACTATACCCTGATGTATTATAGATGAAGACAGATAGAGAAGTTCCTGATTGTTCATGTAAACCATTTTGACTGGAGTATGATACTTCCATTTTATCAGAATTGCCTCCTCATTAGCCTTTTCTAAGGAAGCATGAGATCAATACTCCTTTTATCCCACTTTGACTGTTATGTAGTTGTGATGTTATTGTTAAATTGATTGAAAGAGGCTCTTTTTCCAGGACACACACAAAAATGAAAATATCAATTACCAATATAATCCTTGTGTTAAACCTGATTTTTTTTTTTTTTTTTAATGTTTGAATGGGAACAATTTCAAAGTAATGTTCAACATGGAATTCAAACCTTAAATCATTTATATTTTTTTCTTTGAAAAAGTCAATACCGCAGAAGGCTTTTCAGATTTTGAGCACAGAATAAAATAATTTAAAAGAAGATGCACTGCTGTCTCTATGATAATGGTAATAATGGCAATGCACTTCAGTTGATTATGAGATCTATTACACAAGGTCAGCACAAACACATTTAAAGTGCTCTATACTGATACAACAAAGGCAGGTTTACTGAGTAGAAGAGTCTTACTCTCTTTTGAGAAATAGATAAGGGGGGGGGGGTAATTTCACACTGCATATTAAATAAACTAGGAAGGCAAGTTAATCTGAAAGCAATATTTATTTAACCTAGTGTAGAACCAGGTATCATGTTTTAAAATGCATATACAAATTCTCTAAAACCTGTGTTTCTTTCAGCAAATGTGAAATCTACATAGGAGGCTCTGTGGTCCAGTGCTTAAAGAAACAGGCTTTCAACCAGCAGGTCCCCAGCTCAGCCACTGACTCATTTTGTGACCCTGAGCAAGTCACTTAACCTCCTTATGCTCCGTCTTATGGCTGAGACGTTCTTGTAAGTGACTCTGCAGCTGATGCATAGTTCACACACCCTTGTCTCGTATCTTGTAAAGCGCTTTGTGATTGTGGTCCTTTATGAAAGGTGCTACATAAAGATTATTATTATTATTATAGAGAAATGACATCATGGCTGGGAAAATGTATAGAACTATTTTATTAGCTACAATGACTTTAATTGCTGAGGGATTGTTGGGCTCCTTTGTGTATTCCTTTCTGTAGATATATTTCATATTATTAAAATAATTACATTTTTCTCATGTTTTCATTTCCAGGATTCATCATGTTATAGTGGTGCTAATTACTTTGGATAACCAAATCTCATGAGCTGACAGTGATCACTACTTTGGGCTTCGGATTTCCATGCCATGCATTTCCAGATGTCATTGTTTTAATTTGTGTTGACAGTCTGTCAGCTTTGATTTATGTTTCAGTAGTTAGTGGTAAAATTCCCAAACTTTGCATATTGCATGTTAATCTGGATATCTCTCAGTATTTGATACATGTAAAGTTAATGCATTCTAGTCCCACCAACATAATTCCCATTCATTCAATACTATAAATGTAAATCATTGTTTGCCAGGTATAAAAAACAGCATTCCCTCCGTAAGGGCGACGCTCTATTTTATACAGTAATGTTGTCATTTTGCCGTGATTCAAGATGTGGAGGGCTGGTGACCTGCCTCCCACCTCGGAAGCTTTATTACTTTCAAGCCTTACCTGTGCCATTGGGACAGTAGGGGATCCTGGGGCCAAAATGATTTAACTGCAGTCTAATCTACTTATCAATTGCTCCTACCTCATGGATACCCATATATACAAATGCAAAAAAGAAACTCAACACTCAGGTCTAATGGATTGAACCAAATATTTTAAACATAGATCTCAAACAAAATCACAGAAAATGTGAACAAAAATACAGATCAAAGAATCGTATGTTTTCATTGTGAAACATGACACACTGTCAAGATTACAAAGTTAGGTATGGGTATGCCCTCCCTGAGCATTAACACAATCCTGGAAGCGTTGACGCACAGACCTGATCAGCCTCTGGATAGACTGCTGTGGGATATTCCGCCGCTCTTCCTGTGCAGCTGCAGCTGTGGATGGCAATGCCAATTTGGTCCCACAGATGTTGTATTTGACTCAGGTCAATAGAAAAAGCTGGCCACAGCAAGACCTCGACATTGTTTTCTTGAAGTTGTGTAATTGTAAACCTAACACTGTGGTCTTGCATTGTCCTGTTAGAAAATAGACATTTCCGGATTGGCTTGCAAGAACGAAAAAACTGTTGCCTCAAGGAACTTCGTCAAGTTATCGCTGAGCAGTAAGGTTGCCCTCAATTTGCACCAAAGGTGTTCTCATGTTAAAAGAGATTCCTCCCCACATCATCACACTTCCACTGCCCCACTGGTTGGCTTGAACAATGCAGCAGTCAGCATAATGGTTACCGTGACATCTGCACACACGTTGTTTTCCGTCAGGTCTGTCAAGGGCAAAACGGTATTCATCACAAGACGGCAATTTTGTCTCTCAGCTGTCAACATGTTACCCCTGAACAGCCTCCGAGCATGCAAATCATTTTCATGCAGACAGTGAGCTACATTCATTCTGCTGATATGCAGGTTATTTCTTCCTGGAATTTCTCGTGTTGTAGCCACTGCAGTCTGAAAACGATTACGCAGATGGATCTGTCGGATGTGATGGTCCTGGGCTGGTGTGTTGACCCTCTGCCTTCCAGGACGTCACCTGTCCCTCACAGAGCCAGTTTCCTGGTTTCCCTGAACTAGCCTGCTGATTGTTGAAGCAGAACATTTCATTATCAGGGCCATTTTTCTTACAGACAGGCCGCTTTCAATCATACCAGTAGCAACCAGGCAATCTTCATTACTCAAACGGGGCATGGTCTTATCTTTCGCTGTTCTTGCGTTAATTAAAATCATGTCTTTTCGAATGGCTATTTATACAGATTCTTAGTAAACTCATTTTGGCAATTTTAACTCAACTCAAATACCAAACACTGAGCACCTGGCATTTTTATGAAATCACGTGACTTGAGCTCAGTATTTTGTTATCCCAAAGAACAATACTACTCAAATAATCAACAAACCTATCTGCTCACTATTTAAAATGTAAATAACATTATGTATGTGCCCAGCGAGATATTGATGCAAAACATATATTGTTGCATTTTCATTGTGCATCAGTATAGCTAAATCATATAAATTAGTTTTTTTTTGTTTTTTTTTTACCCTTACACATGGCTGTTAGCATGGCTTACCACAGTACATTTTTATAAGAATTATATATTGTTTGATTGCCACCAATGTAACTGACTATATGCCTCAGTACTGTACCACATTCTGTCAACAGAGTCCAATATAATCAACATCTTTCTTATTTTTTGTCTAACACGTAGTGCTATCATTTTCCAACTGTCTGTTACACATTAAAAAACAGAAGTTACTGATGTTTATCCCAATCATAAGGGGTCATTTCTTGTTGATGGTGTTTGTTTTGCAGACAAAAGTTTTCTTTAAAGCTTATTCACTTCATATTGGTTATATATCTTGCTTTTTATGTTGCTCTGCTCCTAAATTTAAAAAGGCACAAATTGGCTGTTGTTTCTTATTGCTGTTAAATAGTATGTAGTAGTTCTTAACAGAAACCAAAAGAAAAGAAAAAAAAGCCCTGCAGTGCTTTAAATAAACAGAGATGTCAGAAGAAATAACAAGCAACCAACCTTCACTCGAAGCACTGCAGGGAGAAAACAAAATGTAACAATTACAGTAATATGTCTGAATAAAAAAAAAAAAAAAAGGGTTTCTAATATCCGGACAAAGTGCTGCTGCCTGGAGAATACTGGTAATAGGCAACCCCACTGAACTTAATCAGCTCTGTGAAATAGCTCTTTCAAAATCCAAACTTTACAAAGTCCTAACATGTCATTCAAAATTTCTCATTCAGTGCAACTCATTACTGCCTTACCAAAAGTGTATTTCTTTGTCTGTGGATAAGCCTACACCGAGTCCTACACGATATACCACATTTTATAGAAAACTAGTGATTTACTAAGGCCACATATCTTTTTAGCTGGGTACAAATGTACGCATTCATGCATCAAATAAAGAAACTGTTTAAAAAAAATAAATAAATAAAATTCACACTGACGTTTAAAAATAGAAATAAAACTCTGTCTTTTTTTCCACTCGTTTCCCCGTAATGATTAAGCTGTCATCTATGGGGTTACTTCACATAAGCTGTTGCCATTCATTTTGTTGATGTCTAGAGGTTAATTTAAAAATAAACAGCAAGCAATAAAACACGAGGACATTTTAAATCAACAACACATTGCGTAAATTGGTTTTAGAGGGTTTTAGTAGTAGAGAGAGAGCAGATGTTCTGCATGGAGGATTCTATTTTTGTCCCTGAATTGGTTGGCATGTGGAGTACTGCAAGGATCCATTGTTGCTTCCCTGGTATTCTTCTGCTGCCTGAGGAAGTGTGCCAGGGTTCATAGGTACAAATGTGCCGCTAGGTCCTGGGTAACTGGCATGACACCAGATCAGGTAGCCCAGAAACTCTCTCAGGTGTAATGGACTATCTCACAAAACACTACATGCAACACCAGATCAACACAGGGATGCAGATGGCACATCACTGGAGTCATGAGTTTTTCCAAATATTTGTAGCCTGCACTAATATATATTGAAAACAATATTATGTAATAGATAGATTATTCACAGCAATAATATCATATTTTTTTTTTTTTTTTTTTTTTGTTTTGTTTTTTTTACAAATCTTTGGTTAAACACTGACTTTTGACTGAAAATGTAATAGAATGGAGGATTATATGGCTGCCAACAAATTGTAAGGTTTTAAGGCACAAGGTCACATAACTGATATTGTGTCCTTCGGACGGGCTTACATTAATCACTATTAATATACTATATATATATATATATATATATATATATATATATATATATATATATATATATATATATATATAATCTCTAATTAAACAGTATCCAACTCTAATACATCTAATATGATACTCTGTTTAATCTTAATTATTTTCTGGCATTACGTCATGGTGATTCTTCAGTGTGAAGTCTAATTTGACAAGAAATGATCTGTATATTATTTCATAAAACACAGACTCCTCAGATAAAGTTAAAAAAAACAAAACATATTTCAGTGTAAATACTTCTATCTTTATAACTTTAAGTGGGAAAAATTATATCTGAGAATTTTTGGACACTTTTTGGAAATGTAGCAAAGTGAAATAGCAAAATCTGTCACATGAACACTTAACAAATCAATAGAGATGATTAATTTACCGTTATTGGCAAATGATAGTATTTTATTGACTGTCAATCCTATTACAGACTTTCTGGTTCTGCTTGGGGAGTTGTAGTGGAACATCAAGAATCGTGGTGTGTCTATGTATATATGTACCCACACTGACTTCATCTGATACATTTATTTGACAGTGAATAAATCTAGTACATATGTCACCTATTAATTTAATCTGCTGGCTGACTATCATGGTAAAATCAATATCCATGTTCATGGGTTTTTTTCAGTTACATACTTTATCAATTGGTTGTGCATCAATGTAAGACGACACCAGTTTAACTGCATGTTTATTTGCTGTCAATATGTTTACCTGACAGCAAAGGAGAGCAAAATTACTATTCTAAACTGTATGTCCTTTTCCATGAATAGATTCCATGAATTTCTCTTTACTGACTCAATTCATCCCAATAAGGATGAGAGACATTAGATTTAAGAAGTATTAAGAAACTTGCTAGTTTTTTATTTATTGATCTCATTTTTTAAAAACATGACGTAGTTTTTAAACAGTATGTCAATTCTGGTTTACATGACTTAATTATTGTTTTTGATTTGAATTTACTGGGTTTTTTTTATACAATAAAATGTCGTTTCTGAAAAGGTTATTATCTTAATCAGCCAGCTATAGTTTAGTTTTCAAATATAACCTATTCAATAATCTGAACTATGATTAATAAAAATATTGCCCCCTGCTCCTCTCTAACCAGCGTGTTGCTTCCAACACGCTTAAAAGACAGTTATTGAGGCTTATTTTCTCGCAATCTGTTTTGACCTTAACTTTAGCACCAACGTGCTGTAGGCCTACAAACATACAGTATAGTATAGTCACACAAAAACTTGAACGTGTGTAGGCCTTATGTATAGCTGGCACGCCATTGTAGTACCATAGCTATTTGTTTGTAGTATTGACTTTCTGTCATAATTTTAATTTCTAGCTCTCATTGCTAGTGTTCTTTTTTCTCACAGGCAACGTGTGTTTAATGTTTCTTCTTCTGTTAAGCGTTGTATTTACTTCCTGTTGTCCCTGTCTAAATGGGCAAGCCATTTTGCTTGTATTCTTGGCTCAGATTTGCCATTTTGACTCTTTTTTCAATTACATTTAAAAGTAATACCATGGCTTATTTTTATTTTGCAAAACATTGGCATCTGTCACTTTGTTTTTGTTGTTAAATATAAAAGTATGATTAATATAGCACCTACACTCGTGGTCTAAGTGATAATATCTTATTACCACCTCTCGTTTAAAAAAAAAAAAAAAACAAGAAAAAAATTACTTAAGGAACATTATGCACTTATTTGCACTTATTGACTTATATCAATAGAAGACTGTCATGTTACAATTGATTACATCTGTCTTTTTTTTATAAAGAAAAATTATGAAGCCCCTTCAAACACAAAGCATATAACTGATTTACTGTATCCATTATTTGAATGTATAAGAGTAGTAATAAAAATAACTGAGTTTTAGTTTGACAATAAAAAAAAGTACATCCATTGCTCATTAGGTTTAAGATGCTATTGGAATGTGATTAAGGACATTTTAATGACCTACAAAAACATAGTCAATTCATTCCGATAGCACATCATTGCAGAGTGTGAACTAGTTACCTGCGGTGTTGTCCAATGAGCTGAGGTTTGTGTATTGCTGGAGAGGTAAGTTAACATGACTGTGATGGCTAATCTCCTGCTGAAAAAGTTGACTGGATGTTAATAAGATGACTGTTTGACTCTATAGGCCTCCCAGACAGCTTTGAAATTGTGTAAAGAGAAGAACACATCTCTTAACTTGATTCCATTTTATTTTGTTATTGCTTTCCTGTTTCACAAACATTAAAAACAAGTCTGTTGTTTGCTGTAAATAAATATGCAATCTGAAAGCAATAGTATTCAAATTTGTGCAAAATAAAAATGGTACATGGTCACCTTTTTTATTTAGGCTGATTCCATAATTATTAACCGGGAGTCCTTCATATTCTGGGGCATGATCACTTCAAGACAAACGTTCATCTTGATATTAAAACATAACACTTGGTAGCGATATAGCACATAAAGATGTACTTAACTTTCCATTAGCTTCTTGTTGGAATCAATTCCAGTGCTTCAAGTGTAATCAGGGTGGGTCTGTACTTTACTGAATGATGAAGTGCCATATCTCTTATGAGTGTCCCAGACACTTGTGTTGAATGATAGATTCAGAGAAACGGATAAGTACTTCTGATTTTAAGTTAAATGGGGTAACAATTACCTATGTCGCTGTGAATCCATGGGAATCATGGATATTTTTCTAGAAACAAAAGTCAATCATGGCAAATAATTTTATTAAGTATTTGAGTTACTCTCTCTGTATTGATGTGGATGCAACATGTCTTAGGTGTTTTCTTGACATTGCTTCAGAATGAGGACTGAGCAAGGATGTCATTTTTTGGTGTGTGCTGAATGATTTTTTTTTTAGATTTATAATCTGTTTTTGGTGTGTGCTTGTAGCAGGGCAGGAGCCCTGCACATGAAGAGTGGATTGTTCTAATTAATTTAAGGAAGTACCTGATGCTCCTGGGATAGCCTGCCTGCTGTGTGTGATTGCTAGCTGTGGATAATCAGCAGGTAGGTGTGTTCCAGCACGGCATCGGGTATAAAGAGGTCCTGTTTGTTCACCTCGGGGCTGCTGCAAAGCCACGGACAACGGACAAAAGATCGTCCACGCTACCCGAACATGGAGACCTGGCTGCGTAATCCTGGTCGCCGTGAGAGTGACCCGGGATCAGAAGCGAAACCGCCGACGGCCCTGCTAGTAGTCGGAAGTCAGGGTTTGTTTATGATTGAACAGAAAAGATTAGTTCAGGGATTGTAAATCCCACTAATGTATAGTGAGCGAGGTGTATAAAGAGGGACCTCCATGTCTTAGGGAGTAGCGTACGTCATTATTACAGCACCTTTATTTTGATAGTTTTTTGTGCTGTTTTATTTAGCATTATTTTTTTGTACAGCTTGCTGTAGCAGTCCTCTGTGCGTTACCATCGTTGGTAACGTCACATGACCATTTGTATTTACTTTCACTTTCTGTTTGTATGTGAATAAATCCTGCGCGCCTGTGCCGGCGTTTCAACTTCAACCCCTGTCTCGATCTCCTGCCTGTCACTCAGCAGAGAATACACACACCCAGAAGCAAGACCCTGTTACAGTGCTGAATGATTTTTTTAGGTTTATAATCTGTTTTCGGTGTGTCCTGAGATTCTAAAAGTGATGCCATCAAAATTCTTAACAGACATCTGGAAAAATAGTCTTATCAGTAAGATATTGAAGGTAGAAGGTCAGCAGTTTGCTTCCGGTCATGTTCTACATTGCAATAGCCATGTATTGCTTTCCTGTTTTTCTCAACACTTTCCTGCAACCATTGTAATAATCCATACAAAACTTGAATTATAGAGACTAGGCCTAGCTTTTCCTGATTGAATAAAAATCATGCCCGCCTTTTGTTCTTGAGTATATTTCATAGAAACTAAATTGATTTAACAAAAGACTACAATCAATCGGTATTGTTAACCCCAATTGTACCACAGTATGCTTTTATTAGCTGTTGTTGCCCCAGGAGGATATTTTTAACTTGCCTGGACAAAAAAAGCTGTTCTGTTTGAAGCATAATATTGACACTGTATCTGCCCAGACATAATAGGCAAGGAATGACGTAATTGAGTTTCCACGGTTTTTATGGATTGTTTGAGTTGCTTAGCAACTCAGTGGTAACACCAAAAAATATCAAAGAAAAAGCCTGACAAAATTGGGTTCACCCAGACCTCAAGGTAATTAACATGAGTGTTCTAGTATTAGAGTACACGTTTTTCTGTTCAATGATTAATAATAAAAAATGAAAAAAAATCATAAAACATATAACATATATCATCTGCTAAATTACATTCAGAAAATGACTTGCATCCTGATGTTTAGTTTCCATAAAGTAATAAATAAGCTATTTACCAATAGTTTTAATTTTTTCTTCAAAATACGAGACGATGCATCAAACTGTATGCCTCTTTTCTCTGGTTCTATATTTCAATGGCAATAAACTCAACATATGATGGCAAACATACCAGCGATAACATTTGACGTAAAAACTGAAATAACAAAACCTGCAGCTGAAAGCTCCTCTTTGCACCTTATCTCAACACACAGATGCAGCACATTTTGTAGGAAAGGTCTCTCCTCAGCTTCAGCATAGCATCAGTAGCAGATTGTAAACTGATTCTGTTTCCCACTGAGACAGTAGAGATATTGTGATAAGGTCAGGCAGACTGGGCATGGTGCATTTATATCAGTCTCTTAAGCTGCAGTTAAGATGGTGAACAACTTATAATTGAAAATGTTTAATATCTGAAATATATTCGTTCCTTTGATTGTATCCTGTTAAAAGGAGAAATACATGCTACCTGAACTGATTAGATGCAATTTCAGTCATGCCACAAGCCTTATAAACAGACAACATACAGTTGCACTTGAAAGTTTGTGAACCCTTAGTATAATTCTAGAAATTTCAAGTTTTTACTAAGAAATCCTTGTTTAATCAAAACCATTCTTTACTAAAAGAATGGGTTTATATTTACAAATTCCATTTGTTTTTTTTAGAGGCATTGATGCATATAGTAGAATAAAGATAGGTAAATAAGAATCAGTGCATGTGCAAAAAATAAGTGAATCTCAAGTTGCCTTAGCTCAATCAAGGAGGTAACTATAATCAGGTGGGTAAATAATTGGGTACCAAGTTAACTAATCAAAGAGCAGATCGCTAGGACAAAGTTTTGGCAGCACTCGCCTATATAAAGGTAAGAAACCTGGTCAGTTTCGTTTTACCCGTACAGGTCAGTGTAACACACACCATGACATGATGTAAAGAGACCTCTGAAGACCTCAGGAAGAGAGTTCAGTTCAGTAAGTGCTCATCAGTCTGGAGAGGGTTATAAAATCATTGCAAAACATTTCAGGCTTCATCAGTCCACTGTAAGACAATTGGAGAAAATTTAAGACCACGGTGACTCCACCTAGATGTGGATGTCCTTCAAAATTACCCCACAGAGCAACAGGAAAAATCATAGAGGAGGTCAAAAAGAACCCCAGGACCACATAAAAGGATCTGCAGACCTCCCTTATTGCAGTTGATGTCAATGTTCATACATCAACAATAAGACGCAAATTGAATGGCAATGGTATTTATGGGAGGGTAGCCAGGAGGAAACCTTTGCTCTCCAAAAAGAACATTGCTGCTCAAATTAAGTTTGCAAAAGACCACCTGGATGATCCTGTAGACTTCTGGAAGAATGAATTCAGAGTTATGCCAAAAAATTCTGGAGGAGAACTTCAGGCCATCTGTCCATCAGTTGAAGTTGCGCCAAAAATGGATATTGCAGCAAGACAACGATCCTAAGCATTCTAGCAAATCTACGAAAGAATGGATTAAGAGAAAGAAATTTTGTGTTTTGGATTGGCCAAGTCCCAGTCCAGACCTAACCCAATAGAAATGTTGTGGCAAGACCTGAAGCGGGCTGTTCTTGCAAGATAGCCCTCAAATGTGAAGCAGTTGCAGCAGTTCTGTAAGGAGGAATGGGCAAAAATTCCTCATGGAAGATGTGAGAGACTGATTAGTAACTACAGGAAACGTTTGGTTGAAGTCATCGCTGCTAAAGGAGGTGCCACAAGTTATTGAATGAAAAGGTTCACTTCTGCACACAAGGAGTTTTGTTAAATAAATAATGAAATATATTTTATTTTTTGTGTGTGTCTGTTATTCAGGTTATCCTCACCAAAAATGTTGATGTAGATGAAGAATTTATGATGTTCTTTGTCTAAAATATATGAAAAGAAAGACCACCCCATGTAGGGCTCACATACTTTAAGCAGCACTGTATGTTGGGATTTATAGAACATTATTATTAGGAGGGACCTTAACCTTTCATGATGTTTTTGTAACTTCACTTTATGCTTTATGAAATAATACTTGAAGTGATTAAATTATTGCAGCTGAACAATATATTGTAACTTGCTTTTCAAATGTTTCAAAGTGCCGGTTGTATTGTTCGTTAACATTAGCCGGAAAAGTCAATACTGCAAGAGGAGGGTTTTATTATTTCGACAGAGTAAAACGTTGGCTTGCATTGTTGGGAAGGGCATGATTCAACTTGATTCATTTTGACTAAATAATGTATTCCAGCACTTAGAGGTCACTTATATTGAAATGCTTCATTCCATCATTAACTTTGCCTTGACATACAGGTAACAATATTCTTGACAGGACTGTAAGAAATTTGGGAGAACCCCTTCTGATATATATATATATATATATATATATATATATATATATATATATATATATATATATATATATATATACACACACACATGTTTTATATGTTGTTTTTTGTTTTGTTTTGTTTTTTAATGCATAAGAATCCAGCAACAGTCTAAAATTGTTTTTATGACTTTGAAAGAAATTTTCATAACGCATGAGTTAAATCTTTGTGGATAGGATCTATAATGAACAAAGTGTTTGCTTGTAGGCATTTGAGACATATCTGTCAGTTTACTGTCAGAGAACATCACTGTGAAAATGACATCTCAGTTTCCAGTTAGATCTTCACACATTTAGCATAAATGAACACCTATCAGATATTTTGAGCACTTAAGAATGTAGGCTTATATTCAGTGATATAGCCGTAAATACAAAAGTACTAAAAAAATATAAACAAAAATTATACAAATCCCTGTTTGTATTTGTTCATTGAGCTTGCGGTAACATTTAATAAATGTTTATAGGCTGCTCCCCCAGTCAGTGCTGCCAGATTGGCAGTTTTCCTGCCAAATTGGTCTTGTTTTGAACGCTTCTTGCAGGTAAATACTGTCTTTGGTGGTTTAGTTATTTTTATCGTGTATGTCTTTTTCTATTCCTTTTGTGTCAGTAGTAAAGCGTAGGGAATTTGGTTCCTAATGCCTATTCGATGGCATGGTACAGAAAGACTATTTTGATTTCCACACGGAAAAGAGATCGTTTCATCGGTGGCCATGCAGCGGAATTATTCTTAAGTTGATTCTTAAATTAGCTCTTAAGTCAAGGTTCTGCCTATTGAAAAAAAGTACAGGAACACAGTTCCACTGTGCTCCAGCTAGACTACACCACTGCTTATATTGCAAGTATGGTACGTTGACCAGTGATAGTAATTAATAAATAGTAGAAAGCTTGGCAGTGAAGTTGATGAGGTTTGAAAAATTCCAGCTTCTGGTACATTAATTCTCAAGGGTACTTTCAACATGTCGCTTTACACAAGCTGTGCATCCACAGTCCTGGAGGATTTCAGCATCAGTGAAGCAGAGGCATTTAAAGTTAGGATAGGGAAGCTAAAAAAGACCAAAAAAACCATGTTGTCTCAAATAAATTGTTCCCTGTGTGCTAAAGGAGACATGTGAAGTACTACAGTACGTAAAGACATTAGAACAAAATAATTTCAGCTGAAATAGATCTCGGTGCCTTTGAAAGAGGCATTGGAGTGGATTACACTATAATACATTTCCAAAAGTGAGGAATACATGTATAAGGAAATTAGCTCATGTTATATCACTGTCATTCTAGTTTCTATTTAGATTACTGAATACTGTGTTCAGTTATGGTCAACTCGCAAAAAACAGGTCATGCTAGCACGCCAGAAGGTTAATCAACCAGGGTAATCCCAGGACTTAATGGTAAGGGCTAAGTGCTATTATTACACTGGCCTTTTACTTTGTCAGTTCTTCATGACGACTCTTTCTTACATCCCAGTACCAGCGAATGGCTTCTTGTGCAAACGCACACTGAAGTTATATCTGCCAGTATAGTTCTGCATTCCAATTATCAATGAAAAAATAAACTATTGACTTCTGTTCAACCTTTTTTTCTACATTGCAATGACAAACTTTCTGTAGCATTTAGATCCATTTATATCCATTAGGAGACCATATTACCTCATTTTACCTACTACGGTTTTATTGATTTGTGCTCTCAGAAGTCAATATTTTTCAGTCCTATAAGCAATAATATTAGACAGTATTTTTCTTCACCAACCCTTGGCATTTCTTCATTCCCACCTGTATGTAGCTTCTTCAATGGTTCTATATATTTAATTCCACTGGCAGAATAATGCCTTGTATTTAATGCATTTGCATTTGTTTTTTTTTGTTTTTTTTACTGTTTATATTTAATGTACTATGCCCTGAATTTGACTGTATTTAATGTATTATGCATTGTTACTCACAATCTTGTAAAGCGCTTTGTGATGGGTGGTCCAGTTTAAAGGCGCTATATAAAACAAAGATTAATTGATTGATTACCTGACAGTCTAATCTCATTAGACAGAACTGTGATTTTTTTAGAATTTATTTATTTATTTTATCTCTGTTACTGGCATATTATGCTAACTCTGAACTGCGCCCTGCTGTTTTATTTATTGTCTCTTGCTTTATAAATTCAATTTTCTTGTTTGTGTATGCAAACATTAATGCTAATTCAATATTTCCAATATGGTTATTTCCCTGACTCATTTGATTATCACAACATTCATAAAGAATTCTGTCCTGAATATATATATATATATATATATATATATATATATATATATATATATATATATATATATATATATATATATATACACACACACACACACACACACACACACACACACACACACACAGACACAGGAGAAGGGTACAAAAAAATTTCAAAGGCGCTGATTATCCCTATCTCAGCACAGTGAAGTCCATCATTAAGAATTGGAAGATGCGTCATACCACCCCGACACTATCCAGATCAGGTCACCCTCCCAAACTGAGCAGCCAGGCAAGCAGGAAACTAGTTCAGGCTGTCAAAAATTACCTTGTGAGATCTGCAAAGTTCTGTCTCTGAGATGGGAGTCAGTGTTCACACATCAACAATAGCTGGTCCCTACACAAAGCTGGCCTGTATGGACGGGTGGCAAGAAAGAAGCCATTACTCAAAAAGCCTCATCTTAAAGCATGTAGATGATACTGCAGACATGTGGAAAAAGGTTTTGTGGTCAGACAAGACAAAAATTGAACTTTTCGGTCTAAATTCCAAGTGTTGCGTTTGGCACAAGCCTAACACTGCACATCACCCAGTCGTCACCATCCCAATTGTCAAGCATGGTGTTGGCAGCATCATGTTATGGGGATGCTTCACTGAAATAGTAGCAGCAGCTAATAACAGATATCAGGCTTAAGGAGCATGGAAAGCAAGAGAGAACAGATGGGCTTTGAGAGTTGATTTAAAGCGAGCTACAGTTGGAGCATCACGAACCAAAGCTGGGAGAGAGCTCCAAAGAGTCGGAGCCATGAAGCTAAATGAACATTGTCCAAGTGTGGTGCACTTTTGCTTGGGGATAACAAGTAAGCCAGAGTCGGAGGACCTCAGCTTGCAGGTAGGGACATAGCGAGTCAGCAGGTTGAGGAGGTACTTGGGACCTATGTGATGAAGGGCATTGTACACAATCCTGAACTTTACAGGTAGTCAGTGCAGCTGAGCAAGATGTGGGATGATGTGATCATATTTTTTTACATCTGGTAAGGATCCTGGCAGCGGCATTCTGTACTAGCTGCAGTCGGTTTATGGTGCGAGCCGGGACAGCACCATATAGAGAGATATATATATATAGATATATAGATATAGTCGAGAGGAGACAAATGCATGACAAAGTATCTCCACATCCAGGAGGGAAAGGTAGGGAAGGATTTGGAGATGTTTCTAAGATGGTAGAAGGAAGATTTGACCACAGAGGAGCTGTCCAGAGGTACACAAGGGCTTCGTACTGTGTGTGTAGGCAGCAGCAGACAGGTTCTGAGGTTCAAGGCAGCTACGTTGAGATTCTTAGATCCTACGTTGAGTTTTAGGTCCTACTAGAAGGAGTTCAGATTTGTTATTGTTCAGTTGAAGAAAATTGACGGACATCCAGTCTCGAGTTTTAAGTAGAGCTTGGTGTCATCAGCATAAGAGTGTTGGCAGATGAGGTGGCCCAATGGAAGCATGTAGATATTAAAGAGAAGGAGCCCAAGAACAGATCCTCGGTTAACACCACAAGTGTAAGGATTTTCTAGAGGCAATAATTTATATATATATATATATATATATATATATATATATATATATATAGTTTTCTTAATAAAGGATTTTAAATTGTTCTTTTATGTAGGGCATGCATTGTGTATGGCAATTGGCATACTGCACTTTTCTCTAAATAATTTTGACAATTGTAATTTGACAATAAGTGCATATCCACGCAGTTGACCTGATTAAAACGTGTCTTTACAATCCGATCCTGCATTCCTGACATCTGTTAATAAGAAGATGTGCTCTGCAATAACAAAATCGCACTCTTCCCAGCAAAATCTCTTGCTTTGTAGACATTCATAGCATTTGACAAATGCACATTAAACGTGTGGGACCAGTGGCCTGCACATGAAGCAATCTAGAGTACACTTCACTCAATATCCATTCACAGACACAACAGTGCTTCTTATTGACCTATTGCTAAAGCAAAAGACTGACAGAAACCATTAGCATGATGGTAACAGAAAATACTGAAAAAGGCTGATTTAAAAACAAAACAAACAAACAAACAAAAAAACACACTAGATTTGTGCAAAATGTTCTAAATTGTAATACTAGGGAGCACCAGTTTAATAAAAAAAAAAATACTTTCCTGATTTAAAATATAACATATTTAATTATGGGGTTTTTTTGTATCAAGAAGGGCTAAATAATCTATCGGGATCTCCTCCAATTTCTTGATATAAAACAGGCCTACTAAACTATTTGTAACTATTGTTTACTCTTCGTTATTCAAAGTGTAAGCATAATGCTGTCACTTTTGTAACTGTATCACTTGTACCTCACATGATCAGTTTAAATATAATTAATATTTATTACTTTTGAACCATTACACAAACAATTTTTTTTTTTTTTTTTTTTTTAAATACTGTCGAGGGCCCACATCCTCCAAATTGATCACATTTTGTGTGTGGTGTTATTTCCATTCCCTTCCTTGGAGAGTTTGAGAGTTATAGTGCAAATGTCAAATGTTTTCTTTTAGGTCCTAATTATATAAACATGCCTACTAAAGCAGGTATTGTAGTGTTAAAATAGAGGGTTTTATTTGTGATCTCTGCATGTCTTGCCATTTTCTTTCACTGTTTCTATTCATGTTTTTCCCAGGTGGATTTGGCCAATGGTGTGCACATTTTCTTTCAGTGATTGCTTCACTTGATTGATTTTAAACTAACCACTGACACCACAGGGATAATAGATTTTTTTTTTATGTAAGCCTTCCATATAAATACAACAAAGAGTGCCATGGAAACCATACTTTAATACAATACATTCTGAAATGATTTAAAAAGAAGAGAAGGGATGGAACAAAAATGCATTATTCCATTATAAAATGCCACGTATACATAGAAAATGCAGCACCAATTTTAAGCAGAGCCTAGTTCTTCATACTTTGTATTTATTACATTTTCCTGTTAGAATGCACTTATGTAGTACTGTTGCAGTAATATAATTATAATTCTGTTAGTAAACTACAAACATTCAAGAAAAGGGTTGAAAATTGTAAGAATCTCTCCACTGTCAAAAATAGATACTATTAATGTTATATCTGTAAATTGTACCAATGTATGTAATAACTTTTTTTTCTACAGTTTGTTCTTTGAGAAAATTATTTCATAAATCTCAGTGAACACATTGCTGCCTGAAACTGCTAGTTGCAAATCATGTTGCAAGTATATACTTAATTTATAATATATAATAAGTATTGGTATGTGCTTAACATAAATAGTGAACTATTAAATATGTTCACAAAATGTTTAATGAATGTGTAGTTAAAATGTATGGGCTCTGCTCATTAATGAACAGTTTGGCATCTATGCTTATAAGAAGCCTAGGAAGAAACTACATAACTTCAAGGGTTAAGTTACACTTTACTGAGAGCTGTATCAAAACCAGATATGAATCAAAAAGCTAAAAACAGCAATGACGCAGACACACAGAGTACAATTCACGCTCAAGCTGTGTTAACTTCAGAGCCCTTACACAAAAAGTAAGATTAAATAGGGCAGCTGCTCACAAACACGCTATATCAGTGCACCCTATATGTCTTGTGGTGTTTAATGTTATTTGGTAAATCATGCCTCGTGATTTTAATTAATTCTGCTGCATTTTACTATTACTATTTAAGCATTAATGTCCAACGAAGCCATCATTGCCTGCTAGATAACCAGATAGATGACCACAGCAACAAGTGGGTGACCTGAGACAAAAGTGAGTGCTCTTGCTGTAAATTTAATATGGAGTGGGCAATGTGTCTGCCTGGTATTCGTGCCAAGTGCAAAATGTAGGCCGAGGTCAATGATCTAGCAGGTCCCTCTGTATTGAACATTGATTCAATTATAAACCAAATGCTGTTGTGTCATATATATATATATATATATATATATATATATTAATATAGATATATATTATATATATATATATATATATATATATATATATATATATATTATTTTAAGGTTTACAACACTCACTTGATATAACAATACCTCTTATACAAAGGTAATTTCTTTCTGCAAGGGGTTAATGTCTGAAGGGATTTCTCTCGTTTGCCCCACCAAAGAGCAATCATTAAAGCAGCACTTCTCTCAAAACTGTAACAGTATTTCAAGGGTATTTGTTTTTTTAAATACAGTGTTAATTTAAATATATTAGTAATACAGTACTTTCATTATCTCCTGCTGTTTTCAGGACGTAGGAAAGCACAGACTTTCAAGAACAGATAAAAAGTTCCCTTGAGTTTAGAGATAGACATAATTAATTTAAATGATACATTAAATGTATTAAAGAAAATAAAAATTATATTTGGTGTACGTATTCTTTGCTTTAAAGTGTGAATAGATCCTAAAGGCATCCATTGCAAATAGCAATACCTATTGTTTTACATAAAGACATAACCTTTACTTATGGTAATATCTGTATAATACGGTTTACAGTACATTGTCACCAGGTAAAATTATACAGTAGCTTGTTTATTAAACAACATCAACCTGTCCTTTTAGAGTTAGTGAAACAAAACCTGATTATACTGTATTTTCAGATTTGCTTTCATATCTGAATTAAACATGTTAAAACTTGACTTTTCTCACGGTAAAATTAGTGTCATATTTCATAAAATGAATTTCACGATTACTGACAAAGTAAGGCTGACAGTGACCAGTTATTTATTTTAAAATATTATTACAAAAATGTAACATGTCATGACTAATTTGGCACTGAAAACATTAAAATCTACCTGTTAACACTTTTTTAAAGGTTGAATCTTTCCATGTCAGTCACAAACTGTTACTATAGCAACTTGGTCAGATAACTAGAAACAGATAAAAATACCAAAATACCATACTTAATTAGAGAAAGAATTATGCTCTTTCGCGGATCCATGTAGAAGCTGAAGTCCTGTTCAGTGTTTTCTTTATTCAAGATTGTTTTGTTCTTTTTCTTACATAATGCTATTCTTTAAAATAAACATTTCTTACCTACTTATACAATGTCTAACTTCTGTGTAGAACTGTAAATGTAAACATGAGTTATTTTAAAACGTTCACCTTCATGCAACGACTGTGATGTTGTGGTTTTCCATTTACTTATTATCATTTGCAGCTTTGGCAGAGCGGGCAGAAATTGCACATTTGGTAGTATCTACTGTAACACCACCTCAATTCAGAAATTAAGCTTTTTCAGAAGTACTCATGTGGTTGAAAAAAAAAAAAAACAGGAAAGAGCTACCTCAGCAAGAAACGGCAACAGAAATAATAATAAAAATAATAAATAATTAATGTGTATTTTCCTATAATTTAACAAATTTACATCTATTTATATAGAGAATGTGTCTACCATAAATGAAAAATAACGTAAAACATGTACATGTACATGTAACAATTTATTGTCTAGAAGACTTCAAAGTCCTATTATAAATATATATATATATATATATATATATATATATATATATATATATATATATATATATATATATATATATATATATATATATATATATATATATATATATATATTTATCATGTACCTGAGTCTTATGAGGATAGGAGGGAGAAAATACCCCCAGGGATAAATATCTGTTCCAACATGAAAGACAGCCCAAGGCATCTCAAACAGCTGGGGAAAACGCTGATTTTAATCATGTGGTGAAGAAGAGCATATGGCAGTGCAAAGTGAAGTGCTGCAGGAGATGGAAGGACAAATGAGAATGTATTGGTAGCTGCTGTTCTGAAGCCCATGTAGTTACATTCATGTCCCCTGAACATTTCTGCAACCACCTTTGATAAAACAAAACTATTTTTAAAACACCTTTGTCACATCATCCGTGCCTCATCTACTCCATTTGCTCAGTTTAGAAAACTTTCCAACAGATCTCCCATGTTCTTATGTTTGATGTGGATAATTCGCCTCTATACTGTTATTGTGTGATAAACTGTAAGCATTGGTTGCTTTTGCCTCTGTATCTTCTTTTGCTAAGGATTTATAAAGGCTGCTTGTAACATTTAGTAAGAATATTCCATTTTTATGCATGCAGGTATGCTCTTCACCTCAGGTATATTGTACAGTGATAGTGTATATGGCACATATGTAAGAATGCTAGACATAATAAAAAAAGAAGCATATATTATTTCTATCAGACAGAACTATTTAGGCACAGATAGACTTGTAATTGGCTGATGTATCAAGGTTTTTACATCTAAATGCAACACCTAAAGTTACAAATTGAAAATTGTCTTAATTAAAAATGCTGCAGAATTGACTTAGAGACAGATTTATGAAGGCTTTAATGTCAAGTACAAGATGGGTGACACATTAAAAACCTATGAAAGCTTGCTGGTCGGTTTCAGAATTTCTGAAGAATATGGGAAGAAAAGGTAGGAAATGCAACTGGAGATTTGTGTTTGGTTATTTCCCAAGCTGATCTTTGAAAATACAGTGTGATTGTTCTTTTTTTCAGTATACCGGTATTACCTTACTCAGAGACAATATCTATTTATTTTAGAAAATGCCAGCGTTTGAACTCAAGCCCTTTGTCTGCACATAAAAACATTAACAGCTGCATTTATTACGGTTAGTGTCATATATACGATACTGTTGAAATTCTTGTTGGACTTAAACCTAAAATTGGTCAAGCTAAGTTGCTTATAATGCATTGGAAATGCTACTGAATCTCGGGTAATTCAATTTATTTGAATTAGCTAGTGCTAGACATAGCCATTGCCTTTTGTGCTATTTCACTTGCATTTGGCATAATTTAATTTTCTGTTTGGGCCATACAAATGTTAGAGTGTACAGATTATTTCCTGTTGACAAATGATAACTGTTTCATACACTTCAGGGGAAGGACATTTGAAATATGCTTTAGCCATCCACTTATTTCTTTATACAGTAAGTGGAATCTGCTTTCTTTTCCCTTCTGTTATGACATTGTCCATCATTTTCTTTATAAAAAGAAATGGATATACTTGAATCAAATGATTATTTTAACTCACCCTTACCACCTTCTGGTTGTTAAAGAACATCAGGATTTAATGTCATTTCAACACAGTTTACAGTATAGGTAATTCGATTTTTAAAAATAATCTCCTATTATACTATAAATTTATATAGTTAAATTATATTTTAAAATTACAAACACATTAACTCATATACATACAGGATAATTTCACCAAACTGTCACTGATTTACATACCCGATATTTTGGCCACTAAGTATGTAATTTATTTCATTATCCATATTCTCCTGCTGTCATGATATCTGGGCTTGAAATGTTGAAATGGTAAAAAATACATCATGTGAGTTTGTGTTGTCTAGTGGTTAAAGAAACAGGCTTGTACCCAGGAGGTCCCCGGTTCAAAACCCAGCTCAGCCACTGACTCATTGTGTGACCCTCAGCAAGACACTTCACCTCCTTGTTCTCTGTCTCTGTTCTTGTAAGTGACTCTGCAGCTGATGCATAGCTCACACACCATAGTCTTGTGTCTTGTAAAGTGCTTTGTGATGGTTGTCCACTATGAAAGGCACTGTATAAAGATCATTATTAATTTATTTATAAAGGCACAAGAATCCTGGAAAGCATTCATGATGCATGGGACTGTGGAGTAATCAGAAACAGACCATGTCAGAGGTTATGCTTGTAGCTACAAAAAGAACACAACCAAATATAGGCTTCAAGAAGGTAACTCCAGGTCATACAGTCTGGTGACACCATTTAAACCAATGTTTGGTTTCTTTTTGTTTCTGCCATAATCAATTTCCAAATTATTTTAAAGTAAACATACGCACTTGAGTTTTAAATTATTGTAATTGAATTACGCTATATATAGCAGTAGTCAGCGCTGTCAACAAAAAAAAAAAGAATTTGTACTTTGTATTATATAAAAAAGAAAAATTATTACGGAAGGCTTCCTTATGTATTAGATTTTCAAGTTTCTACAGTGTGTCTGTTATCATAATATTCTTAGAATAGCTGGTTTCATGCAAAGTTTTCACTGTTTCTCTATTTACAGAATTATATAGGCAAAGCATATAAGTGACACAAATGAGTACAATGAATAATGATACTGCTACAAGATAATATATTTTGAAAAACATAATATTATGCAAATTAGCTACTTCTTTTTGGTAACCTTTGAAATATTGGCAGGCTGAGATGCAAGGGTTGTGAAGTGCATTAAAGGTAAATTTCCTCTACGTATTTCAGTTTGTTTCAGCAGAAATCACTCTGTTCTAGACATATGGTGAGCTGTATAACACATTCTTCAAACACCAACATCAGCAGGACAGTCGCTTGCCAAAAAATGCAATGCGCTTTACAGATCTGTCAAATATGTTAATATAATCTTGAATCTATTGCTGGATGTGTTGCATTGAGATTCAGCAGCATTTTTGTAATTAACAAGTATATTTATAAAGGGTTTACACAACAAACAGGATAAAATAGCATTTTTATTTAGTCTGTACCACTTATATCTGCAAGGTTGTAATGAAATCAATCAAGGGTTTTTTGTAACGTAGATAACCTTGTCAGTTGTTAGTTGTTTGTCTTAGTCAATCTGTTTTGAAAGTCATTTCATTGTGAGTGGAGAGACATTTAAAATGCCTACCTGCTACTAATTGATTTCAATAACAGGATGTGACGCTGAACACAGTGTTCATTCTAAAGGCTACATTTGTGTTCCAGTCCTTTGTTGTAAACTTGGTATTTTATTTTTCTGTGGTCAATTTGCATTTATATGTCTTAATGTTAACATTATTCAGATAAGTACAGTATAGGCTAGTAAATATGAGGATCCAAGAGGCATTTTAAAACAAAATAAAATGTATATTAGCGAAAAAGACCCATTTGGATTTCTAGACATTATCTAAAACTGTAGTGTCAATCAGTATCTGATTAATAAAAAAAAAAAAGAATTGATGTGTACAGCACCATGGCAAAATGACATGTTGTCTTTGACTTTAATAATCTGAATTACGATACAGTAAGATAACCCTCGGTGCAGCACTGTAATATTTTTTTCTTAATATTTTATAACATTGGATAAATGGCCTCTGGCAACAGCAGTCTAGACATAGTCATGCAAGATTCTTCTTAGAGAGGCTTAATACAAAATACAGCCTTGAATTTATTGTTCAGATATTTTATGGCTGATTTTGAAGTGAGTGCAATATTTGCCCCCTTATAAAACTAGCAATGCTTTTTGTACTGTGTAGAATATACATTTTAATGGTTATGCCGTCTTGTAATTATACTGCATCTTGCTGCTCCAGCAAAAAAAAAAAAAAAAAAAAAAAAAAAAAAACAATAAAATCCCACTAAGATTACAAAATTATGTCTTATATTACATTCCTAATCAGAGATGGGAAAAGCTTTAATAATGTAATTAGTAACAATTTACATTAACTGCAAAAACACAGAATATGATTGTAACCTATTGGTAAGTGTGTTGTACTGAGATTTAGCATCTGTTTAAAATTAACAAGCAATACACTTACAATATATTATTAACTACTAAACACAATGATCATGATATAGGAAAAGCAGATTCATTGATTAATTGGATGTGTGGATGATGCAAATCCTAATTGCTAAAATATTTACAAATGAACATATAAATATCTGGTACAATTTCATGCTTGAAAGATTCTGAATAATTATTATAATTGTATTTTTCCCAACTGTCTGCTTCACAATTCTAGTAATGTTCCATAGGAACAGTGCATGTTCATCATAGCAGGCTTAACATTGTACCTGTCTGACCAAACAGAACAAGTGGATTTCTAGAGCAGACATAATTAAGCCTGCGTGCAACCAGTTAACATCAAATAGAGTGATAACACTGTGTAACAATTTTTTTTTTTTTTTTTGTTCCTGGGTAGTAAGTTTTATTTCCTAATTGCTTATGCCTCAAAAGTATAGAAAATGGCTATTATTCCCCACAAACTTTGCTTTTGTGACCAGGACAGTGATATTTCAAAATATCACTATTTCCAATGGGAAAACGGGCAAATGTGTGTCTTTTCGTTCACATAAAGTTTATTTTATTTACAATATAATCGTAAATCTTGAAAAACTACTCACTTCTAAATCTTTTTTGTCATTTTTGTATTACTTTAGTATAAATACATGTTCATTTGGATTCATATGTTGTTTTTTTCTGACTTTATGTGAACGAAAAGACACACATTTGCCCGTTTTCCCATTGGAAATAGTGATATTTTGAAATATCACTGTCCTGGTCACAAAAGCAAAGTTTGTGGGGAATAATAGCCATTGCCTATACTTTTGAGACATAAGCAATTAGGAAATAACACTTACTACCCAGGAAGAAAAATTGAGTTACATAGTGTAATGGAACTTAGGAGAAATAGAAGAGACATTGCCTAGAGCAAGCCAAGACCCAAAGAAGCTCAATAAGTCATGACTTTAATGATGGTACAAGCTAAAATGTATTCTCATTTGGTGAAACAGAGGAATAGGCAATGGACCATTAAAATGAATATTTCAAAGTAGGAGTTTTAAAATAAGATACACATTGCTACCATTATCAAATCACATGAGTGGTATCAGAAATCATAGCAGCTCCCTGCAGGAAACCAAGTGGTGTTATTTATTGAAAATTGAAAATAAATAAATAAATAATTAAAAAAAAAAAAACATACACATACATATGTTCCCCCCACCATGGCTGTTAATATAAAACTGGAACTATCATTTTAAGTCCACTGTGGGACATACACATTACTGCATGAACTGACTGATTCCTCTATATATCCCCTGCTATATCCCCGCAATACGTTTTTGGTACTTAACCAAGTTTTATCATAATTTAAATAGTTCATACATACATTTGATGCACTTCAAATTACAGCTCTGATAGTAGCAACTTATTTTTATTTTAAATGCCATTGCCTTCAGTTGAAAACAAATCTAGCACCAAATGAATTTATAGTACACCTTGTATAGTGACAAAAACAGAAGCAGTATTTGTCCTACAGAATACTGTTTGAACAGGGAGATTGCAGTACAGTTCTCACAGCTTCAGTGCAGTTAATTCTACATTATTTAGCTGCCTTGGTAGGAAACACACACACACACACACACACACACACACACACACACACACACACACACACACACACACACACACACACACACACACACACACACACACACACACACACACACATACACATACACATCTTTTAAATGTTTTTGCTCCAGGGTAGTTTTTAATTTGTACAAATAAAGTCTCTTTCTTCTGTATCTCAAAATCTGTCTTTACCAAATTCACCATGGTTTGAGAGCTTTGATTCAACCCAGTGAGAATCGTCATGCTTTTACCATTCGCATTGACAAGATCTCTAGCAGGTGATTTATGGCACAGGGATTTATTTTTTGTTTTCTCCCTGAAGAGATTTCAAAGTTAATTATGAGTGGAAAATGAGTTAAATGGCTATCGCCCCCTGGTACGTCAGTGTTGTGAAGGAGATGTATTTGTTTGGAGCAGCACATTAACTAATTGTCATGGAACTGCACTGCACAAATCCCACAGCCCATTAAATTCAGGACTGGCTGATGCTTTCTGACAGAATCGATGTGCTCCAGCCAATATAAATAAAACCCTGACCTGAAATAAATGATACATGGGTGCAAGTTTTCTAACACTTATATAAACAGAATGTGTTCTGACCCAGATCTTAGTTGAAAAACAATTAGGTAGTTTAATGCCCTTTGTGTTAATGCAATATGATTTTCTACCATCCAGTCTCAGATACCCTTACATTGTTACAACAACTTTAGCTTCATTTGAAAAACAAGTCTGGCTCTTTTGTGCAGTGGATAAGATGATGGACTGGGAAGAATAACTGGTGCACATCAGAACTTGTTAATATTTCAGCAGTTAGATCTTTATATACTTGTGGTTTCATTGTCAATTTATAATACTGTAATTCTTACGCATGGGAATTGTATACAGGTTGTATTTAATACAGATTTGACAAGCTGTATTAGTTGTTGTCAAAAAGGATGACCATTGTTTCCAAGAAATGGGGAAGTTAGTTATTCTATCCCAACCAACACTTTGCTCTTGTGCTAGGGTAGTGGTAATCCACTGTGAGAGATAGGAAAGGGACAGGAGTTGCCTTTGCAAATGCTTCACAGGTGCTCAGGTTTATTTACCACATGTAGAAAGGATTACTCATCTCAGGGCAGCATTGTGCCTATACCAGTAAATGTAAATTACACGGGCACAAATACACACAGTGTAAGCAAAAACAAATATAAAAAGGCTAAACAAAACACAATGAGAAAAAAACATCTAAGGAAATTGCCACAGTCAGCTCAGAGCTGTCCTGCTACATACTGGATACCATCTGCACTGACACCCCCTCGCTGCACTTTCACTGGGATTTCAAATCCCCTTAACTATTCCTTGGAAAAGTTTTTCACTCAAACCAAGACCCTGGCTCCAAACATGGTGGTGAAGTGGTTCGCTTGTATTAATCACAGTGCTGTTTATTGCAATTCCCATCTTACAGGCCATCATGCTGTGGTTTATCAGGCCTTAGTGTGTCAGCGATTTCTTTTTATTGTGAGACACTCTCCTAGGACACGCCTACTGGCCCTGCCACACCCTGTTAGAGGTTTGCTTATAGTTATAGCATATTCAAATGTTTTGGGTTTTTTTGGGTTTTTTTAGCATTTTTTCTTTTCGTCCACATAGTTACCTTGAGAAATGCTTGGGGTCTGTATGTATTTTAGGTCTCTAATATATTTGACTTAAAAATATGCATATGAAATATTTGTACACCCTCAATTAACAGAAACAAAAACAGCACAATATCAGAGTAATAATGTTAATACAGCTGAAAAGAAATAAGATAGCTTAGCGTTTCTTAAAATAGCATGGTGTCAGATTTCATTTTTTAAACTATGTACATGTTCATTATGGTCGGGTTTTTTTTTTTTTTTTCAAAGCTGCACATATGAGGCCTTCATATTGAATAACCTTAATGCATCAAGTAAATAAAACAATATTATTATCTAGAATTGCATATTTATGGCTATAATGTAATAATCCAAAGTATACTAGGACTGTGTTATAAGGGCGTCTTTTGGCCACACATGTGGACTATTGGTTAGCTCAACACAGAGTTAACACATACAGAAGCACTTGAAGAGTGACGTTATCTATTGTTATTGAAGGCCAGTGGGGAATCTTCCACTGAAAGCTAAAGCATTACATTTAATTTCCACCTGCTGTGATGGCTTTCATTTTAATGCATACCAATAGGCCTGAACTCAGCAGTGCACCATTATTTTGGATGTACCATTACATACGCCAATCACAGAATACTTCTATAAAAGGATACATTATTCATAGATATGTCTAAAATATATAGTTTGAGAACACTTTACATTAAGGAGTGGAAAACGTTTCTCTTTTAGCATCGCTTAAATTTGACAGTATCTATAATTTTAAGAACCACTACACTGCAACTAGAGAATTTTGTTCCCTGTTTGGTATGGGTAACAAAACTTGGCATTTATAAACATCAGGATGACACAATGTCCTGTTTAAACAAAAGGTGCTTCATCTGCATTATCATGAATATTTAAATAAATATATAGGTTCAGTAAAGCTCTTCTACTAGAGAAAACAATCAATTCTAATAATAATCAGCCTGTTTGTGCCTAGTAGTTGGTGGACTAAAATGGATAGAGTGGACAACCAGTTTGAGTGTGTGTATGTCATATTATAACAGCATAGAATAAAAAAAAAGAAAACGAAAGCTTACACAATAATAACCAGTAGACTTCTGTCAAGCTATCTTTTTTTTTTAATTATAACAAAAATACTTTGGAGTGTCTTTAATTTAAATGACAGCAATTCAATTCAATGTAAAGGTATTTTCATGCCAGTCTTCTCTCTGTACCACCCTCTTACTATTTCAATTCTTAGAGGACTCTGTTCAGCCATAACACATGCTTCTACCCGCGGGAGTCATCTGTTAAAACATTTAAAGTGTTCCAAAACTAGGACTGGTTTTGAATTTAAAATCACATTGAATTTTCTCCAAGGTGGTGTTAGTGATTCCTGCTACTTGTAAATCACCTTGAGACATCTATTCATTATGAATTATATTTAAAAAAAATAAAAATAAAATTAAAAAATTAGCATATTACCAAAAAAAAAAAAAATAGCAGTCTGTTCCATGCAGATTAGAAAAACAGTAGCACACATTTTCTTTTGATTGGCATTGCTCCTGTAAGGTAGCACCAGGGATTACCACTTCAGTAAGAAATGCCATATGTTCCATTGTTGACAACTGTACTGACAACAATAAACCTCAGTGCACAATGGAGCTGTCTATTTATACTCTCATACAGACACCATGCACTCTGTATAGACTATCTGGTGGGCATTGGGAATGAGTTGGATGATAATTAAAAGGTGACATAGATGTAGGATCATTTTGGCTCTTTCAGGTTTTTCAGTTCCAGAAGAATGACAGCGTGAATTGTCTACTTGTCTGACAGGTGGTGTCAGTTTTGTGCCTGGTGAAATAACAACTTGGTATGGGTAGAAAATGTTAGTTATCTTTACCAATACATTATTCTTGTTGTTTACATTCACTTTGTATATTTTCAAGTTTCCAGTCATTCTGATGACTTTTTAAACTCAAATGTTTACAGCACCCTCCAGTGCAGTAGGCTTTATGCCACTTTACTAGAATCTGTATGGTAGATGTTTTCAATGGAGGGGGGTGGGTATAGCCCATAGCAACAGGAGTGTTTTATGAAAAGGTAAGGTATTGTGGGGGCAAGTACTGTAATATACAATCACATTTCTTATAAACAAGGTACGGTAATACAATATTACTTTATTTGTCTGTAACTGTATTATGCCAAGAATATACACTTATCAAAAGGAAAGTAATGAAGGTTTAGTGGAAGGCTTTCCATTATGAAATGTTGGTTATCATGTATAGAAGACAGTTCTTGAAGTTATGAAATATTAAGAAATGGACTACTTCCTCTGCCAATTAAATGGAAATGAAAAGTTCTAAAATATGTAATAATGGATAAATGAATATTCCACACATCCATCAGCCTGAGATGCTAAGAAATCTATGTTTTGTTTACTTATAACTAACATATTGACTTAAATTAGATAAGGTAATATTTACTTTTGGAGTATTTGACAAACCATGACTTTATTACTAGACTTGAATTACAACATAGAGTATATTGTCTTTTGAATAAAAAGCTTTATGTTTAATAACGTAGGAGCAAACACAGCAACAGACACATGAGACAAACATGAAAAGATAATTCAAATAGGCACATGAAATATCAGTGCTGAGTGTTAGTATGTAGAATTTAAACCTGCATTCATAACTTAAAAATGATGCTCAACTGTTCAGTTCATTAACTGCTATAGCATGTTAGACATTTAAAACGTATGCATTGTGAGAACTCACTTTCAAAGGTGCCAACACCTAAAAGCTCACACATGGTCTATGTCAGATATCAATCAGTAGCATTTAGCTTTGCTCATAGTCTCCAACTGCTGCCAAACCAAATTCAATTGTGCTCATCTGTATTCTGGAGCTATACATTATGTTGGAAAAGTGTTGTATTTTGATTTGAGTAGTGCATAAATCTCTTGTCATCTTCACAGTTGGTTTCAGCTAAAGGTCATTCTTTACTTCTGGACTGTCTGAATCTTGATGACAGCTTAGGATACACATACAAGCAAGATTAGAAAGAACTTGTTGTCAGCCAGGTCCAAGCTGTCATTGGAAATTTCCTGGGGATGAATCTGAAGACTAAATTGTATATACCGTTGTCACAAAGACAGTTGGAGTGGGGTAGAGACAAACAAAACGGACTAACACTAAACAAGCATGGTAAGCTGATATTTTTAACTATTATTACTATTATTATTATTATTATTATTACTATTATTATTATTATTATTATTACCTCTGTCTCCAATCCCGTTCTCCACTCACCGAACACACAACCCCGAGTGAGTGAAAACATGTTGCTTTTATGCAGCTGTACCGAGACTCGACTGCTAATCAATCATTCATTTGGAGTCGCGGTACAACTGCACGTGAATTAATAAAGTGCAATTCCTCGTGCTCACATATTATTACATTTTACTTGCACGTGACGTGCTGTGCAATCCTCGTGCCTAAATACAAATATACATTTTAAACACTCGTGTTACACAGACCCGTTTATATCCCGTGTACCAATGACTATACACCAACATTAACACACAACATACAACACAAAATACACACAGGGGCAGGCACTTTGCCACAATCGTCCTCTTACAAAGTACTGCAGATGTTTCTAATATATTGCACCTTAGTAAAATTATGAGTTATTTAGGCCAAAACAAATCAAATGTGAGCTTCCACCAGCTTAGAACCTATGTGACCTAATAATTACTCAGTGCCTGACAGACCATGTCTATTTATGGCATGTTGTTTTGTCTTAGATTGGTTGAGACTTGTTTTTCCACAGTAGATTGCTCAGCCACATAAATATTTCATCATGTCATAAATGGATAGAGAAAGTATTATTTACAGTATAAAACAATGGTGACTGCTGTTGCAAAGTTTATAGTTATTATGGGTAATTGCAATTGTGTAATACTTTTTCACAGATGTCTATCTGCTGTATGTTAATACGAGGGTTGAGATATTCTTTTTATTGGGAATAAAAGTATTATTATTCACAACTGTTTAAATAATTAAAATCATATTTATCAAAAATCCTTATCAAATTACCCCAAAGCTTGTTTTGACAATTGATTATTGTTGGATTATATGTAATCCTTTTGTTCATAAAGCTACACTGATTTGGAAAACGTTAATTACCAACTTGTTTTGCTGGTTACAGTGCACCCTTCTTAAAAGGCAACCCTTAGGGTTCCTCTGTGTGTTATGGCAGCCGTTTGGCACTTCAATTCTCTTTTAAACACAAAGCGCATTGTTGGTCTCAGGGCACTTGATATGAATGATTCAGAAAATGAGTAATATATGTCATGAATAAATATTATAGGTATACTGCCTCGTTTAAAACACATTGGTTTAGAATTGTAAGAGAGGGGTGTTTGTAGTAATGACATAATGTTTTTTTCTTTAGTGGTGATTTATCATTATGACTGAAAACCAGGGATAGTAATAATACATTTAAAACTGAAATGGATATGAGACTTCTTTAATCAAGCATGCTGTTCTAGAAGCTATTAACAAACATCCTACTCACACTTTGCAGTATCATTGCAGGAGAAAAAGACTCCTCTGATAGGAAGTGACAGTATGGTGACAGTACTAACGAAAACCATGAAGAGAGGAGTTGAAAGGGGCTTTAATATTTTCTGTTTGTTTCTGATTAAGACAGCTCCCTAGCATAATGGAGAAACAGTTCCATACACTAGTTTCATTATCATGGGAATTGTCTAAAGCGCTAGGTCTCTATAACATCCTGGTGTCTTCTTCCTTTATTCTTTCTTTCTTTATTTATTTATTTTTGCAGCAAGAATGTGCTTGTACTTTACTATTACATACTTCATTATCAGAATGTATTAATATGTGTTCAATTAGTTTCATATCATTAAAACTCATTGGGTAAAACCCGGACATCACCACTCACCTTTCCACTACAGGAACTGTCTTTGCACCACTAGCACTAAAATCACGCACTAGCGGAACTGTGTCTGTGTTTGTGTTGGTGTTTTGTGTGGGTGAGAAAATGGGATTTACAAACAGGAGTGATACACATTGCTGTACCACTTCTATCATTGTTATTGTTTACAGGTTTTGCCATAAGGCTCTAGACATTATATACATTTTAAACACTCGTGCTCATAACCCATATTATATCCCGTGTACCAATGACTATACACCAATATTAACACACAACACGCAACATATAACACAGAAATACACACAAGGGTGGGGCAACATTGCCACATGAAGTAACAGAGATATTGTGATGTATTGGATCTAAATGACTACCAGGAACCACTGGCATAAAGGTCAAGCAAATCATGCTGGTCTAAAACTTAATATCATATTCACTGGGCTACACTTACTAAGCTTTTTTTATTTTTATTTTAAAGTTCAAAGAAAAAATCTAACAGCAAATGTTACCTTAAATTATTCTTCTTATTATTTGTATTTAATTTCTTTTAGAACGACGTTTTTAACTTTAGCAAAATTTGTAATAAGAATACTGTTTGCGAGGCTACTGCTTCTTTTAGTAATGCATTACTACAGTTTAAATAGATGTTTTATAATTGGCTATAAGAAAATTAGGACCCACATGTTGACTATCATCCAAGTATAAATGTAAATGTGTTTAATATGTGTAAATGACCTTCTCTTCACACACCTGGGTGTCCCTGTCTGGACCCTGCCCTTAGTAAAACATGCACAGTAATAGCCAGTTATATATGAAAAAGTGTACATCCATTTTGATGTTCTTTTTACATTTGTTTCCTTCCTTGTTGGTTCCTGTTCTGCGCATTTGGAATGGTTTCTAATCTTACTAATTATGCAAAAATTTAAGCAGCATATGGAAGCAGTGAGCAGAATGCTACAGCTGTTAACTATCTAATTCTGTATTCCACAGGACCCAATTATACATCCTTTTAATTATCACTTGGGTTATGCTACCAAATATACATGGAAGAAAACATACTTTTAAATAGCTCTGGGGAAAAACAAGAAAATAACACATGAACTCCAATTTACCTTTTAGTTTAACCTGCCATGAATCTCTAAATATAGCAATGATTTATAATGCTGTCTAGTGGTTACACAACACAAAGAACCACTGTTTCCATATAGTGAAAATAATTCAATATTTTATTATTGGTAATTAAAGGGTCATTCAGATGTATTTCAATGTAGATGAATTAGAATACAGTTGTTGTAATCTCCCAGACTATTATTCTTACCTGCTTCACCATTGGTTGACACCTTTATGACTAATCGATCTCAGTCAGTCTTGGTCAGCAACTACCGCACACGGACAGACTGATCACTTCTGAACGACACTGCGACTGATTCATTCAGACTGTGTACGGCCATTTGAGATGAGATGAGTCGGGACGGATGGGGTCGGGCTATGTGTGGCCGGCTTAACATAGCTCCCTTTGCAGTATAAAATTGATTTTAAGATTTTGCTGTTAACTTACAAGGCCCTGAATGGACTTACAAGCCCCGGCATGGATTATCACCTAGTTATTGCAGGAGTTACTGACCCTGTATCTTCCAAACCGCACTCAGATCACAGGATGCAGGGCTGCTGGTTATTCCTAAGGTCAACAAAAGCAACAGGGGGAGTAAGCCTTTTCTTCTAGAGCGCCTAAATTATGGAATGCTGTGCCTGCATTTGTCATGGAAACTGGGACCATCACAGTTTTCAAGTCAAGACTAAAAACACACTTTTTAATGTAACTTTAAAATTGCTCCTTCTATATAATGTGCATACCGTTATTTAAATGGTCTGATTTATGGCAGTTGTATGTGTGACATGCTGTACAAATGTATTGTAGTTTGTTCTTTCTTTCTGCTATGTACTGTACAGTGTCTGGCGATATTTTTGTATAAAAAGCACTATATAAATGCAATGAATAAATAAATAAATACTGTACTAACGGTAAACTTTTGCGATATCGTTTTATGGTTTCTTTGATTAAATGATGGTAAATTACGTTCATATGTTTTTTTTTTTTTTTTGTCTCAGTCATAAAATTCTAGCTGATGCAAAACTTTTCTCTGTAGCTGTAGATGTGTAAAATAAGATCCCCGTTCACACAATTATAATGTTACAAGCTGCTTTCTACATTCTTTCTTTAGCTGGGATATAGTCTCAAAGCTAACAAAAATAGATTCATTGTGAGCATCTTGAACTGCATGAATGTTTAATACAGATTCATTGTTCATTTTGTCTGATCATTTCTACAATATTGTGTTAGAGCAAGGTTGGGTTAGATTATGTAGTGAGTAACTATGTAATGGAAAATCTTCTGTCATAAAATGTAAACAGCTAGCTGAAAGAAGATCACCATAACTTGTATTCTACAGCAGATTATTTATTTGATGTTGCATTTCAGACTGGTTGTATAAATTATAGCTACTTTATTTACAACTGTAAAATAACCAGGCGCGATTTCTGCCTTGTATGTCTTGCAAGATCAGCTAAAACTTTTTAGTCAGGGAGCATGTTCCATGAAATAAAAGTCCCGTGGGAATTTTCTGATGAAAGCAAGCCACTAGTCTAGATGTCTTAAGGGGACCCCAAAGAACAATAAAAAAAAAAAAAAAAAAAATGTGTTGGCAGTCTGGGAATCTGCTCTGGTCATGATGGTGAGTCAGTGCAGGCAGCACTTGATTTATGCATTTTTGCCTGGTATCTTATACCAACTTAACCTGATAAAGTCATCCGTTTGCTCTATATGTGTTTCAGATTTCATCCAGTGTCAACTCTGCTCTGCTCAAGGGATTCCAACAGGGATATACACACTCTACATCTGCGGTGGGAGTACACGCATCACCCATCATAAACAGTATGAGCAGTACAGAAAGATCATTGATCCCCATAGAGCAGATGCTTGTGTGGTGTTGAGTTGTCGCTGGCTAAAACTAACATTCTGTTTGCACCAACATTCTGCCACAATGGCGTGTATTCTCAAATCGGCAAAACTAGCAAGGCTTGCTGGAGAAGCTCAACAGATGGCTGGCATATTATCATAACCATGCACTCTCAACTTCAGTGCTCACACGGCAAGAGGACATTGAAGCCCTCACTGCCACTCTGAAAAGCTTTACCAATCCATTCACTGAGCACTGTGGTGAGCTCTTGGTGACAAAGGCAGTCATACCTGAGAAGATCAAGAAAGATCTCTGTGGACAAAGTCAACTACAGACCTGGAAAACCACAGGGAAGCAAACGAGAGTGAACACTGGAGACAAGATTGTTGAGCTGAAAAAAGACTGAAACCTTTTTGCTTGCATGCTGTTGGTGTCCAAGTCAAGGTCAGAAATTAACCTAGAGGAAACTGTAGAGAGGCACAAGCTCTCAGCTGTGCCAAGGTCGATGTTTGTAGCTGATGGAGCAATGCTACACTGCCAAGTGAAGAGTAGTAGTATGGCCATCCTTGAGAAGCTGCAAGACACAGTGCCTGACACAAATGAGCATGCAGAAGGACACGGCAGAAGCAGCAATGACACAGAACACATGGCAGACTCCGGTAGTGGCAAGCCTGCTGAAGTGAAGGTGGCACTTGTGGATGCAATGGCAGAAGTTCAGTCATTGGAAAAGCCAGGCTGCATAAAGAACAGCAACCAACTAGCTGATCACTTCACCAACCGTATACTGGAGAGATACAGCAACATGGATGAAGTGTGCCTCATATTTGACCGATACGATGTGCCTATGTCATTGAAGATGGCCACCCGTGACAGGAGGCAAGAAAGCCAGCCTGTAATATCCTGTCACATAACGGATACAACAAACATAGCAAAGGTACCAATGAAGCGACTCCTGTTAGATGTGAGAGCAACTCATAGGGATATGAGCCACCTTCAAAGTGATCAAGAAGAAACTGATATAAAGCTGCTGCTGCTGCATGCCACAAATGCAACAGCTTGTAGGCTTCCAGCATCAGCATTCATTTACCAGATAAAGATGTCTTTGTGCTGTCTATCTGACGGCATCCAGAATTATGCAAGGACACCAACTTTGTAACCAGAACTGGTCAGAGACGCTGCGTCATCCCACTGAGACCCATCTATGAAGCCCTTGGACAGCCACCTTGCCAGCATTCCATGCCATCAGTGGTGCCAACAATGCAGACAGTTTGCCGGAAAGGGAAAACTTCCTTTCTGGAAGGGTTTCCAAGATACCAGTGATGACAGCATAACTGCACTTGCAAGCCTGGGCACAACTTCAGTGCGCACTCATGACACCTTTGCTGCTACCAAGCAGTTAATCTGTAAGGTGTACCTACCTGAAACTCAGATCTCAAAGGTAGAGAAGTTGAGGTGGTGGCTGTTCTCAAAGATGCAGGTACAATCAGAAAGGCTACCACCTACACAAGATGCACTACATCAGGCAATTCTACAGGCTCACTACCAGGCCATTATCTGGAACAATGACACCACAGCAAACCCTGAGGGCCCATCACCACAAGAATATGGTGGGAAATTAGAAGGGGAAGAGTGGGTTCCAGTCATGACCATGCAACTTCCAGGACCAAAGTCTGTACTCTACTTGGTGAAGTGTGGCTGCACCAAGACAAGATGCCAAACAGCAAGGTGCACCTGTCAGAAAGCAGAGTTCAGGTGCACTGACATCTGTGGCTGTTCTGACATTGGGGAGGCGTGTGACAACATGAAACAAGCGAACCCAGTGCATAAGGAGGAGGAGGAGGAGCAGGAGGAGGAGGAGGAGGAGGGGGGAGCAGGAGGAGGAGGAGGAGCAGCAGGAGGAGCAGGAGGAGGAGGAGGAGCAGGAGGAGGAGCAGGAGGAGGAGGAGGAGGAGGAGGAGGAGGAGGAGGAGGAGGAGGAGGAGGAGGAGGAGGAGCAGGAGGAGGAGGAGCAGGAGGAGGAGGAGGAGGAGGAGGAGGAGGAGGAGGAGGAGGAGGGGAGGAGGAGGGGAGGAGGAGGGAGAAGATGATGACATGTTTCTGTGAAATATCTGGTGTACTTGCAAATGTGGACATTGCTTATCTGGTAGCAGTACACTCTTAAATGTTATGCCCTGTACTGTAACATCTATCAACAAAGACTTAGGTGTAGATGGCTCTATAAATGTCAGAATTTAAAGAAATCAATACACAAAGTTTATTTGATGAGTGATCGCAGTACCTAGAATAATTTCTTGCCAGATTGTTCCATACAGTTAACATATTTGATAAGTCGTAAGAACTTGACCATTGTTTTACATGAAAGTGTGTCACAAAGACGGCTGTAGTGGGTGACGTCAGACCAGAAACAGGAACCAGGAAATAAACAAAGAGGTGGAGTTTTGGGGAAGCTGAGCACTTCCTTGCGCTCAGCATTTAATAAATGAACAGACAGTAAATAAAAAGGTTGTAACAAAAACAGCACACGGCAGGTGAGGCCAAAATAAACAGACAAACAAAACAGACTAACACTTAAACAAACAGTGGACTAACAGACAAACAAGATGAGTCAAAACAACGGTTATATAATTTACTTTGTTTAGTTTTCTCATTTTTAATTCTCTCCTCTCCACACCCGTTCTTCACTCACCGAACACACAACATACAACACAAAATACACACAGGGGTGGGGCACTTTGCCACAAAGTGACAATTTTGTTTATTTTCCCAGCGACAGTGAGTGGAAGCAATAGCGTGGGAGAAGTACAGGCGTGGAAAAGTGCAGAGCAGTTTAGAAGCAGTTTGAAAGCAGGTTGACAGCAACATCAACATGGTCTTCAAGCCAGTAATCTGTGACACCTGCATGATGTGGGAAATCCGAGAAAACCCAGCAGAGCTTAACCAAGTGTCCAGGACTTGCATAAACTAGTAAGTATGCTAGAAATGGAGCTGGAAGAAGTGAGACAGCAACAGGATCTTGAGGAACTGGCACACCCACAATTCATGGAAGTCTGCATCACCCCTAACAGACTGAAAGCCACCAGGGAGATAGAAGGTCAGAACAGCTGGGTTCAGGTAGGCAGAAGCAGGCAAAAAAAAAAAAAACTTTGTCAAACACAACCACCAGAAATCAAAACAACCAACAAATTTGAGTCACTTCAGAATTTTGATGAGCAGAACCAACAACAAGAGAATGAAAGGAACAACATCCAGGACCCCATTGACAGTGGTGACCAGACAGCAAAAAGAAGGGAGGTCATGATTGTTGGGGATTCCATATTGAGAAACACAGCAAGTTCAATTCGCAGTTTGGACCCCCTTACTACAACAGTGTGCTGCCTTCCGGGAGCCTCGGTCAAGCACATCACTGAGAACGTGGACAGGCTCCTAGAAGGAACAGGAGACGACCCGGTAGTAGTCGTCCACATCGGTACAAACAACATTGGAAGAGACAGACCAAAATCCCTGCAAAACAAATTCAGAGAGCTAGGAAGGAAATTAAAAGAGAAAACCAAAACTGTGGTATTTTCTGGTATACTACCGGCACCTTGCAAAGGACCATATGGACAGCTGGAAATAATTAATCTAAACGCATGGCTGAAGATGTGGTGCACACGGGAAGGCTTCACCTATCTTGATCATTGGACCACATTCTACAACGAGGACTATCTATATAGAGGGGACGGACTGCACTTAAATAACAAGGGAACCAGTCTACTTGGAGAAAAGATCCTCGAACAGGTTCAGAATCATTTAAACTAGAAAGGGGAGAGAAATCAACAAAAAAACAGAAAGGAGACTGCATCAAAACAAGGACAACAACTCAGGTAAGACAACCATTAAATGTATTTATCTAAATGCTAGAAGTATCAGAAACAAAATTTTAGAACTTGAAGCTACTGCACTAACAAGTAACTATGATGTGATAGGTGTTACAGAAACTTGGTTGTCTGAGAGTGATGGGGACGAACATAATATTTGTGGGTATACACTGTATAGGAAAGACAGGCAGGACAGAAGAGGAGGAGGGGTAGCGCTATACATAAGAAACAGTCTTGAAGCCCAGGTGTTAAACCTGGACAAAGAAAACAAAGCCGAATCAATATGGGTCAGAATAACGGACAAAAATTCAAAGGGCATAATAATAGGAGCATGCTATAGACCGCCAGATTCAGACGGTGAGCAAAATAATCTGTTATACAATGACATTAGAAATGCGTGTAGCAAAGGAGAAGCCATACTAATGGGGGATTTCAACTTCCCCCATATAAAATGGGAAAACCCAGTGGGTAGCACAAAGGATGAAATTGAAATGGTGGAAATGACAAATGACTGCTTCCTAACACAATTTGCCAAGGCACCGACTAGAGGGGAGGCATGCCTTGATTTAGTCTTTTCAAATAACGAAGACAGAATAACTAAAACAGAGGTCAGAGAACCACTAGCAAACTCAGACCACAACATGGTCTCATTTGAAGTGTTTTTTAAAACCCCAAAAGTAATGACTAAAGCTAAGGTTTACAATTTTAGAAAAGCAAACTATGAAGGTATGAAACAGAGACTAACAGAAGTAGATTGGAGTAAAATAGAGAAAACATCCACAGAAGAAGGATGGTTGTTCTTCAAAAATATAGTACTAGAGGCGCAAAACAATTACATCCCTAAAGTAGACAAATCTAAATGTAAAACTAAATTGCCAAAATGGTTTAATAGATCAATTAAAAAAAATATTCAGCGAAAAAAGGCACTTTACAGAGCATTAAAAAAGGACCAAAAAGAAAGTACGCAGAAAGAGTACACAGAACTGCAAACGCAAGTCAAAAAGGAAGTTAGAAAGGCCAAGAGAGAAATAGAAATGAACATTGCTAAGGGGGCTAAAACCAATTCCAAAATGTTTTTCCAATATTACAACAGCAAGAGAACATTCAAAGAGGAGGTTAAATGTCTAAGAGATACAAATGGCAAAATTGTAGATGAAGAAAAAAAAATAGCAAATATATTAAATGATTACTTTTCACAAGTTTTTACAAAGGAAGATACGGACAACATGCCCCACATGTCATCCAGTTCCTATCCAGTTTTAAATAACTTTAGCATAACAGAACTGAGGCAGAAGTGTTAAAAGGACTAGGAGCTCTTAAAATAAACAAATCCCCTGGGCTGGATGAGATCCTCCCAATAGTACTCAAAGAAATGAAAGAAGTAATTTACAAACCGCTAACCAAGATCATGCAGCAGTCTCTTGACACAGGGGTGGTACCGACAGACTGGAAAATTGCAAAAGTAATACCGATCCACAAAAAGGGAAACAAAACTGAACCAGGTAACTACAGACCAGTAAGCCTGACTTCTATTATATGCAAACTTATGGAAACTATAATAAGATCCAAAATGGAAAATTACCTATATGGTAACAGGGTCCTGGGAGACAGTCAACATGGTTTTAGGAAAGAGAGATTGTGTCTAACTAACTTGCTTGATTTTTTTGAGGATGCAACATCGATAATGGATAATTGCAAAGCATATGACATGGTTTATTTAGATTTCCAGAAAGCTTTTGACAAAGTCCCGCACAAAAGATTAATTCTCAAACTGAACGCAGTAGGGATTCAAGGAAACACATGTACATGGATTAGGGAGTGGTTAACATGTAGAAAACAGAAAGTACTGATTAGAGGAAAAACCTCAGAATGGAGTGTGGTAACCAGTGGTGTACCACAGGGATCAGTATTAGGTCTTCTGCTATTCCTAATCTACATTAATGATTTAGATTCTGGTATAGTAAGCAAACTTGTTAAATTTGCTGACGACACAAAAATAGGAGGAGTGGCAAACACTGTTGCAGCAGCAAAGGTCATTCAAAATGATTTAGACAAGATTCAGAACTGGGCAGACACATGGCAAATGACATTTATAATAGAGAAAAGTGTAAGGTACTGGACGCAGGAAATAAAAATGTACATTATAAATATCATATGGGAGATACTGAAATTGGAGAAGGAATCTATGAAAAAGACCTAGGAGTTTTTGTTGACTCAGAAATTGTCTTCATCTAGACAATGTGGGGAAACTACAAGGTAACAAGATGCTTGGATACATTGTGAAAAGTGTTGAATTTAAATCAAGGGAAGTAATGTTAAAACTGTACAATGCACTAGTAAGACCTCATCTTGAATATTGTGTGCAGTTCTGGTCACCTCTCTATAAAAAAGATATTGCTGCTCTAGAAAGGTGCAAAGAAGAGTGACCAGAATTATTCCTGGCTTAAAAGGCATGTCATATGCAGACAGGCTAAAAGAATTGAATCTGTCCAGTCTTGAACAAAGAAGACTATGCGGCTACCTAATTCAAGCATTCAGAATTCTAAAAGTTATTGACAATGTCGACCCAAGGAACTTTTTCGACCTGAAAAAAGAAACAAGGACCAGGGGTCACAAATGGAGATTAGATAAAGGGGCATTCAGAACAGAAAATAGGAGGCACTTTTTTACACAGAGAATCGTGAGGGTCTGGAATCAACTCCCCAGTAATGTTGTTGAAGCTGACACCCTGGGATCCTTCAAGAAGCTGCTTGATGAGATTTTGGGATCAATAAGCTACTAACAACCAAACGAGCAAGATGGGCTGAATGGCCTCCTCTCGTTTGTAAACTTTCTTATGTTCTTATGTTATGAAGGCACACGGCCATATTTTCATTTTGCATAGATATTGACATATTTAAAGTATAAATGGTCCACTTTATACACTTACAACTATGTTTATCGATTTGACCGAAATGGCTTCAGACCAATATTTTGGATATATTTCCACAATAATTCACAACTGGCACTAGAGCAGATTCTCAGACTGCCAACAAGTTTTTTTTTTATTGTTATTTGGGGTCCCCTTAAGACACTCAAACTGGCTTGCTTTCATCAGAAAATTCCCACAGGACTTCACATGCTCCCTGACTACGTGTTTATTGTGTTGCACATGGCGAATCTGAAACATTTCAAGGAAGAAATGTTTATACGAAGGATTACAAGCATTCATTTCCAGAAGGAATGTAAGCAGTGACGTGTTTAAAAACTACAGACGTATCTGGAGAAAAGAGTAATAATCACAACAAGTGCAACAATAATATGTCTCAGGGTGGCTGATAAAAAGCAGAGTCCTAATGCTAATATTCAGGTCAAAGCAGGCTTTGCCATACTGTGCAAATGTTCTGCGGGCTTAGTGGTACAAATAATATGAAAGCATAAGAAAGCAATACGTTTACTTCTAAATTTTCAAAGCTCAGCCATGTTATTTGTGTTTATAATATTTCAGAAATCACATCAATAGAAGTATGTTTCAATTAGCCAGATCTCCTTTTTACTGTATTTCAGTGTCATTGTTTTTTTAACATTGCACAAAAATTAAAACTTACTTAAGCTACAATATTTTAAAAGTAAAATCTGCAGCCTACTTACTACGTTGCTATGTGCACATGCAGGATGACACCTGAAAGGACAGACATTGTTCACTTTTCCTAAGATTTATCTGCAGAAAACATTGAGTAATTTCTGTATACAGTAATAGTTTTGCATGGCAGTGCAGCTTAAATCCCAAATCTTTTCTAATTTAACTGAGAAAATATAACAATCTGTGAAATAAACTTTTTTTTTTTTTCTCAGAGAGTCTTATGAACTTGCATTAGAAATGATGTGCTCTGGAATGCTGCAATTTGGAGCTGTCGGTTACTATATACATCACCAGGTACCCCCATTGAGCAGTGAAGCATAAAGCCAATCAGTTGTTGGGTGAGCTGAGCTTATAGGTGGCTGTTTGCTCCTAATTAATGCACTTGAGATGTTTAAGCCCAAGAGCAGTTCAATGTTGCTGTAGTTTCTTCAGAGAAATGGTCTATTATCAGGATAAAAAGTATTTCCTTCTGAAGACAAAGGCATGGGCCTTAAGGACATTTTTTATTTTTTTAACAGCGTCTGTTACTTTTTATTGTTGATAAAAAAAAGAATCACAGACATAATGAAAAAGTAAAAAAATATCACTGCAGTACATGGTTCTAGGGTGATTTATTCTCCTAGACACATGTTTATTTAATATCCCCACTGGCCACACTGCTGAATGTCTACCTTGTCGGAGAGGGCACATTTAAAGTGATCATCCAGTGTGATCATCCTGTGCTGGTATTGTCCAGGATTGGTTCAGTGCAAATGAGACAGATTAAATTATCATACTCAGAAATCACATTCCTTTGCCAGCCCAATTCCTTAATCTCTATCCAACTGAGAAACATCTGATGGATGAACTTTCACAATCTTCTCTTCACACTTTCAAAATATGACACCTGACTAAATGTATACAGTATATAATTTAACTGTATTATTCCTGGAGCTAAATTTTTGCATTATTTGTGGCAAAATGGCCCTGAAATGAATTATGTAACAGGCATTTTCTTTTGGCAAAAATCAATTTCAAGAAACAGTGACAGCAACAGATCTGTATATCACCCCAGAGATATTTCCATTACAAAAATTGGCCACGTTAAATTCACAACTTGCTTGTTGCAAGCTACCCAACATTGATGATGCTTAGGCCCTTTGAACTAAAGCAACACATACTGTATGATGGATCTACCCACTTGGGGCCCAGCTTACCTAAATATTATCAAAGGGTATAAGAGCTAAATCAGTTTGGGAACTACTGCAGAGGAGGGCTTCTTGTTCACAGACAAATTAACAGGTCTGCTTAGAGGGTCTTTTATGACATTAGAGGCTTATCCTGCTATAGTGCTAAGACGAATCCTCAACAAAAAATGGCAGTCACCCTTTTTTTCATAATACGTATGAATATAAGCTGCAACTAGAGATTAGATTTAAAATTTATAAGGCAGACATCACTTCTGTACATCCCTTTACTCAGGCAGAACCATACTTTAGAGCACTGCTAATAAACTGAACAGACAAAACAGAAGAAGAAAACAGTGGGAGATGAAACAGTATTGATGATCTGAACTAGAAACAGAATGATAATGGCTGTTTAATGGATGCTGTTTTAGAAAAAAGCCTGAGGGATTTGAGGTGGCCTCTTACTGTTTCTCATGAGCTCTTTTGACTGCGGTTCAATCTTAGCATTACTAATGAAATAAAACAATGTAGCTGCACATTTCCCAGAAGAATATAAAGAAATAAGCAATGAACCAATTTATTTGTAGGCTTATACAAATGGCATAAAATTGCTTTTTGATATACTTTCAAATTCAGGTACTGGAGTTGCACAGTAGTCTACTAATATTTATAACACGATTTAGCACAATATGATTGTGAGGCTGGAACTCCATAAATTAGCAACTTGTATTTCAGTACTAGTGTACCCGCAGTGTAGTCAATATATTTGTATTCTGAAGTGTATACATTGTTGGTAAATGTATAGGATTAAAAAGCAGGCTATTCTGGTCAGGCAATAAAATGGTTACGTTCACTAAGTAGGATCACTGATTTCTGTAATTATTGGGTTCACTTGGATATCCTATGATGTTCATTTCTGAAGTTGGGTTACATATCAACATGCAATACTTTGACAGAGCAGTGAGCAGTTGATTAATGGAACAATAAGGTAGTCATGTAAACGCACAGGTCCCCCGATGAAAGGAGTCTGACAGAAAAAAAGTGCAACTAATATCTTCATCATTAATCATGTACGATAACTAAGCTGGAAGCAAAAATGGAAGATGTTTAAAGCTAATATTTTCATCCTCATTACAAATGACAGTGTACAGTGCTTATTCAAGGTTCCATTATACCTCGTGAACCCATTTTTCTAACTTTTTTGTGAGTCTAGCAATGCTTCAATTTACAAAGAAACTGTAGTACAATACACCACATGGCTCATCTGTACATGTGGTTCCTATGCTAGAACACAAAAAAAGTAAAGAAAACAATGAATTTGGTCTGGTGAAAGGTATAACATTTTGCTTCAAACTATTGTATTTCCATGTTCAATACAATAAGCCATAAATAATAGCCTGGAATGCAAAGAGTCCTTACAGTACTAGCTATATAGCAGCACTGTATATGCTGTTGCTTTTAATGAAGCTGTGGAAACACACATTTCTGCATTGCTGTGACACGCTGAACAAAACGTGTCTACACGTCATATTGTGCAGTGTGATCACAATGAATGTATTGGTTTTTCCATATTCTGTGTTATAAATAGGTTTTGCTAATAGCTGTTTTCTCAATCACAGGGAATGCTCATTAGTAATCTGCAATGACCACACCACAGTATTCAGACCTGAAATCATACTTATTTTGATTTTATTAATATCTCTATGAAATATAAGCATCTGGCATGTGCACATACATGTGATATTTTATTGTCAGCGGTTTAGCTCCAGATGTTTAACAAGAATTGTGTACAGTGCATTCCAATGTGGCCTGTCGTTTAACCCTTTCATTCATTGTCCTCTCCTCAAAAGAAAGGAACTTAGCATTTCAGCAAGCAGTTGATCTAAAAATAGTGAAGGAAAGTAATCACAAAAGTAAAGAACTGCAGCTTAGTAAAGATGAAATCTTACAAAAGCAATTTAGGGAATCATAATAGACTCAATGCTCATTGCAAGGTGTTATTACAGGTAATTGCACAGCCTTGGACAATTAAAAAATAAATAAAAATTCTCCCTCCTTAACCTACACTTATTCAGAGTGCTTTTTAATAAAAAATAAAAAAGTGGGCTCTGGAAGCTTTACAACAGCAATACATATAGGCCATTGCAAAGATTTGGTTTGCTGCTTAAAATAAATAATTGACCAACAATTGACCACTATTTTTCATGAAGGGAAACCAAATGTTGTCAATGTTATAAAGCTAACAACAAACAACATTTTCAAGTGTTTTAAATTCCTTACTATTCTGTAATAACAGTTTTACTTTTTCTTTGGTTCTGTGTAGCCTAACAGACAAAAAGAGAAATATAGATAGATAGATAGATAGATAGATAGATAGATAGATAGATAGATAGATAGATAGATAGATAGATATTTTTTTTTAAATATACTTTAATAAATAAAAAATTAAAAAACCATCACATTACAACACAATTAGAAATAAGTATGCACCACATTATGGAAAGCTCAAGGAGACAAACACAATTGAAGAGTTTCTTCCTCTATGTGCCACAGCACCCCATCCATACACCAGGTCTGTTCAAAACTTTCCAGGTTGTGCATTATTGAATACAAGTTAAACTCCAGTTTAATTCTTGCAGCAACCAGCGCTCTAAACATATCAACTACATTTTGGGGCCACAGCCCCTTCCAATTTTTGTTTTCTGCTTTTTAAGAGTGCCAAAGTGCAAAAATAAAATTATCGATCTGACACATATTTTTCCTGTGCTTAGTGTATGGGACACCAAACAGAAAAGCTGCTTCAGAGAAGTCCAGTTCAAGACTTTCTACCAAAGACTGCAACAGGGCAAACAGAGGGTACAGTCTAAAACAAATAACAAAACAAGCAGTCTCTCTCTCCGAGCAGAAAGGGCACTGTGGGAGGGTAGTGGGTGGAGCTTAGGGAAGGACCAGAAATGACAGCACACAGGAGCTGGAAGTGACGTTTAGTCCTGGAGCCCTGTACCAGCGATGGTATCTGGATAGGATTTTATTTAAACCCAAAACGAGAATAAATAATCCAGTATTGCTGAAAATAAACAAAAAAAACTACCTGGAATACCAGCAATGGTAAAGTCAGGTTTTAAATAAAAAGAGTAAACAAAAATGTCACGATTACAAAAAAACCTATAACAAAGAAAGCACAGGATTTCCAGTGCTGCTGCAGGGGGTTTCCTGTCACTGCCCCTCAGCTCCCTTCCGAGGGATAAATGACAGTCCTGGGTTTCTTCACCGTGGTAATTCACCAGGTTTTAGCAAGGCTTCAGGATTCTGTGGTTCACAACAGGTTATAAAAGCAAAACAACAAAGCACAGCGAGTCTCTTCCGTGTTTCAGTTCAGGACAGGGAGACCAAATGGCAAAACTGTGCTGCCTAAATACTGCCGAGTCCCGACCTTGCAACCAGCGTGCTGCCCCACGCCAGCTAATCGGCGAGCACAGCACAGCTGATTGCAATGATGGGACTAGGAGGCCGCATGGTTCCACATCGGGTCAAGATGGCCACCCACCCTGGAACTTCCGGTCTGGTCAGAGTTCAGCCTCCTGACCTAATCACGGTCAGCCCTACACAGCTCTGCCAATGGTCGGGAGGGTGAATTACAACAGGGACTCCTTCTACTCCTGCCACAGGCACTTATCAGTGACTCCAAGGTATGATACAGAGGTAGGTGTTCACTGTAAGGATAGTGTGTAGGAGTCTCCACTGCAAATCCTCAGACCTTTTTGGCAGGGTTTATATAGCGCCCTTCAGCCCGATCTGATCTCCCCCTCAACTTCCAGTCATTCTCTCCAGTGTGTGTCGGGAGTCTCTGGAGCTGCCCTCTGTGATGCACTTTGACACACATCTGGTTCAGTTACTTCCCCTCCGAGCTGCACAGAGGAAGAGCAGTCAGATGTTTTAGTTGGTAGGGGAAAGGGGTTTGACTGGGAGAATGTCACAATTATTGTCATAGTTTGAATGCATTAAAGTCGTGGAACTCAATGAAAATACAATTCAGTTATGCTGATTTCCATGTGAATTATTCAAAATAAGTGTAATACTTATTTTATAACCGTATGTCCCTCTGGTAATTGATTGTGCCTGTTAAAAGCGGGATAAATTCTTTCAGGATTTCTGTCTCAAGGTAGTAGAGTTGAAATATTTTTGTGTGTACATGAAGATTGATGCAGTGCTTCGCAGCTTGTGGAAACAGAGTGTCTTTAATAAATCACAGAAATGAGTTCATGGTATGTAGTAAGCTTATAAAGCTAAAGAGAGACAATCGTTAAGCAAAATGCATAGAGAAAACAATGTATACCTTATACACTAAATAGAAATCAGGAAAAGCATCAATAATTTTGGAAAGATTCATTTTTTAAACAAACGATATCTAGATTTTAATATAAATTAATGACTACATTTTATTTTGCTGTCTGAGTGCAAGAAAATTAGGATAGGTTTGCTTTTTATATCATGAATATTAACATTTTAAATTTTCAAGTTAAGTTAAGAGTTAATTAGGAAAAATAGATTTCACATAGAGACTTAAAAAATAATGAAAGCTGACAATATAAATCAAAGCTGTGCTTCAGGCCAAAAGTTATTTGTATCTTTAAATCACAGCCTATTGCCTGAGAGATCAGAGAATGAAAGAAATAGTAAAGGATAATTGCAATGTGGCTGTCTATGACTATAGCTTGAAGCACAATTTAGGCAGGATGTGTCCTCTTGTCACCTATAGCACTGAACACGGGGCGGAGCGCATTGAATTGGGCAATGCAGTACAAATACAATAAGACACATTGCTGGTATAACACTATTCCTGCTTGCTGATAACAGGGTCTAGTTTTGCATACTGGAGAAGGTAAAATTAACGTATGGAAAGACTGGTATTAGAATAGACACAAACTAGATTTAAACTGATATAACAGGAGAACAAGCGCAACATTTAAACATTTATTCATTAGTTAATTCTTAACTGGTTAAGTTCGGATTATCATTTTTTAATACAAATATGTAATATACAGTGATATCTTAGTTATATTAATTGTATTGTACATGTAATTAGTGAGCTATTAGTGTATACTATGTGTAATGATTATGTAATAAATGCCCAACACTACCAGAATAAAGAATTCATATGTATCGTGACAATTGTGTGATATACTGTGCAGAATGTAATCCATTGCATTGAAGCTAATGGGTGTTGATTACTTTTATATATGCATGGGATTGTTAATGAGCTGTTTACTAAGTTTCTCGCAGTGACAGTAGTTATTAATGGGTTGTATAGACATTCTGTACTTTAAGACATACAGTCCTGGATCAATTGACTGCAATTAGTTTACCATTGTATTTGAGTCCATACATTGGAAACACCTAGCCCTCGCAAACCTACAACCTTATCTCACACAATGTAAGCGCTATCATAAGCCTGTTGCAGCACACATACAGTGATATAGTGGAGGCAGCCATATGTATGTCATAGACTAACAACTAATTTACTTGCTTAAATACATCTAAGGGGTAGATTAAATCTAATTCTCAGGCAGATGTGCATTCTGAGAAGTTAAATGGTGTGGCTTTATAGTTTGAGCTTTTTCTTATGCAGCATACAATCAAACAATTCCTGAAATACAAAGTGTCTAAAAATGGGAGGCGAGATATAACCTGGGGATATTTTACCTTTTGCAATTTCCAGGAATCAGACTTTATAGCGATAAAAGAAGGGGCTGGATATTTCCCTGGCACAGCAGTCAGTTGCTAGTATGCCTAGAGTGGGGCCATCCTTTTCCCAAGACCACCAGGTTAGAGTTAGAGTTAGAGTTAGAGTTAGAGTTAGAGTTAGGGTTAGGGTTAGGGTTAGGTTTAGGTTTAGGTTTAGGGTTAGGGTTAGAGTTAGAGTTAGGGTTACATTTAGGTTTAGGGTTAGGGTTAGGGTTAGGCTTAGGGTTAGAGTTAGGGTTATGGGTTAGGGTTAAGGTTAAGTTTAGGGTTAGGGAGGGCTCGGGCTAGGGCTAAGGGTTAGAGTAAGGTTAGGTTTAGGATTAGGGTTATATTAAGGTTTTGGGTTAGGGTTAGGGTTAGAGCTAAATTTTTACTGCAGATTTACCATACCCATGGGACACTACACAGCATACCTGATTATACATTTATTTGTTAAAAGATTTTTTAAAAACTATGCTTGATTCCAAATTAGGAACTGGACTGTCAAGGGTATCTACCATGACAGCAATCAATCCAAGCCCTGTTTTGTTCCCTTTTTGCTTGTATAACCTGTAGTTGTGTTTGGTATACTTTGGTATGATATAACACCCATTTTATATTTTGTTTATATGTTTTGTTATTGTTTTTTAAACATAGATCTTCAAGTGTGCTCTTCAAGACCCTGGGTTACCTAATATATGTTACTGACATCATAATACATTATAGGTGGTATACATTAGATCTTTATTATTATTATTATTATTATTATTATTATTATTATTATTATTATTATTATTATTATTATTATTATTATTATTATTATATTGTGTTTGTGTGCGGATGGACGAAAGCTGTCTGACATTATTATTTATTATTTGAGACCGGTAATAAAGCCAGTCTCATAAAGTGTAGCTGGCATGGATAGGGTTGAATCCCCATCTCGATAAAGCTTGTGGGAATGAAATGTGGCTGGAGCCTTAATAAGATAATTGTTTTATAGGTAATTAAGGCTCCTGCCACAGTATAAGACCCAGTCTGGGCTCAGAGCAGTTCAGAATTTAGAGGATTGAATGTGAATGTGCATATGTGAATGTATGAATGTGAATGTGTGAATTTGAATGTGAATATGAATGTGTGAATGTGAAAATGTGAATGTGTATGTGAGAATGTGAGAATGTGAATGTGAACGTGAATGTGAGAGTGTGAGTGTGAGAATGTGAATGTGAGTATGAATGAGAATGTGTGACTGAATGAGAATGTGTGAATGTGAATGTGAAAATGTGAATGTGCGAATGTGAATGTGTATGTGTATGTGAGAATGTGAGAATGTGAATGTGTATGTGAGAATGTGAATGTGAATGTGAGAATGTGAATGTGCGAATGTGAGTGTGCATGTGAATGTGCATGTGTGAATGTGAGAATGTGAGAATGTGAATGCGAGTGTGCATGTGAATGCGAATGTACATGTGTGAATGTGAATGTGAATGTGAATGTGTGAATGTGTGAATGTGAATGTGAATGTGAATGAAAATGTGAATGTGAGAATGTGAATCTGAGAAAGCAAATGTGAATATGTGAATCTGAGAATGTGAATGTGTGATTGTGAATGTGAATGTGACTGTGAATGTGTGAATGTGAACGAGAATGTGAATGTGAATGTGAATGTGATAATGTGAGATTGTGAATGTGAGTGTGAGTGTGAATGTGAATGCGATTGTGAATGTGAATGTGAATGTGAATGTGAATGTGAATGTGAATGTGAATGAAAATGTGAATGTGAGAATGTGAATCTGAGAAAGCGAATGAATGTGAATGTGTGATTGTGAATGTGAATGTGACTGTGAATGTGTGAATGTGAACGAGAATGTGAATGTGAATGTGAATGTGATAATGTGAGATTGTGAATGTGAGTGTGAGTGTGAATGTGAATGCGATTGTGAATGTGAATGTGAATGTGAATGTGAATGTGAATGTGAATGTGAATGTGAATGAAAATGTGAATGTGAGAATGTGAATCTGATAAAGCGAATGAATGTGAATGTGTGATTGTGAATGTGAATATGACTGTGAATGTGTGAATGTGGATGAGAATGTGAATGTGATAATGTGAGATTGTGAATGTGAGTGTGAATGTGAATGTGATTGTGAATGTGTGAATGTGAATGCTACCAGAAAGCAAACACAGGTACTTGTTTTGCTAAAAGTGTGTTTATATTGTGTTTGTTTTACTTTGGCCAGGGTGCCCCTATCTTTGTGTAATTTGTTCAACTGTTTGTTTTATGTTTAATTAATAAAAAGCTGGGTGCTCTTGCGCCTCAGTTTAGCCCTGTACACTCTGTGTTATTGTTTCATTTCCCTGGTCTGACATCACCCCTGCAGCCAGCTCTGCCAAGACCTTTTATGATGGATAACTTTTTTTTTTTTTTTTTATAAATGCGTAATACATGTTATGGTTTGCAGTCTCCTGTTATTGCTTTGAATGGATGATAATTGCTCATTTATTTAAATTGTTTCAATACTAACTGGCCACATATTTTTGAAGAATGTATTTGTTCACACAATGCTGTGTTAATAATATTATTGGGATCATGTGGATCAGTCTAATTAACACCTGCTGAAATTAATCACAATACCACAAGCTGCAAGGTACTTACAATCGGCAACATTTATTTTCTGTTCCCACCTACAGTCATAAACTACTGCTCACTACACTGCAGCCATGAGACAAGGATGTCAGCAGCAGCAATGGAAACTATTCTGAATTCAATTTGACCTGTTTAAAAAAAAAACGCAAACCATGACAACTTGAAACACTAAAATGTTTATCAGTGTACAAGCTTTAATACCTAAAATCCTTGTTGACGCATGCCATTGTGTCTGCCACTGCTGGATTCAATAAACTACATTGTATTCTCAGTATTTTGCCCTTTAAAATCAGCTTGGAGAGTATCCACAATCCAGGCAAAGAGACTCTAAATACAGAAAGGAATAACAGTTTTGCCAAAAGCATCTCATATTGTTTACATTACTTTTTTGAGGTAAATTCTATTCCACTGGTTTTCAGAAAATGGGAGCAAACATTTTTTTTATATCAGCATACCAATTGTTTAGGGTAGTCTGTAAAATCAAATGTAATAAGATTATGCATTCAATTATTTAAAGAAAAAGAAAAATCTCTCTTGAATAACCCTAACCTTCACCCCAAACACTAGTAATCTATAATGTATTTCAGATGTCTTAGTTAATAAAATAAATATTCATTAGTGTAAACTTTAGAATGAAGTTGCTTACATAACAATAGCCTGGCTTCAACATATAGTGACCTAACATATAGTGGTCTGAGTACAGACCTAAAGTACAGTGTTAGAATGGTCATTTCAAAGTTTTAATTTTAAACAGGCTAAACATCTATTTGAGTTTCTTTAATAAAAACATGTTTATTTCCATGAATTATTATTATTATTATTATTATTATTATTATTATTATTATTATTATTATTATTATTATTACTACTACACTTGCTTTTTTGTTGTTGTAAGGTTTAGTTGAATTTTAACGCCTACGCATAGGTATACAATATGCTTCTAAGTGTATTATTACTTGCATGATGTTTCCTGTTTTATTAAAGCAAATGATAACATGATGATTTTATATTTTATATACAAATTCTTAGATTTTTCTTATAATTTATATACAAATGATTTTGTTTACTAAGATTTTATGTACTAGGTTGACGTAAAACAGTTACTGTACTAAAAAACTGCACCAAAAAAATCATTTCTGAATATAATCTCGGGAGGCATTTTATTAAAATAGACCAGTAACACAAACGTTTTCGTTCACAATACAATAGTTCGTGCAAGAATAAACAATGTGACAAAAGCTCCGAAAAATACATGTTGCTCTGCCACCACAAAATAGTGAAATATTAAACTTGAACATTTTATAAAAAAGCAATGGAAACATTCACGTTTATTTTCTGAAAAAGGAGGAAGCAAACATCGTAGTCAAATTACGCAATCTCTTGCATCTCTTCGTTTAAGACAATAAATAAAATACACAATTAAGATTAACTTAATAAGAAAAATAAATAAATAAAATCGTTTTTCCTTGCAATTTCTTACAAGTTTGTGTCTTTTTTTTTTTTTTTTTTTTTTTTTTTTTTTTTTTTGTATACACATTCTAAATAATCTGCTTTGCCCAAAGGAAAACGTAATTGACAAAACAGTTCAACCTTTCAGGCAAGGAAGCAGATCTGACGAAGTTCTAAACAGAACTACCATAGAATCGCTGTCCCGGCTTCAAATTTATTTCTAACATCAAGTTCTGAACAGCACTTCAGAATTCGCTTTATGATGTAACTCTCAGTCGATATCTAAAATAAAGATTTGGCTATTTGTCCAAGTGTGTGGCTTTTCTACGATCACCAGTATGATCTTGCGGATTAAGTCATGGAGAAAGCAGCAAATGCATTTTTAACAGCCTCAAAAACTGACATCTACTTTCATCCGTAATTCTCCTCAAATCAGTTTGCTAGTAAGGACCAACGTCGACTGCTTCCACTTCTTTAGAAAACCTTCTGTCCTTCACTAAAAAGTTGATCATCCCTTCCGACTTAATTAGTAGGTTGCAGCCCAAAAAGAAGATGCCAAAGACGACAGTAAGTGAGAGAACACACATGACCGCAATCTGGACAACTCTCATGATGTACAGGCTCCTCTCGTCTGGCGTTGTATTAACAACAAAACCATCATCTGTCACGACTGACGTGAAGTTACAGCATTTGAGAATACCTTCCAGAGTGTCAGTTGTGTTCGAATAAAGCCCAGGATCTGTCTGGTTCACAAACGTAGAATTCATCTCCACTAACTTTCAGTGTTGCGCTGATGGAAGAACAAGCAGTCATGAGCTTGGTGCTGAAGGTTCAAAAAATCAACTTTCTTCAACCGCCAATGATAGTGTGTCTGGGTAAGCAATGTAAAAGTGGCATATATCAAAGCTGAAGATAGGATCTCATCGGGTTTGCTGTGCCCTGTTTTGCTTGTAACATCCTACTCCTGACAACCGGGCAGTAATATTGCAGGGTCTGCGTGCAGCCCGTGGTTATTATACCTGTCTGGATGAAACCATTTCCACAAAGAGGAGACGAAATTCTTTTTTCGAAACGGTGTTAATGGAAAGAGCGTGCACAGACGTGAATGTTAAATAGAAAACTTATCTTTCAAAGCAAGCTCTTGAAGTCAGACATCAGTTAACCAGGGTTATTGACGTACCAACAACTATGGTTTTATCTCACCACAATGGGCAGCTCCCTGGTGCTAAACTAACTATTATTGCAGTTATGACATTCCAATCCCCTCAACAGAGGTACACATCTAATATATATTTTGAAAATTGAAAATATATATTATAAAATTGAATGCATATGAAAGAAAAGACGTGGTTACCCATCGCGGAATGTATATTTTGATTTTTAAAATGTAAAACAAAAAGTTTTAAAAGATTTTTAAAAAAAGTCGTTTTTTTGGGAAGAAGAAAAAACCCTTCTTCATTTTTTTCAAAATCAAAAGTAATACAGTGCAGTAAACTTGTTGTAAACTACACAACATTTGTATTGTGGATAAGTGATGTGTGATATCTATATATATATATATATATATATATATATATATATATATATATATATATATATATATATATATATATGTGTGTGTGTGTGTGTGTGTGTGTGTGTGTGTGTGTGTGTGTGTGTGTGTTTCTTGTATTATTCATATCCATTCTTAAAAAGTGGGTTTATATGGACTTTCTTTAAATATAATGTAGAACCATCTGTTGTTCATGATATAAGACTAGTAACTTATAGAACTATATCATATAACCAAATGCATCTTTTTTTTTTACCAGTAAAAGTGTTCAGAAAAATAAATACATAAATAAGTAACTAAATAAATAAATCCCCAAAAGAATATAACTGACTGCAAAACAAGTATATCTATCTATCTATCTATCTATCTATCTATCTATCTATATATCTATATATATATCTATATATATATATATATATTATATATATATATATATATATATATTGGATACTTTGGGACAATGCACAGTTTGTGTTACACAAATAATATTCTTCTAAATACAGACTGTCTTGGATGAGAACATATTTACAGAAAATGTAACTTTTACAGGCTGTTGCCATGACTCTAAACGAGGTGCTACACTGACACCATGTGGACAATGTTATACTATGCAAGTTGGTGGTTTACATTAAAGTATTCTTGTTTATCCCTCTCTCTAGTTATTACATATCTAGTAACCAGGTAAGTACATTATACTATGTTGTAGTAAGTTATATGAGAAGATATGTAGCAGTCTTTATTAAACATGTCAATTTGTTAACTCAATTACATTTGTTAACACAAGTGATCCACTACACATAAAACATGTAATAGTGAATAATATACATAATTATTTTATTTTTGTTTCCATTAAAGGAAGGCATGTAAATGTTACTGTGGTGAAAGGTATAGCTACAAATACAATTAATTAATATATAAATACAGTGTTCAGACTGCGTGCTTTCAGAATATGGTAGCAGATAAGATTAGTCAGAACACATCTGTGGTTTCAAATTACAACACAGATGATTCACAGATTGCACATTCACAAACATGTTAATGTAGTTTAAAAAAAATATGTCACCTTTTTGGTTTTGTCCCCATTGACATAAAATCACATAAAGAATTCAGTGTCACTGAGATCTGATTCCATGTGAGAATTGTCAGATGAAAGATACTAGTTCTATTCCTCACCTTCCTTTCCATATCCATTTTAAAATGCAATAAATGTATTTACAAAAAATTTGTTTTCCTGATTTGTTTCTCCAGATCTGTGCCTGCCTTTTCAGTACTGTAGTCCCTCTAAGCCAACTCGCCCTCTTGTATATTGATATTTACTGTATGGAAAGGCTTTTTAAGATTCTGTTTAAGCAACTCATCAACGTACAAAAAGAATTGTTACTTTCTCGGTCCATCTGTTAAAAAATGTTTGAAAAACAAACAAACAAACAAACAAACAAAAAACCACAATACTGTCACCTTTTACTCCCACCTGAGCTGCAATTTATTTCATGATGTGGTTCCAGCAAACCACATGTTTGCCGTTGCAATGCTTTTCATCATAAGCAATTATCTGTAAGTGATAATTATATTGCTTCTTATTTCCTTTTTTTTTGCATTTATCTTTTTAATTCATATTTCTTTAAACTAAATAAAACATTATAGTGTGTCTGTGTGTTTCAATTGATGTGCAAAAGTGTGTTTGATATATTTCTCTAAAATAACAATCACTGTTGCTGGCACCTTACAGAAGACATTGAATGTGTGTGTAGCTCCTGAGTTTGATGTACAGCAGTGGGCATTTCTGATCTTCTTGTAGCTATCTTTAGCATGTTACTTATTCAAGCTCCCTGCAAATGTCCTCTCTGTTGTCAGCTTGTGACAGGCTTTTCATATTTAAAGGTTTGCTAGACTTGCTTATACATTTTGTAATTATCTTAATAATAAAAAAAATATTTACAGCACATGCACAAGATTGTAATATTAAACTGCTACATTAGGAAAGTATGTATGGTTGATAACCTTAGCAATTATTCATTGGTGTCAATAGTATATATTGTATAAAATACTTAATTCTGTCAGGAAATGTAAAAAGCAAAACCATATAAATCAAAAATATATATATATATATATATATATATATATATATATATATATATATATATATATATATAATATATATATATATATTTGTACCTGCATATTAGTATTGAACAATGCACGTTTCTTTCATTAATTTATAAAAACACAATACCATTTTGTTTTGTTATGAACATAATTCCAGTATTCTATAGTTCTATTCTAAGGTTTATAGTTAGCTGGTCGCCTACCTGTAATAAATTAATATTATTTAAATGACCTTCTATCACTGCCTCTACTTTAAAGCTCGGCTGGCTACACTGAAAGATAAGTAAGTATTATAGCAGGATGAATGCTGTATTGTCTGTTTACCAGATTCTCCACCATTACGGTTGGGGGTTCTTAACTCAATAGCATTGGATGCTTATAATCCATAATATTAGAATCGTATACCTAAAAGATTCATACTTTAAGATCGTGAAGAATAGCACGGGGTACAGCAATAGAATTCATGGCGCAGTTGGAATATCTCCCAACCAAACCATTTTTAAATAAAGTTCATAGTCAATTGAAATGATTTCAGAAAACGCTAAATAATTTTTTTTTTTTTTTTTGCAGTAAACTAACTTGTAAAATAACAGTATTCATTTTGTTTAACCTTGTTTGGTGTAATAATTTGTAATATCAGGGAAAAAAGACACGTATTCACAGTGAAGTTACACAATTCATTTTTTGGTGTCATAAATATGATGTAGTTGCTGTACATATGCGCTGGTTATTTTTAGACCAGTTTGTGTACTCAGATCACAAGCAGTTGCATTATTACCAATACAGCGTATTAAAATTTGTTTGGGCTGCATTTAACAGCATGCATTAAGCTTCTGCACCTGTGCTGGGGTACACTACACCTGATATTTCAATTCAGTGATTTTTAACGCATTAGTGATTTTATAAAACAAAGCTACAAAAAAAAAAAAAAAAAAAAAAAAAAAAAAAAAAAAAAAAAAGTCCCATGTGGATATGTATGTGCAAGTAAAAAACCAACAAATAAAAATAACTGGTCATATTGTTATCCTATAAACTTCAATTACCAGAGTGCTTTGCAATTCAACAAAGACCGTACTTAATGATTGACATTTGCTGCAGCCAATTATAGGATAGTGAAGGCAGTCTTTTCTTTTAGCCTTGCATTTTCAGGGTTTTAGCTATGTTTTTTCCCCGTTATCTTTTGGCTTTGGTCAAGTGAAGTCGATAGAAACAGTCCTGTTTACAGCGTACTTATTTCCCTGTGCTTTTAATTCTTTAAAGAAATAATGTTCGTGTTTTGATAATTGTACTGTCAGTGGTAGACACGAAGGGATGGCGGAAAAGACGCAGAGTTTAAAGGCTGCGTCTTGCAAGAAGTGTCAAGCTTTCTTGGAGGAACGTCATTTTTGCTTGCTGAAGAGACCATGACTATCTCTCTGCTGTTAACATCTAAATACAAAACCATCCTTGAATCTTTTTTTTTCTTTTCTAATTGATTTTGCATATAATACTATTTTTGTTGTATTGTACCGTGGTTTTGCTGGTGAATGAATAATGTGTAAATATATGCAACACGTTGTTTACTGCCAAGACTGTGCAGTGCATCATTTAATCTTTTCCAGTAAGTATTACGTACTCTATATTATTATAAAGTAAGGCTGTAATATATACAACTCAGTTCTCTTTGCCATTAAGAGCAGGCACACTGCACCTTTAAACATGCTACCCCAGTATTTCTGTGAGTGCAGCTGTGTGGCGTTTGATGAAGGTAAGATGTTTGATTTTAGATGACTGTGATGTTACGTATTTTGTTACAATAGTAATCTTAAATTTAATATGGCAAAGTTAACGTGGCTATATTGGTTTAGTAAACTTATGGAGTGCAATGCATATGAGTATGACAAAGGAAAATATTAAGTTACAGCAAGTAATTACAAAATTATGATTTTAGCGAATCCAAAAAGGTAATTTTCGCAGGTTTGCTGCATTTGCACTCTCGTTGAGTGTCTTTGAATACAATATGCTTTCTCACCATTTGTAATTACATTTTATCATTGATGTTTGCATTAACGATGATTGGTCTGGCATTAAAAAAAAAAAAAGTACCATCAGCTTCACATAAAATATAGCAGTATAATTTGATTGTTCGTGTGTCGTCTAGTCTCGATTGCAGATTCTCATTGCTGGGCAGACAGGTTCCATTTGATTTATACACTGCGAACTGCTGTGTTTAGAGGGACAGATTATTGACCCATTTATTTTAGATGTCAGAATCCCGTACAATAAGTTTTCTGTGAAGGGGGCTTGTATGTAACCTATACACCAGGACAAAGTGCTATGTACTGTATTTAATGTGATGTGTTACTTAATGTAAACATGTGTTTATATTTTATAGTTGTCCCAGTTCAGAGATACTTTATTGATTCATTATAATGCTCACCCTTAATCCATATGTTGTAAAAAAAATAATTTGGTGACCTACTTTTTTCATGTTATTAAGACCTGGTTCCAATATATGAGAGGTGTACAGTCTGGAACACCTGTTAATCTTGATTAATTAAGCCAATAATTGGTGCAATTAAGTAACTGAGAGCTTGGTTGAAACAAAAACCAGAAGACCCAGTAGCTCTTCGGGACCAGGGTTAGAGACCCCTGGTCTATGGCATGGCTGTTGAGTCACGGTCCTGGAGGGTCATTCCACAGGTAAATTAATGAACTACTTTAGTATTTGGATGGGGGTTTAATTGGTTCAATTTGGACCAAGGTTGGAACAAAGACCAGGACTGGAAGAACCAGCTTTGGCCACCCTGGTCTATGGTTCTCTTCTGAATAAAGTTAGCATGGTTGCATGTAGAAATCAGCGTAAAGTGTTGTAGCAATTGGGTGGCCAAAAGTTGAAATTGCAGAAGTTGAATAAAGTTTTACCTCTTTGGGTATATGAAATAAATAGGAAAACTTTTAAAACTTTTTTTTTTCCCCTCCAGATTTTCAGTTTTGATACCTTTCATTTAGGAAAATTCTGAATCAGATCAATGAGTTGCTGACAAAACAAATGGACAAACCTGTTCTGGATGAGTTATTGTGGTGATTGACATCTCTAGCACAATTACCCTGTCCACAGCAAGGGGAGCAAATGCACCCTACGTGTTTGAATTGAACATAACTCTTTGAAGATTTCAGGATTTCATATATATGTAGTATGACAAGAAAAGCTATTGCATCCCATGCCCGAGCATAGTTTGGGGGTGCACGTGTGTGTTGGTGAGTTTGGAGGCTTACATGGCGATGGCATTGTGTAAATGTGGGAGTGATTGGTTGTTTGTTTAATTGTTTTATTGTGCATGTGACTGGTTGAGAAGTGTGTAATGTGGCCAATTTGTGATTGAGTAATGAATTGTCAATCAGCCCTGGCCACATGATATAAAAGGAGACAGAGTGGTTGGTTGGAGAGTGTGTATGAGGGGAGTGAAAGCCAGTGCAGTATGTTTACCTTGAACCAGTTACAGTTTATATTTTACCACCCTCATGTCAGTCTTTTTTTTTGTAGGTTTTTGAAAAAAAAGTCAGACTTTCTTTTGTTGGGGGGGGGGGGGGATGTGTGTGTTTTTGTGTACGGCATCCCTGAAAACTACACTCGGCAGGCACAACAAGCCCTTTTGGAACTGGGCACAAGCCCTATTAACATAATAAGTAATGCATGATCAACCAGCGTTGAAAACATGTGATTATTATTCACTTCATTTGCATTTATTTGTGTGGGTTGATTGTGCTTTTAGGTAGTGTGAAAAAAGTATTTGTTTGGTTTTGTGAGTTTGGCATAAAAAAATTCCTAGAAAAAATGTAGCTCAACTGTAAGAACATAAGTAGCAAGTTAAGAATGGTTATGCTCCTCAAGATAGTCATCAAATTAATAAAAAGGACGGAGTTATATTACCAGTGCTCAAGATAAACGCCTGTAGTACTCTCAAAGTGTAAATATTTAATACAACAGTGAAACAGAGTATGTTTTACATTCACATGGTGGATTACGGAAATTAATGCAGAAATAGACAGGAATCCATCATTAGTTACATAGCAAACAGCGGAAATGCTTTTAAAGTCTGACATATAGATACCATTCCAACAAAGAACAACCAATGCAAACTAAGAACTAATGTTTTGAATATAGATAGTCATCTTCTAAGTGGATAAGTGTTAAGGTGTTATTGTCCTCGTTTATAAGCTTGAGGGGCACTGTTCAGGGCCTTCGAGCTATATGTTTTGTGGCAGGAGGTTCTTATGGAATCACAGGGCAACTTTAAGCAATCTGATCCTTGTGAAAACAGCTTCTTTGATTCTCATTAGCACTTTAACTTGTGATAAGGGGTAAGCTAGATCAAGCGTGACATCTTCTCTGATAGGTGTACACCTCTGGAGGGTTCTATTGGCTGTACGTTAACCAGGCAGTGCACTGCAAGGGTAAGATAAGGAAGAAAGGTTGTCAGAACTCCTCATGAAAAACCCTGAGGTTGTCAGGAAAAGTGCTATAATATTGGAGACAACATACGGTGTATTGTACCTGGTGGTTGTATTTTAAAGGGCTCCGTTCTTACAGTGGGGGGTAACTGTGCGTGCCAGGTTTCCCAGGTTTTAAAAGCATCAGAATTATATTGCTGTTATGCAGTGAAAATGTGGTTCTGTGTATAATATAAGGAATAAAAAATATACTCCCAGCAGCACATAACAAGGCTGTGATTCCATCAGCATTTCCTATAACATATAAACCATAAGAACATTTGTGTAATTTGAGAAATTTTAGGGTTTCACTGTATGATAAGACTGTTAAACTCTGCTTTTTTATTACAAAAATTACAGATTTTTGTAATAATAATAATAATAATAATATTTATTACATATATTTAAATCTTATTTTCTGATGCTGTTCATGGAGTTACTGAAGCACTGTGCCTGGTTTCTTCTCAATTTAGAAATTTCAAGTAATCAAGGCATTTTTTTAAATGAACAGATTCTTGAAAGAACAATTCCAGATTATATTTTAAAAATATATCATTATTATTATTTATATCACAATGTGCTATAAGGCTGCATCATAGCACAACTGACCAGAAATGTTAAAATATGATTTCTCTATAGTGTGCAGCTGGCAGTGTCAGCTGTTATTACTGTAGAGTATGTACCATGTGTTCTCTTGTATTACAACTAAAACACTTGTTCTGCAATGTATGATACATTTTATAATTAATAAGGATTGGACTGTAGAAGGTCACATTTTCTAGTGATTTTTTTTTTTGTTGTTGGTTATAGTGAAGAGGGGGTTGAATTATATTAGTCCTTTTGTTTCTGTAATTTGTTCTTTCGTTTTCAGACTGATGAAGCTTGTCCAACATCCATGCTCCGTGGCTCCTGTGTTGCCTTCTCTCATCACGGTACGGTTTCTCCATCCCAAAAAAGGAGGCTGCTGATGCGGATTGATTCTATAGCAAGTGTATACATCAACTAAAGACATGAGAAGATTTGTCTACTGCAAAGTGGTCCTGGCCACATCTTTGGTTTGGGTGCTTGTAGATGTTTTTTTACTCCTGTACTTCAGTGAGTGTAACAAGTGTGATGACAAGAACGACAGATCACTGCTGCCTGCTTTGAGAGGTAAGTATTTCCCATTTCAATTTCAGGCCCTTATTCAGTTTCTTTGCTCACAGCTGTGCACTTTACAGCTCATCGATGTGATGAAACATATAAGGAGTGCACAGTCCATGAAATAGGCATACCCTCCCTTTAAGCTGTTTCATGTTGCATTCTAGGACAAACGTTTCCTTTTATGTTGCTTAAGGGGTTTCAATGTATGACGGGTTGGATGCATACTTTAGTAGTTTAGTACAGCAAGCGACTGTTTTAAAGCACAATTGCTTCAAATATAACATTGCACATCACCTTTCCCACAAAAACATATATTTTGCAGGTGTCTGATGTTTAAATGGATGAACACATTGTTTGGATTGCTTTTCCCTAGTTTGTGTTCACTGATGAGGTTATGCGATACTTCTTATATAAAAGCACTCCTGCATGTTCAACAGATTTATTAAATGTGATTACTCAGTCTGTAAATCCAAAATCCTGCAAGTTATGACACTTTTGTTGTTGTCTTTGCAAGTACTGTACAATCATAATTGTTAACTTTATCATTTAAAGCCTGTTTTTTAATTTTTTTCTTAGCATTACTTGTCTGCTTTACCGAGTCCACTGCTATGTGACAGTTAAGCTGATTTGCAAGGTTATGATGAAAGGATAGAAATCTCGAGTGAAAAAGTGTTGTTTTGCAAATGCTATTCTTGGTACTCCTGCATTATTTTGTTATGTGAATGTTCTGTCATTTCAATTGAACGAAGGGCTAGGATGTGTGCCTGGTTACTGCTGTAGCACTATATTCAGAATCTAAATGCGTTTGTGTAAGCTTCTGGGAATTAGATTCTGTCAAATGAGGTCTAAGTACTAATTCTAACCAGAAAAGCATGGGATCAGACATTTGGCAGTCTGTCAACTTATTCATTAAATCTTTCTTTTTGTGACCTGAAGGATACAGGAATTAAAAGCAATGTGTGTGTGTGTGTGTGTGTGTGTATGTGTGTGTGATATATATAAATATATATATATATATATATATATATATATATATATATATATAATATATATATAATATAATGCGGTGTGATAAAACAAAACAGTTAAGCAAAACACTGGCGCTTTCGCTGGTCTCAAATAGTAAATAACAATGACAGAATAATGTTTTGCCGGCAAAATGATGTAGCACACTATGATTCTCACTGAAATGCAAAACCTACGTGCATGAATGCTTTTTTCTAAATCAGTTCAACTGAATAATAATAAATCACAATTTGTAGAGGCATGAGTTTTGCTGAAGAGATGTCATTATTATCATACCTAATGTTTGCCCTATGTTGATTTAAAATAATGTTTTTTTTGTTTTTTTTTACATAAAGTGAAAGGGGGATAAAATCGTAGGAAAGAAAAACAGAAATCTGTCTCTTATCCTGTCTGTATATATTACAGGCCAAAACATTAATACATGGTCTCTGCAAAATACATATTATTATTATTATTAGTAGTATATAATAATATAATAATAATAATGATAATAATAATGCAAGAAGGGATGCAGTGAAGTCTAGAAAGATTAATCCAACAACAAAAAAAAGAGTTCAAGAAAAATAAATAATAAATTACTCAATTTACCCGAGTACATCATAGAATACATTCTGAATTCACCTCAAATGGTTATAACTACCATCTCCTTTATTTTATACATTGACCACTGAGCTGGTAAATCTCCACATACACAGGTTATTTGATAGATTGACCGATGTTTACTGGTTAAGCTATGGATTTACAGATTTTACACGTAATATATACACTACTGTCCGAAAGTCTTATTGGCTCCAACTCTTTGGAACTCCCAGCTTTGGTGCGTGACCGACCACGTCTTGCTTTAAATCAATGCTAAATACCCACTTGTTCTGTCTTGCTTTCCATACTCTTTAAGCCTGATATCTGCTATTAGCTACTGTGGTTTTGCAACTATTTCATGTATTATGCATTTTTCACTGTATTGTATTATGCTTTGTTTCTTTACTGTATTTCATGCATTATGCATTTCTCTGTATTTAAAGTATTATGGATTTTCTTGTTGTTACTGCATCTTGTAAGGCTCTTTGTGATGGAGGTCCACTATGAAAGGCGCTATATGAGATTGATTGATCGATTGCATTATGAGCTCCAACAAATTACTCCAAGCCTCCATTAGTGTTTTCTACTATTATAACAACCTTGACTTGCACACAGAAAGAAAAACTGAGTGAAATAGCTTGCATAACTTGATTTTCAAGGTGTGGTATCAGAAGCATAGTACAGATAGAGGCGTTGAATAGACAACAGGACTGGCAGAAGGCACAGGTGTCGTTGTCCATCCATCAACAGTCCAAAGCACCTTTGACCATTGTTCCTTAGTCCAATTGCTGTGTTATTGCACATATTTTAGCCTTTTAGTCTTGTTCTCCTTTCTTAACAGAGGTACTCTTACTGCAACACATCCTTTTAAGTCCTGATTTTCAAGAGTGACCTTCGTACTGTTGATTTAATGTACAACGACACCTGTGCCTTCTGCCAGTTTGATCATTCTCTTTGTGAATTCATAGATTAACACGTATAGGGCATGTGTTTTAACAATGACAACATTACAAATAAACATGGATCGCCCAATTTACAGTATGCAATAATTTAATTGAGGGTTGGGGAGCGATTTTGATTTTGAAAGGGGTATGAACCAGCTGTAATGAGAATAACAACCATTTTTAAATTTTTTTTTTTTTAGAGCTGTTTGGGCTATTGTTTAACTTTCAAAAATGATATTGCGTCTTCAGTTCTATTTAAAATGCAGCATATGCAATTCAGACTGTATGTGATATAGACATAGATTTCATGCTCTTTCGTTCTCAACAGCTGGAGCTGGCAGATTCTGACATGCTAAAATGATTTGCATAAGAAAAGTGACAGTAGATTATGAAGGAAACAGATTCCAGCAGCATTCTTTTTGTCCTTGTATTCTTTCCTAAAATGCAGCATTTCAGCGTTCAGTTGTCATGCAGACACATGTGTATTCATAAAAATAACATGTAGTTTTGCATATGGCATTGCTTTTATGTTTGATGATACAGCCATGTTAGTTAAGCTGCATTTCTGTAAGAAAATCAAACTGTATTTGCTGTGAAAGAGTTGTTGAAAAGAGGATACGAGACAGTCCATAGTCCAAGACACGGGGAAACATTGTATTATTCAATATTTTGTGAAAAGCATACCTGGTGATGACTTATTAAATCTTTTTTTTTTTTACTTTGTAATGTAATATGTGAAGAAATATGACTAAGAAAAATAAACACATCTGGACTATTTCTTCTACTGTATACTATCACTTTGACAGTGTTTAACCATTTTCTTACCTAAACAGCCTTTTTATAAATGAAGCTGGGTGATTTCCAATCTTCCCAGTCTAGACCTACTGCTACCTACAGTTTATTATACTACTACTATGACGACTACTACTACTAATTTTAACAAAATAGTTAATTGCAACAGTGCACCAAAAGAAACCGTGCACGCCATTTAGAGCCCACTGGTCAACAAAAGCTGTCACATCGCCAGTGGACTCCACTTTGGCGTGCTCTAAAGAAACCCTGGAACGAACTAGGGCCCTGAACATGGCTTTGCTGTCAAAGAGACCCCCCTCGGTGATCATGCGCTTCCTGGTCTTGTAAATTGCAAGTTTGCCAAGAGCCAGGAGCAGATTCACCAGGAGGTCCCTCTTCTTGATAGAGCCATGTTTAAGGTGCCCGAAAATAAAAAGGGTGGGTGTAAAATGCAGCTGGAACTTCAGGGGGAAGAACAGCAGCAGCCTCATGCACAGAAAATAAATGTGAACCACCGACTCGGACTGACCACAGAAAGGGCATGCGGTGTCCGAGTCGGTGAAGTGATGCAGGATCTCTCCTGATGCGAGTGCTCTGTACAGCACCCTCCATCCCAGGTCCACAGTTCTTCTAGGGACTAAGAGGGACTGCTACTACTACTACTACTAATGTACACCCAACTGCATAATTCTGTTGAGGGTTTCTGGTGACATAAAGCACGAAAGTGCTAGCTCTAGTGATTTATTAATGTCACCAGAAACCCAGACATAGAATTACAGGCTTATATGTGTAGTTTTGGTGTATATTATTTGTTGTAATACATGGTGACATAAGAGACAGAAATTGTAGAACTACAGTAGCAGTGTTTATTTTTAACAGTTGAACTGTTGAGAAACATTGGAAAACAGAATTTTAAAACATGTAAAACAAGCTAATTTATTAACAATTCATTTTAAACTTTAGAATTTTTTCAGGAGGATTACATGTATTATTACTAAGAATCAAAGTAGAAAATTCGTTTGGCTTTTTGGAGGGTGGAGTATGTGCTAGAGTCAAATTAAAACTGAATTTGTGGAATCCACATGACCTACTCTGTATGAATCAATGCAATAATATGTTTTACCCCACTGTTCTTTTTTTTTCTTGTTTTCCTTATATTTCATTATTAATAGTATTAAGCATGGATTAGTGCTCCAGCTTTGGGTAAGAGAATTATATTAGTACAGAAATGGTGGAAAATATGTTTCTAAATTATATGTCGTCTTTTTTAGCTAAAAGCAAGACCATTTTTTGATGTCAGTACTGTAGCTGTGTACAATACAAAATATGCTTTAAACCATTGGTGGTGGGCTACTCGCACAGGCTGTGCTTCAGCAGTCAGTCCCAAGTGGCTAATTTTATGACGTGAATGTTTGGGGGAAATATCAAGGCTTTTTTCTGTTGTAGACATTAAGGTTAACTGCTCATCCTTGCTGTAAAATTCTTCATAAAGCATATACAATACTATGTGACGATACTGAATTGTGTTTTAAAAAAAATATAATAATAATAGTAATAATATTAGTAATAATAATAATTGTTTTAAAGTAGACTAGTTAATTGCACCAAACAATACATTACTGTATAATTTACATGTAATTTAGCAAAGCATTGCTTCTGCTGTTGCAGGTAATTTTTGGGTGACACTAAACAATTTATTAAAGTGATTAAACCTTATCTGCCACTATATTCTGTGGCTTACACTGGCCTGTAACCAAACCCCAAATAGTTCTCTACAATAAGTTTCATATTAGATACAAAACTGTTTTTGATCATTCTCCTCGTCAAGTTTGAGGTTATTGTTATTTTACAGTGACAGTTTTGCTCATACCTTTTTTTTATGACTGAAGAATTGGCACAGTAAAGGTTATAAAGAGTTTGTGTAAGAGGTATTTCACAAGCTAGTCCTGTGCTGGCAACAGAGGAGGGTTTTGTATTGCCCTTAGGTAGTGATGATACTCATTTTCTAGTTTTCACACTCCTCGGTTGTCATGGTGATTAATGATGTACCTCCTGTTTGTATGTAGGGAATTGTACCAAAACTAAATAGCCCAGTAATTGATTTTGTCAGATTGCAACTGTACCAATGGTCTCTAGAGAAAAATACATACTCTCTTCATACTGTAGGTAATCGCCTATTTTCAGTGGATACATTGTTTTGAGGACAGGTCCATTTACATTACCTAATTCCTTTTTAGCTATCTATTTTTGTAGGAGAAAAAGTACATAATATAGATATATATATATTTTTAAAAGTTGTTATAGTAATTAATGGCTGAACTCCAGAAAAATGGTACATGGCACTCTAGCTGGAGGAAGTGTAATCGCATGGTAAATCATATTTGTAAAGTGTTAAAGAGCAATACAAAATCAACGTCTGCAGAATTGCTCTGTTTTGTTTATTTTTGTAGACACCTTGTTGAGTTATGATCTGTCTTTGTATTCAGAAAAGACTTACTGTGTCTTTCTGGTTAAGTGAATGCTGCAATGCTGTGAATTCCAGGGCACACAATTAGATTTTTTTAACATTTTTTTTATTTTTAAAATAGACGTGAATATGCTATTTTCTCTTTACCTACGGCGTTATTCCAGCCATTTTTCTTTATAATTTAATTCAGAAATGCAGCAATATCAGAGCTCTCAATTCATATACTGTGGCCTTAAATATAAACTTATTTTACTGCTTCAAATGAGGTTGATTTGAGTTTAAGACAGAGGTGGGCGGATGTACTTATTGTCACATCAGGTATTCCTGTCAATATTCCTGTATCGGAACCTGCAGATAATAAAATATAATTATACATTGACAGTAGCAACAATATTGTCAAGCGTGTACATAAAAATATAAGACAGACTACAGATACAGAAAGCGACAATGACATTATTATCACTGTTTTTGAGCGTTTGAGCGATCAAAATTGTCCCATTGGTGACATGTTTTCTCAAAGGCTGAAACAGCACCACATGATGATGTCATTGTTTTAGTGAGACAGGGCACCCAGCCAGCAGAGAGCAACGGCTTCTGTGGCTTAGCTCATTAATCAGAAGGGGGAAGTGTTACTCACGTGGACTAACTAATGCTTGTTGGATGATCTACAGAGGCTGGACAAAACATTAGAAATACCTGCAGCGCACAAATGTGATTAAATGGAACAATTTTAAACCATTCTTTTCTATATTGAATTGTGAAATACACAGATTTTCTGGCTTGGTGGATAGTGCTGAATGTTCATGAACAGACTCCTGCAAAGAAAAAGCCAGACCTGACTATGCAGTAGTAACTTACAGACCAGGACCAGCAGCACGTTTTCACCCACTTCAGAAATATTAAAGAAGAGTATTACACTTATACAGTTCTGATATATATGCATCTTTTTTACAATGGGGTCAACAGTTGTGTCATTTATTTTTCAAAAGGTTTCTGTATAGCTTGAGTGTACTGATATACTCAAGTGTTATTGAATCTATTTTTCAGCTGTCATGTCAAGAACACACAAGGGTCCTGGAGAGATGGGAAAAGCTGTCATTATATCAAAAGATGACCAGGAAAAAATGAAGGAGCTGTTTAAAATCAACCAGTTCAACCTCATGGCCAGTGATATGATTGCCCTGAACAGAAGTTTGCCAGACGTGAGACTGGAAGGGTAAGTCTAGAGGGATACTCTGCAAATAATTGTAAATGTTAGTAAATTAAAACATAGCATTTACATTTTGAAAAACAAACCCCACATATTTGGTGTTATCATTACAATTATAAACTGTTTAATATTATGTACAATTATTACCATCCATAATAACTCTGTAGTACTAGGGAGCTAGGAGCAGATCATGTCCTACGCTTTATAATTCATTTATCTGGAATTCTGATTGAGGTGTCCCATGAGGACAGTGGCCTGTCCTTCTTTTTCCCTTGCTTGTCAGGATTGAGAGAGACTTATAGCAATGTTAAGTTCCTAGCATTCATTTTAAAATAATACATTTGATACTTGCTCATACATTTCAGCACTACGTAAATCTAAAAATACATATTCTGCATTGAATGTGGTTGTGAATGACGAGCAGTGTCTTTCTTTCTCTCAGAAATAAATCTAGGCAATGCTGGTTTAAATTTCCATAAGAGGTTTGCTGACAGGATTAGAGGCATTCATCAGCCTGCTTTTTTAACTGGATGAAGAAAAGTGGATGTCTTTTAAAGGGAAAAATGATACTAGTTAAAAAAATATGTAGGCAAAGCACTTTTTCCTTGCTGAGCACATTTTTGATGCTTACAGTATATATCCAAGGACTCCTGTAAAGGTGACACAGTTGACCTCATTCACTCAGTACAGTAAACCGTCGCGGATCCACCCGTCACATATCGGCCCAAACCGTTTATCCGCCATGATCACCCTCTTCAGCAACGTTAGTTTATTATTGAACAGAGATTAGTTCAGATTGGTTTAGATTTTCGTACACTGTTGTATGTGCTCCGTGCGCTGTCATTGCTGGTAGTGTCACATGAGCTGTTCAGTGTGTTGATATGTAAATAAATCCTGTTCGCCTGCAGGGTGTATCAACTTCAACCTCCGTCTCGATCTCCTGCCTGTCACTCAGCAGTGAATGCACGCACCCGCATGGCAGACGGATACTTTGTAACAAGCATTAATACCGTGTATCTTTCTAAACAAGGGTTTTAGGGGATCTAGTAAAAGCTAAAAACAATAATTATGTGAAAATAGTAATTGTTACATCTGTGGTATTTAAAACAGGATTCATTCATCCAACTTTTTGTCCTTCTGTCCTTACTCTGATCCCATCGCAGTCAGATATGTGATGGATTACTGTACTTACATGCTAAAGCAAGAAAATTATGGATCTACAGTAACCGACTGCTGTTGAAGTTTTAATTTTATTTTTCTAAACGCGACTGCAAGAAAAAGAAAAATATTGACAGGTTCTTGCTAGTGTAATGTTCTTTTGATAAATTACAGTTGTTTAGCCAGCTACTGGGGGATAAAAATACCTCCAGGTATTTTTTTTGGTGCATGCAGTTTTACTGAAGTTGAATTTCACTTTGGTTTTCCATTTCTCCACGTTTATCTCATTTCCATAAAATAGCTATTACTGTAGTCTGTCACTGCACTAACATGTGCTTGGGCATATTTATGGAAAACTGATGTTATTAAGAATGGGAAGTGAATGATTACAGGTTTATAGAACAGAAACATTTATTTCTCATCCTGGCACCATCTCCATCATTGTTTTTATCAGTAGCAAAGCAGTAATCATTTCTGCTTTTGATATTTGATAAAAAAAAACATTAATCTGCCCCTCCCCCAATTTGCATTGAACTAAATGCAATTTTATATAGTGTGTTAAGTATTTTTAAAGGAACGGCACTGCAGGAGCAACTAAGTGTGTTGGTAAACTTCCAGTATTTTAATTTCACAATACTTTCCATAATACTCATAGCTCTCTTAACCATACAGCTCTGATGAGGGAGTACAGGTACATTGCTAACATACTTGTTTCTGATTTGCAAAGATTTGTTTTGTCCAATCTAAGATTAGGCACAGTACAGATTAGATGGTCTGTAGGTTCTGTCTTTTGATGTCACAGTTCCTTGTCTATGCTAAGAATGGTTTGGAAATAGTCACTGTTCAGGTCATTTTGTTAGAACTGCGTTCCCTTCCCGGGTTCATTTATCATTGTCAGTGGTGTCAGCAGGAGTATTAGATTTGATAATGATAAATCTTGGGGGTCTCAAGAAGGTTGATCTTATTGTGGATGGTGGCTTCTTAACTCATCAGTGTTGACCAAAAATGTATTATTTGAATCCTCTGATTGTATACCTTCACAGCATATCAAACTACAGACCATCAGTTGGTCTCATACTTACACATTTTAATTGTGCTATGATGACATGTAGTGTATCGTAATACATTTGTAAGAAAAAGAAAACACATTTTTGCAACACTTACTATCTAATGCACTTCCTGTGAGTTGTCGGCAGGGGTCCAAGGAGCATGTGGCAGTAGTTGATTTCAGCAGTATGCTGGAGACATTAGTAATGGGTTTGTGGCAGGAGAGCGTAGAACAAATTTGGTTCTGAAAAAAAGAGGATAAATCATGATAGGTAATGGAGGAGAATGAACGGGGGATGGATTTATCAGCGGCTGGATGCAGGATATGATCAGTGGTTTTAATGAGAGTATTGGGTTTACCGTGTCCCGTGGATATGATTTCTGAGAAGTATTTCACCCGGGCAGCAGCGAGCACACGTCTGTAGGCACTGAGGTGATCAGTCCAGATCTCTCTGTGAACCAATATTCCGGATAACCTCCACTTGCGCGCAGGTAGACTTAAGAAGTCGAAGTTCGAGGGTATACTATGGGCAGTTGCAGTGTTTCTTCACTGTTCTGGTTGTGAGTGGAGCAACTGTGTCAATGATCTGGGTAAGAGTGGTGTTGTAGAGGGTCCGTGCATTAACCGAAGATGGGAGAGTATCAGTCAGAGGGGAACAAGAGACACATTCCGATAGGAATGGTAGATTTAGCAGATTCTTGGGACAGAAGAAAATAACAGTATCAGTAGTAGCTGGAGGTGAATGAATATTGACAATGATTTTAAGAACTGGTCAGAGAGAGAGAGAGATATCTGAGACGGAGAGATTGGAGATCACCAAGACCCTTGGTGATGAGCAGATCCAGGGTGTATCGGACGTTTGGTGTCAGAGTAAGAATGAGGCCTCTAGTAGCCATTTGGAGAGGTTTGGGAAAGGTCCTCGCTCTAACTGCCCTCTCTCTGACTGCCACAGCTCAGACTGCCCTTGGACATGTGGCCCTTTTACGGCTGGCACTTAGAACGGTTGGCGTTCTAAGACACTATGTGCCAATTTATCTTATCCTGTAGGCCTAGATCCGTTTACTTAACACAATACTCTAATCTGCCTGAAAATTCAATTCAACACAGCCCAGCACAATTAACAAAACTTAATTACAATAATTAAGTGCAGAGATAGTTGCCCCAGCAACAATGATTTTAACTATCAAATTAACTACAATCCACTTACTTGGTAATATGTTGATTCGCCCAGCAGCGCGGAGTTCAGACAACGAGCAGTTATGCCTGCCTTATATCTGTGATCAACATCATTTGTTTCAAACAAACATGGAATGAACACAGGTAATTAAATCCACATTAATTTAACAGGGCTGAATTCAAAATTCATTAATTCAGAACCTAGATATTCGGTTGTTATTCCTGTGGCATTCAACCAGAATTAACTATGAATTTGCTGCCATTATTTTAAAGTGTTACCGAAACATCTTACCTATGAAAAATGACATACTATATCACTTTGATCTTCCAGTTTACAGTATGTTACTACTAACAATGACAGCTGAAGGTGGAGAAGGGTCTTTGTTCTTGCAAACTGAAAACCTATTTATTCTGCATAATGAAAAACCAGAGAGCTATTTGCATGATCTATTGCCATATCTATCTTACCCAAGTTGTTTGTGTAAAGATTTTTGTCTTTTGTCCCTTAAAGGCAGTGCACTTTATTTGAAGGTGTTATCCTTAACAATAAATAATTCACTGACAATATGCTTAGTTTCCCATATGCAAAAGGCAAAGTATATATTAAAAAAGCTACGTCACACTGCCAAATAGTTTCTGCAGTCATTAACCATTTTTCTGCACAGATAATATAACAAATAGGGCAAAAGGGCTGGACACGTTTGGGCCATTCTTTTAATACAAGTAGTTGCTGGAATGTGGTGGTATATGAGGCACCTGTTTTTATTTCAAATGTGTATTGTTATACGGTGGATGTAGGTCATGGTGATCTACTTTTTCATGTTTCTGTAATTTTGTATTTACAGCCGTGGCCCTAATGTCACTGGCATACTTGTACTATTGGCAATCCATTGTCGGAAATATGCTGAATTATATTCTAATCACGGTAAAGTTTAAAGTATAAACCATGTAGGCTTGGCTTTCAAGACAGAGTTGCTTGACTGTCTCAGTTAGATTTTTTTTTTGCAGTGTTCTCTTTCTATCATTCTTTTGACTTTGAGATCAAAAGGTAATTCAAGATGACTGAATAACCCCAGTGTTTGAAGCAGTATACTGGTGCTCTATTGAAACTGATAGGCTGGCTCTAATGTAAATACCTTACTACTGAAAATGTCAGTCATTCATTTAGTGTGATGGCTTATTTACCAACATGGACTTCTGATGAGACACATCAATAGAGAAAGTCACTTATGTGAAGCACTGAACAGAGTGCCCCTTTTCGGTATGAACACTGTATTGTATTTACAGTTTACACAACGTAATCCTATTTAATAGTATGTAAAAACCAAACAGGGTCACATTTAACAGCAACAATGTTATATAGCCAAATAAATCAGTAGTTTGAAATCCTTTCTAAAAGTATTGTTAAACAGACATCTTTTGAAATGGGATATTCATCATGCATTGCAGATACTACAGCAATAGTAGCTTATTTAATTTGAGATATTAATCCTTTTGTAGTTGTCACGTCCCGTTTGTGTTATTTGCTATTCCCCTTTGCAGCACCATGCAGTTCAAATGCTGTATGAATCAAAGTCACTCTGAATCCAAGGATGTAATAGTTTTTTACTTTCTCACACAGGTGTAAAACAAAAGTTTACCCTGATGCCCTCCCAAATACAAGCATTGTTATAGTCTTTCACAACGAAGCATGGAGTACTCTACTACGAACAGTCCACAGTGTGATAAATAGGTCCCCAAGACATTTACTTCTAGAGATACTGCTAGTGGATGATGCAAGTGAAAGAGGTATGTATCTGGTGTGTGTGTTTGTGTCTTGTAGGAGACAAATCCCATTCATATAAAAGCATAGCAAAGTGTAATAAAGCATATTTAAAGCATTGTAAAGATTAGCGAGGTATGGTAAAGCATATTAATGAACATGGCAAGCCAGGGTAAATTGTTAAATGCATAGTATAGCCACAGGAAAGCATGATAAAACTGCTAAAGTACTGTGCAGAAATGCCATGGTAAACTTTTATAAGGGAGATTACCTCCTAATTTGTAGAAGACAGGTATTGTGAATTAGATTTTTCAGAAATTGCCCATACATTTGAGCTAGCTTTATAGTAAATTAACTGATACACAGCATTTAAAAACATTGTCACCATGTTAGAGGTCCATACTGTTGGGTTGGGAAGCCTTATCTTACATAATAGAAGTCAAATGTATGTATTTATTTATTTAGTATCCAATCTTACTATTTTGTGTTCTGAAATGTTAACATAAATCTGTTTTCTTATAGATTTCCTAATGACAAAATTAGAGAAATATGTTCGCAATTTGGAAGTTCCAGTGAGAATCCTCAGGATGGAACAAAGGTCTGGACTGATTCGCGCTAGGCTTCAAGGGGCAGCTGCTACTAAGGGCGAAGTCATAACTTTCCTAGATGCACACTGTGAATGCACTAGTGGGTGGCTAGAACCACTAATGGCAAGAATTAAAGAAGACAGGTACCATAGTAAATTATATACTTAACTCTACAGCCTCACCCGTGTGTTGGATTGAATTGGATTTGCAATGTATGGGAGTATTTTGAAGTTACTGCAAATATTTATATTGGAACATAAGAAAGTTTACAAATGAGAGGAGGCCATTCGGCCTGTCTTGCTTGTTTGGTTGTTAGTAGCTTATTGATCCCAGAATCTCATCAAGCAGCTTCTTGAAGGATCCCAGGATGTCTGCTTCAACAACATTATCGGGGAGTTGGTTCCAGACTCTTGCAATTCTCTGTGTAAAAAAGTGTCTCCTATTTTATGTTTTGAATGCCCCTTTGTCTAATCTCCATTTGTGACCCCTGGTCCTTGTTTCTTTTTTCAGGTCAAAAAAGTCCCTTTGGTCGACATTGTCAGTACCTTTTGAATTCGTGAGTCAGGTTGCCGCGTAGTCGTCTTTGTTCAAGACTGAATATTATATATACAGAGAGTGAGGGAATATTATAATTGTGTTATATGATGAACAGGATCTCGTTAGGGAATAAAAAGGTCAAAGCAAAGTTATATTATGAAATCTCACCGGATCCCCAAATTGAATTGCTGCATTAAATAATGAACAGCACAGAGAAGGAAATGACTCCACTCTGACTTTGGACAGCTCTTGGTATGGATCCGAAGGACAAACCTGCAGAACATCTCTAGGCTGGTCTCCACCATACAAACACTGAAACTGTAGTACATACTTGTAAATTATGTTTTGTTAAGAATGGATATTCATAAATGTTTGTTTTGCTCCACAGAAGGATAGTTGTTTGCCCTATTATTGATGTAATCAGCGATGACACATTTGAATACATGGCTGGATCTGACATGACTTACGGTGGCTTCAACTGGAAGCTGAATTTTCGCTGGTATCCTGTTCCACAGCGAGAGATGGACAGAAGAAAAGGAGATCGAACATTACCTGTCAGGCAAGTATCAACAAAATGATTTTTCATAACTATATTCACATATTATACATATACATAGTACACATTTCAATAATATTACATTTTTACATTATTAAAAATACTATGTATATTGCATCATACTGTATTTCCAGCCCTGTTGAAGTCATGTCACACATGTCCACTAAGAAATCAACTGCTACAATATTTGCTGGAGCAGTTGCTGGAATTTCCAACAAAGAAAGAAGGGAAATGAATACCATTAAATGCTCCTCCGTGTAAACCCGTTTAAAGCTTCAGACCACGTTCAGTTTTCAAAGCTGTATAAATCACTGTAACCTGTTGCTGGTAGAAGTGTTCCATAAAGTTCAGTCCTTTTCATGATTGTGAAGATACGCTTATGGATTTACTTAGCTTTGAGTGATAGATTATCTTTATGATACGAAAGACAGTAATCAGTTCACCGCTACTGTAAAGATCATCAGCAGCATAACGATAATCTAAAAGTCTACCACTGTTCTAGCAATTAAATGCACCTGTTTCTGGCTGCAGTATAACAATCATTAGACAAAGAAAATGAGTATTTTCATTGTCTAATAATGTAATCATTTAATTTTAGAAGCAGAGTTCATGGAACAGTTCTGATTTATCTAATGTATTCAAAAACATTCAAAAATAATTGAAAAGGGGCCACTTTATGCTGAAAAGTGTACTATTTATGCTGAAAAGTTTACTATTCTTTCTCTCTGACACATGCTGTGATGATTTGTTGAACAGAAAAGTGCCAGCAATCCGTTTTGTAGACATAGTTGTTCTACAGTAAATGACATATCCTGTGCATTCTTAATGAAAATGATGGAAAGAGCAGTATTTTATAAATACTGTAAAAACCTTTGTTTTTAAGTCTGTTTTCTAGGTATTTTTAGGGGGTCTAAAAGGGGAGGAGCAACTTATACACTTGTGTGACCTATATACTTATTCCTGAAATTATTGTCTCATAAAGGTGGGGGTGGGGGGTTGAGACTTACACACCTGTTTACAGTACTCCTATTACAGAGTTTATTAATTTTTTTTTGCTTAAACAACCTCACTGATAAGGCCAGGCCTTATCTTATTCAGCCTGTGGTATGGAACCAATTACAGATGTCTACAAACAACTGAAGCCATCTGTTTATATTTTTGACTGCTCCTCATTAAATGATAGAAGGCCAGTGGTATTGTTCACAGCTAAAGAAAACAGAATCAACCTATCAACTTTCAAGACCACGTGATACATTTCTAATTATCTTTACCCTTAGGACAGAGAACTTGATATGTACAGTATAGAGTAGGTGTCAGAGGTATAGTAGGTCTGTTGTTTGGGGATTACAGACATGTTAAGACTGGTCTCTAGGTATTTTGTGGAAACAGTATTGTAAAAAGAAAGGTCACTAAATAGTCCATGTTTGTTTAGTGTTCTGAGTTTGTGGTAGGAGAGTAGCATTATTCATCCACATTCCTTTTAACATTTACATTGATTAAATGTTGTTGAATGTTTTCACCAGACCTGATATCACAGTAACCAATAATAATTACACAGTACCAACATAGTGATTGTTGCTAAAGACTTATTTTCCTTTGTATCTCAGTGTATTGGTAGTTTTTACAACATTTTATTGCTACAAATGTGACCGGTAATTCTATTTATCTTATTTTATTGTCTGTGTTTCTACATTTTCCATAGGACCCCTACAATGGCTGGTGGTTTATTCTCAATTCACAGAAATTACTTTGAAGAAATTGGAACTTATGATCCAGGAATGGACATCTGGGGTGGAGAAAACTTAGAAATGTCTTTTAGGGTAACTATGTCAATTTTTCTTTCTAACTATGTTGGTATGAACGAAGGCCTTCTCCAGTAGCTCATTAACAACACGGCTACAGTGCTTTAAAGATGCACATACAGTATCTTTATCTTACCCACAGGTATTCAGTTATCGTGGGGCCTCCATTTTAACCATTGTCAGCAAGCAGTATTGTGTTAAATAGCAGTGTAAAGGTTCTTGAAGCTTTAGCTGTATCTTCTAAACATCCACAGCAGCAGAAAAGAAAAATATTTTGATTCGCCAAGAAGGCTCTGCAGTCTGATTCAAGCTGGTAACACCCTAATCTACAAAGTGAAAACTAAATCATCATAACAGGAGTGTGTGTGTGTGTGTGTGTGTGTGTGTGTGTCTATATATAAAACATGTATTAGTCAGTTAATTACGGCTTTAGGTGGGCAGGCTCATAACTAACCCCACCCAACAGCGGCTCACCCCCCACAGATAACGTGAAAGCACAGTACTAGATGAAACAAAAGTCTGGCAGCCTGAACTGACCAGGTCGCTACAATATATTGAACTTGAGATATTACTGTCATTTTTTCAGAGAACTCGAGTAGTAAGTTAGTGCTTGAGTAATTATAATTGTTTAGAGTACTTTAACCCACCCCTGGTTTCGGCTATGCTGTGTATATTTGCCAATGACATCAACAGCTTGTTTCACAGATCCAGATAAGCACTAATCTTCGACCAGCTTAAGGTAAGGTTAAATAATCCACGATCAGTGCTAATCAGGGTCTTAAGATTCTTCACATTTTACAATTGTTGCATGCAAAAATGAAATCCCACAAATTAGTGGGACACACCCCAGCAAATATAATATAGAATGAAAAGGGGAATCTAGATTCTGTGTCATTAGGATAATTTCAGGCTACAAGGTTGTAGAGAAGGATTAAAGTACATTGTTTGACATTGCACCTGTGACCTTAAGGATAACAGGACTTAGTTGATCCAATTTTATTAAGGTTTTTTTTTTTTTTTTTTTATGTCCATTCCTATAGGAATTAGTGGATTAGCCTCAATGGAGCCAAGAGAAAACAACAGAAAACACTTACGTTAATGAATTGTTACAATATTAAAATGTTGGTTTTGAAAGGAGGTAGGGAGCCATGAGCTTTTTTTTCTTTCTTAGTTGTCACTGACTTGTGCTGAAAGTATGTTCTCACCCCACACACTTAACAAAGCTTTTAAAACTATTGGTGTGTGTTTAAGACTGCTTGGCATGTATCACATCCAGCACAAAAGCAACAGGATTCCACTTCTCTTTTCTGTCTGGTGCAATAAACACTGTTATTCATAAGGACACTTCAAATCATGATTAACCATCTAGGCCTGGATTAAATCAAAGTAATGTTGGTGCCTTAGCCATTATAAAGTATATGGCAGTGCCCTAAATGTTTAACTGAACTGTTACATTGGGTTTGTTGTTTCTTTAGATCTGGCAGTGTGGAGGGTCATTGGAAATTGTTACATGTTCCCACGTTGGTCATGTCTTTCGCAAAGCCACTCCTTACAGTTTTCCTGGAGGAACAGGTCATGTTATCAACAAGAACAACAGAAGACTAGCTGAAGTCTGGATGGATGAATTTAAAGATTTCTTCTATATCATATCACCAGGTATTTGAATGCTGCTTTCCTATTGTATGTTTTAGGTTCCTGTTGTATGTTTGTGACAGGATAGCGTCACGGCTCAAGATGTTACTGGCAGGAATTAGAGACTCTGAGACAGAAGCTGCAGTTTAAAGTGCAAAGCACACATTTATTAAACAAAAAGACACAAAGAAAAAGGCACAAGGACCAAAACAAATGGCTAACAAAAACAATACAATGTAGGCTGGGTCTTTGCCTTCACTATACGGTGCACTAACATCTACACAGAGGTTAATATTATTATTATTATTATTACTACTAACTACTAACTACTAACTACTAACTACTACTACTACTACTACTACTACTACTACTACTACTACTACTACTACTACTACTACTACTACTACTACTACTACTACTACAAGAAACACTCCCCTAACTCCCTCCAACAAACAAATGCTTTCTGGCTTCTTTTATACATGTGGCCCCTCCCCATTTAGCACCATTACCTAATTGGGGAATGGCCACACCTGTGATTGCTTGCAGGGATAGATTTAACCCCATCCCTGCCAACCTTACATTCCCCACCCACACTATTTACAGCAGCAGGCCTTCTGCCCTGCCACAACTTTATATGTTCAAAACTAGTTTGCTGAGATGTTGTAAATTCGTCAGTTTGAGACACGAAGGTCTGATGATCCCAAAGAATGAGACTGGAGGGCTGGAGGGTGTAAGGCAGGGGTGGGGAATCCTGGTCCTGGAGGGCCGGTGTCCCCCATGGCTTTTGTTCCCTAAATTATTTAATTGGACCAATTATTACCAATTATTGGTCTAATTAAGTAATTTGGGGCACAGTTGGAACAAAAACCAGGCGGGACATCGGCCCTCCAGGAACATGAATTCCCCACCCCTGCTGTAAGGAAATGCAGAATGTGCATAGTAATAGAGATGACAAAACCAGGAGGAAATAGTTTCAAACTGAGCTGTTTCAGTGAATACAGATAATGTATCTGTAGCACAGAACATTATATTGTTCTGTGTGGATAACATAACATTTGCATGTGCTAATGTAGTAAATGTAACAAAGGAAATGGCTACGTTTTGTTTATGTGGCTGCTGTTAATTAAACATGCAATATGAAAGCAGACAAAAAAAAATTGTTCAATCTGTGTCATGAAACTAAAATGTAAGTTTGAAATACAGACGGACTAACAAACAGACTCAGGTCTCCCCATATACCCTCAGAATCTGATACACTCAAGTCTGATACTGTAGAAAGTAATATCCAGTAATAGTTTTCTGCTTTGCTTGAAGTTCTCATCTTATCCTATGTTTTAGCAAATCTGGCGTGTCTATTTCTATATTTGTATCTGAAAATGTTCCCAAATCTCTGAATGTGCATTCCAAGGCGGTCCTGCAACTGTAAAAATGTTCCTGCAGTTCTTTGTCTGTTTAATTAAAGTTCCACAGAGCTGTCCGGATGTACACAGAGCAGTCTGTCTTGGAAAATCCAGTAGTTCTCATTCTTAAACCTCTCCATGAAACTGAAATATTATCTCACTGTTTCTAGATGCAGGGGTGTCAACCCAGTAGACCACAACTGACATGATTGTTGATGTTCCTCAAATAAATCAGCCTTCAGTTGAAATAAACTAGGCTACAAGCTGGCAGCAGTGAAAGCTAGGATCCCTCCCACGGAAGAATCAGCCCCAGCTAATAAGTTACACATCCTCCTATCTGAAAAAATGAAGGATATAAATTCAGCAGTGGTGCTTTGTTTGAAGTAGATCTAGGCGTGCAATAAAATGAGTTTTTTTTTTTTTTTTTTTTTTTTTTTCCCCCTCATAGGCAACAGTGAAAGTTTGCTTTCCTGTCCACTCCACTGAGCTGCACAGTAATTTACATTTCTCCAAGCTTTTGTTTCCATTGAATGACTTGAAAGCTTGCCAGTTTGCTCTGGTGTTGAGGTGAAATATTTTGGAAACAAGGAAGCTTTGTTTAGAGCAGTTGAATACATTTTATAAAGAATATATGTTTTTATTTGCGCTTGGTATCAGAACCTATAGGTTCACATTCCAGTCCAGATGTAGTTTCATTAAATTTAAATGTTGCGTTAATAATTCTTAATCCCGACATTCCTCTATAATTTTCAATAGGTCATCTGACGTAGCTTGTAAACCAGTATTATTAAAAAAACAAAAACACTTCTGATACTAGAGGGATGGAAATAAGACTCCCGATTGTACAGTACTTTGATCCGTTTATGATTGTTAGTTCATTGGTACAGTATTGCTTTGGAAATAAATTCATTGCACAGTATTTTGTCAGTAGCACAGTGTCTTATACAAGAAAAGATCAAAGTCAACAGTGTACTGCTGCCAATGAGGCTAATCAGATTGAGGCAACAGAGGAATAAGTGATACCAAAAATGATCTATCAGATGAAGCAGAACATTGAAAATGTCATCCTTGTGATCAAGATTCAGGTTTTTAAAATAATTTTCACTGACACTGTCTGAAAGGCACAAGTATAGAATTTGTCAAAGTTACCAGGAAGTTTTAGCTTTGCCACGAAGAGCCAAAGCGAATAGTTACAAACAAAGGAGTTGATTTTCAAAGCATTTTCTGCCTTTAATTCACTCCTAGTTTTTTACATTCATGGTATATTAGAAACAAATAATTTGAGGGTGCAAAGGTTGTTTGATCCTTTTTTATTTACTGTATTGAAACCATACATTATTATTGTTATTATTATTGTTAGTTTTTAGTTAACATGTTTTAAAATGCGGCTCAATTGTGAATTAGCCCTCTTTCCACTGTCTCATAGAATTAAACATGCATTATCTAAACACCCTTTTGTACATTTTAAAGCTATTTCCCGCTTATTGGAATGGTGGTGTCGTGATAAAATTGTTTTGAGTATCGCTTTTCATTGGAAAACTTTTTTGCATGATCCACAGCAATGTGTGTGTGTGTGTGTGTGTGTGTGTGTGTGTCCTCCCCCGGCTCAGAGGGTCCATCTGGTGGTTAATGTTTGTAATGCAGCTAGGTCACACATTAGTCTGCAGAACTACATTACAAATCATGACTAGGTATTTTGTTGTCAGGAGCACTGCTATTACGAGTGTATAACTCCTAATGAAGTCTGCCAGAATCATTTATTTCTCTGCAATTCCTTGTGTTGATATGTGGTTTTGATGGTTTTCAAAATACATTATTTATATAAATATAATTGTGCCATCTGTGTTTTAGTGTTCTGCTAATGCTGCATGTATTTAATTTTAAAGAAGAATAACTCTGTCATATTCAATTGGGTTTAAATCAGGCTAAAGCTGCACAGACTTGTGTTTCACAAGTATCTTGTTGCAATGTGGTGATGCTCATATGCATTGCCACATATAGTGTCTAATAGTTTGTCTTGAATGGAGATAAATATGCTCCATCTTTCTCTGACATCCTGCTCAGGCTGTGTCCAGTGACCTTCACATACAAGTTATCTACGCAAGACAGCTGTCGAATATTATTTTAACGTCATGGTTTGGTACATAATAATTGTGAAAACATAAATATAAACAGCATGCCAGAAATAACGTCAGACCAGTCACTATATGGAGCATCTAATGCACCATGCCACTATTGTTGGTGATTATTATCAAAATTATCAACGGTAGCAGGAATAAAAGATTGAGCCTCATCTCATACAGGCAAGTTCTAGCCATGTTTTGAAGCAGAGAACTTTCTCAAGTGATGTGTGATAGTCAGGCCATATTAGTGGGATGAGCAAAAGGGAGACTAGTGAGCTAACCAAATGAGTAGAACTATGTGGAATTTAGTATCACAGTTTTGGAAGGGCAGGGATAAAACATGTGTTGCTGGCAGAACAAGGAGGGTGAGTACTGAGCCTAACTGTGAAGTTAAACGCCCACTCTGTGAAAAATGAAAACAAATCCTTGTAGAAGGACTACCCTGACAGCTTTCTAATGTTATCATCCACACTAGTGGTTGCCCCTAAACATTTGATTATGTACTGAAACTTCTGTTCTCTGCCTATCAGTTAAGACTTGAAAAACTTGCTAACCTAGAATTATTGTACAGTACTGCAATTTCACTAATGACTTCATAAAATTGGGAAGGAGCTGCTTTGGTGAAAATGAAGATGTACTGTAGTTTACAGAATTAATATGTATTATGGACACTGCAACTTTGTAAGTGATCTTTACTGTGTACTGTAGTACCCTGGCTTATGTTTTTTAACTGCAGTTTGGTTTGTTACCAAGTTGTTTCTATTTCCTTTCTACTAGAAAAAGCTACTCGGTGCAGTGATTGTGTTGTAATACATGACAACATGTACATTTCTTTGTGGCACCAATAAATCAGGGTAATATTAAGGGAATGCTTGATGTATTTCTGTTACAGGTGTAGTCAAGGTTGATTATGGAGATGTGTCACAGCGGAAAGCCCTAAGAGAAAGACTCCAGTGTAAACCTTTTTCATGGTATCTGGAAAACATTTATCCTGACTCTCAGATCCCAAGAAGATATTTCTCACTTGGTGAAGTATGTATTATTTCTTGTATATTTAATTTTTTAGGCATTGCACTGGTTTGTTTTGACTATCCGACTGAATGACGTTGTATAGTTAAATAATGTAGTCATGCTAATGCTAATGTTATTCAGCAGAGTAAGGGCAGATCAGTAGCCAGAAATGCAAATACATACAGTGCTGCTTGAAAGTATGTGAACCCTACATGGGGTGGTCTTTCTTTTCTTATATTGTAGACAAAGAACCTTCTAAATCCTTCATCCACCTGAATAAGACACACACAAAAAATAAGATATATTTTCATTATTTATTTAACAAAACATGTTTATGTAACAGAAACTCAAAAATCCTTGTGTGCAGAAGTAAGTGAACCTTTTGATTCAGTAACTTGTGGCACCTCCTTTAGCAGCGATGACTTCAACCAAACATTTCCTGTAGTTACTAATCAGTCCCTCGCATCTTCCATGAGGAATTTTTGCCCATTCCTCCTTACAGAACTGCTGCAACTGCTTCACATTTGAGGGCTGTCTTGCATGAACAGCCCGCTTCAGGTCTTGCCACAACATTTCTATTGGGTTCAGATCTGGACTTTGACTTGGCCAATCCAAAACAAAAATTGCTTCCTTTTAATCCATTCTTAGGTAGATTTGCTGGAATGCTTGGGATCATTTTTTGCTGTCTGTCATGCTTCGTACTGTATATCTGGAATGTTCAACCAACATTATGGGGAAAATAGGAGCCACAAACTTACTGTGCTATAACCGATTCTGCATTATAACAGGTTGTGTTATAACAGAGTAGCACGCTGATATCTTCCTAAAAGTGCTTGATTTACACCAACAACAACACACCAAATAGTTATCTTTTGCTAATTAGCGTATTCTTCAGCTTATCTTCCATTGATCATCGTATTTGAGAAGACTTAGCATCACATTTTCGTTAGTTGCTCACCCAAATTTCACATTAGACCCCACCTTAAAAACAGGGCTTGTTCTATAAAAACATAGGCTGCAATGGTTGAAAAAGTATGTTATAGTCAGATGCAAATTAAGTATATGCAGCTTTGCATAAGATGGTTCATTAATTTAAAAAAGTCATTACATTGGTTTCTGAAAACATTTTCAAGTTTCTAATTTACATAATAATTAGCAGAGCAAAATGTTGTTTCTAATTAAATGAGTTCCATTACAGAGTATCCGTGTTGAAATCCATGTTGAAAATTTGTGGGGGTAGAAATGGCGTTTCTCAATTTCCTTTATGTAATGTGTCAGTCACACTCATTAAAAACAGACATGCTTGCTACACAGCCACACAGAAAAGTCAAAAGTACCCTTGAACACAAATACTATGTCATTAAAGGGATTAAATGCAGAAAATAAGTTATTTGTAATGTGTAATATATTGATGATGTAAAATTGTAAGGAATGCAACTCACATACAGCAGAACAGTAAATGATCAGGCACTAGATAATGTTAAATACTCATTTGTTGTACCAGATTCTTGGAATGCAGATTTGTATATTCTTTGTTCTGAACTAAGGAAATTAAAGAATTAGGGCAAACTTATTTGACACAAACATGTGTAAACAGTGAAGTAGTTCAGAAGATCAAGAATTAAATGCTATGGTTCATACAGGGTTTTATTGGTATCAAAGTGCTTCCTTATGGCTTAACACAGAAAGTCATGTATTTCATGGTGGGTTGCATGTTACCAGTGAGGTTTCTGGTGCATTGTGTTCCTGGCAACCAAGTCTTCTTCCTGAAAAAGGGTGGGACTGTTACACTCCTGACAGTGAAATCTATGTTCATAATAATAATAGTAATATCATCTTTATTTTCATATAGCACCTTTCATGGTGGACCACCATCACAAAGCACTTTACAAGATACGAGACTAGGGTGTGTGAACTATGCATCAGCTGCAGAGTCACTTACAAGAACGTCTCACCCGAAAGACGGAGCACAAGGAGGTTAAGTGACTTGCTCAGGGTCTCACAATGAATCACTGGCTGAGCTGGGATTTGAACCGGGTACCTCCTGGTTGCAAGTCTGTTTCTTTAAAAACTGGACCACATAGCTTCCAATATGTTATGGACAACTGTAATGTATTCACAAGTGAATGGAACAGTGACTCTTCTAGCTCAAATTAATTGTATTAGTGAATTATACTGGAGGTGAGGATGTTAAACCAGGAGAATTTACAAATTTTACACTGACTGCCATTATAATGTCTAACACGAATATGCTGGAGGCATTCATAAGGTCCATTCGTGTATATGTCACATTTACATTTTATATCTTTATCCTACCTCCGTTGTGGTGAAACTTGGTATGGATGTCCCTTAGTAAAATGGGCTGATTGGTTGGGCTGATTTTTTGTATGTTTTCGGCATGTTATTGCTTGTCCAGGCTATGGAAGTCTAAATAGTGAATTTGGACTGGCTTGTCCAATGTCATGTTTTTTTCTATTCCAGGTCATGTGTGGTTCTGCTGTTGTAATATGATATGTATATCCTTGCCAAAGGATGCTTATTCGTTTGTTTGTTTGCTTGTGTCCTCTCTGTATAGATCAGAAATGTTGAAACCAACCAGTGCTTGGACAACATGGGAAGAAAAGAAAATGAAAAAGTAGGAATATTTAACTGCCACGGAATGGGCGGAAATCAGGTAAGACAGTTGTTTTTATGAAATGAAAATGTGAATACTGTTATATCATTTTCATATTGATAAGATATTTTGAGCTGCTTATTGGAAAAGCAGGGCACTGGTTTGCTGCTAGAATTAAATACTTTGTTTCTGTACTCCTAAAAACATCTGATTTCACTGGCATATTTTTAAACATGACTATTATATATGTAGTGAATCAGAAATCTTAATAACCAGCAACACGTTCTTCTTCAGGTACTTCACCTTGTGTACAGCTGACACTTCTGGAACTGAACATTAAATCAGCATGAGGGAACGAGAAGCTGTTGTGAATTTACTCTGTAATATAGAGAGAGCTGCTTAGCTAATGCATGACATATTTTGGATAGATGTGCAAGTGTCCATTTTTTTTGTACATTTTAAAATGACAAGCTTCCCCATCCAGTGATTTTGTAAAAGTTCTTACAGTATGTCTACCCAAAGTTATTTCATTTCTAGGAAATAGTTAAGGCTTAAGTGCAAAAGTGGCATAGATGATGATCAGTCATGGCAATTAAAAACTATTAGGGTCAGATACATTTCAGTAAGCTTTGCCAGAAAAAATATGGTGCTCTTTTTCCTTTTGCACTACCCTCTAAACAATACTCCACAATACAGTTTTTTGTGACCAACAAAAAACCAACTAATTTGCTACTGTACGTTAAGCCCCATTAATCAAAGTATTTTCAGCAAAATGCCATTTAGATGAACAATGCAACAAAGAACTCTGAACTTTGATTTAAGGACTTGGAGGGTTAAGTCAATGTAAGTGTTTCTAAGTTGTTTGTTAAAAGTTATTTAACAGTTTACTTTGTACTTCCACAAATAATGGTACAAATTGCAGCTTCAAACCATTAATGCAAAATGACTACTTTTACTCCATTAGCATGTGAGTTAAAATAACTTTTTAGATTTATCATGTACAATGTAATCATAAAACAAATTAAAACATGGAAAACAGAAGGATAATGAAAATGGGCTGGCAAGTTTATGCTATTCGATAATTCATTTAATTCTGATTTTCACAGCTTTTTACCCCTGAAAAACAAATAATGTTAGTAATTTATTAGGTAATGATTTAGATACAATTATTGAACTCTCAAGTACACACACGTTATTTTTATAACAACACATGTATGCCTTTGTAATAGATTATTATGGCAGTTTCACATGAAGTGCTGTTTGGTTTTGATTAAACCAAGGCATATGGGCATTCGACAGTGACAAATATAACTGGTGGCTTCATGACAAATACCCTGAACCACTGATGATGAAATGGCCTGGAGCAAGAATGCGTGGCAGTTAATCAAGTTTCAAGACCCTCTAAACCGATGTGTTCATGCCATGCGTGTGAAATTTAAGAAAATAATACATTCATCAAAAAGTATTGTTTTATTAGGTTTTTTTTTTTTTTCTGATAACAGCCAGCAAATATTAATGATAGGGTGCCATTCCTAATTAATTAATACAAAAAAAACAAGATTTACAATTAAAACTTTGCTGAATCAGTAATTAGAAATAACTTAAATGTCTACAGCTATTTCAGAAATATGATTTATACATTTTTTTTTTTTTTTTAAATATGTGGAAAATGTGTTTTGAATCTTCTGACAGGCTCTTATTCTAATAGTTGTGTTCATAATCTGACTACGAACCCATAAATTAAATATAAATTCTATGCCTAACAGTCTTGTTGCTAATTTCAATGTCATCGATGTGCTTAAAAAAACATTTAGAGCTCAGTCTATATACCACGTGTTATATGTAATGATTACATGTAAATGAGAAGTTCTGAAGAACACATGGCTTTTGCAGGTATTTTCCTATACAGCTGACCAGGAAATCAGAACAGATGATCTCTGTCTGGATGTTTCAAGGCTTAATGGTCCTATACTCATGCTGAAATGCCATCACATGAGAGGAAATCAGCTGTTTGAGTATGATGCACAGGTATGTATAGGATCTGTGTGTTGCTTAGCACTCCGGTAATTGAAGATGCCCCAGCATTCACTAGCTAAATATGGTATAATGTAATTATTTGGTATAATTGACTAGAGTCTGAACTGAAATACTGAAAAGTGAAATGTTTACAAATATAAATTTGTAATACATTCTGTGTATATGTAGTACTAGGGAAGGGTAAAGGAATATTTGAATGAGCCTTGTTTTTATTATTGTTATACTGCTATTTTAAATAGGATCTCTTGATATCTCTGCTTATTATAGTGCTAGTGGATGTATTAAAGAATTACTCAGTCTAAAGCTCTTTCTTTATCCCTGAATTCTTGGTTAAATTGTGGGGTATGTAGATATCAATACAAACGGCTTGTTCTGACTGTCAGTTATTCTAGCCGGAGGTTTATCAGTGCTTATTTTCTTGCGTTTTATTAAAAAGCAATATGGATGAAACATACAACTGTAAAATAAAGAAAATAATAATAAAAACAACAAAAAAAAAGAAATACTTGCATTAATTTGTTCCACCAGGTGGAGCTAAAATACAATTATAGAAATTCAAGGCGCAAAACTTCTAATGAGTCCTGTGTTTTGGATGGTGTACTTCATCTTAATTATACTGACATAATGTCACATACTGTCAAACAAACACCTGACAAATACATTGAGGATTTGGTTAATTTTGTAAAAACTGGAGTATTGTATATTTTCTTTTCAAACAGTATGTAGGCAAATGGGAATATGATTTTAAGGTAAGTGTTTTTTATCATTGCCATTTCAGGTTAAGAGACTCCCTGTGGTGTGTTTTACAGTACTAGAAACCTCCCAACCACATTCAAATGTTATATTGGTAGAATTTCGACCAATGGATGTTTTTATGCTTCATTTATTCACATAATGAACGTTGAATATTTTATGCTTAAATAAATTAGTATTTAAAGAACAGTATTTGACAAGCGTAGTGCAGCCCAATTCTTTTCCTGTCAATCAGATGTTGTATGTAGAGGAAATAAGTGGCACTATTGCTAAGCAGACATTGTTCTAAGAATGATCATAAGACCCTATATAGTTTTGAATACAAAAATTGAAAAGCTTTTAATATACCCTGTATTCAGCTGGTGGAGAGACTAACATTAACAGTAAAATTATGTCTTGACAAAAAAATATATATATATTTCACAGTGCATTACCAGCAGTACTAAGTCTATTTATCCTTTTCAACTTGTTCATTGATCTTATTGGCAATATTGATCAGTCATCACATGAAAAGGAATATCATCCCCATTTAAATATATGTAAACATACAAGAAAAGAACACTAACAAGCAGCACTCTTCAATTGTTGTGAAATAACAAGAAGCTTCAATGGGAAGTAGTGACTGTGCCTCAGAATCTGACATGTTTCTTGTGTAATTGTGTTTATTAACTTTGGCCCTGACCACACTATGCTTTTCAAACCATATTATTTGCCTTTTAAACTGGCTTAAAAGTGTACTTGAGAACCGTACTCGAGACCACCTCTGGAAGCAGTCTTGAGCTCGGCTCAAAATTTGATCGCATCAGGTAGTGCGGTTTGTCAGAAGCGTGGACGCTGTAATACCGAACTAGATTTTTTGTCTATCCTCCAATATCCCCAAATGCTTTCTGTTTTTTGGCATGTGGGCATTACAAATACAATACTCTGATCAGGAGCACGAAGGAGTTGAGAATGACTATCAATGCTGCTGTGCCGTATACAATTTCTGAGGCTTGTTGTAAAGTGGTGGATCATGGAGCAACGTGATCAGATGCCAAAATCAAGGGCACATATGGAGCGACGAAACTTCAGAGTTTAAAACTAATCGCGCACATTATGATAAAATGTACCTTGTGTAAGAAACAAAGCCATAATGTTCACACTAAGAAGCGTTATGTCTTCCATTGGCACAGGCTCCATATTTGCTGGGTTGTAAACATAACATCCAGTGCATGGTGGGATAATGTCATATAAGTCCCACAGTCCTTTGCACTGCTAGAAACTGAGACTGAACTATTTTAATAGTGTTTGTACGCATTAAGCCCTGACTAAACATTAAATGGTACTTTAGTCTGGACGCTTTTGAGCTGGATTAATTCAAACGTTTTTGAGTGCGTTCTCAAGATCAGTTACAGTATGTACTGTGGACAGGGCCTGTCTAGGTCAAACAGGTCATATATAACAACACATGGCAACATAACATAAAAAAAATTACAAATAAACAAATACATTTATTTTGTAATAATCGATATAAAATGTGGACAAACACGTTTTTAAAGCTACAGTATTGCCACTAAATAAAATACATTCCCCTAATTATGAAAGATATTATTATTGGTCTTTTGCACTTCACTTGATTGTAAAACTTTTTCTTCAGCATGATTTTAGCAATTTTTTAGCCACGCAGTTCCTCCTACTGCCAAAATTAACTTAAAATGTATATTTTAGTTGTGATAGCAAATTCTTGTTAATAAACCCTAGTTAGAAACCAGTGATATCACAAAGATTATGCAAAACAAGTCTCTTTAGTTTCAGTATCCATGTACAATTGTCAGTGTTCTATTTTAACTTTTTTTTTTCCCCCCATCCATTGTTTTGTATTGTGTGTGTGTGTCTTTGTTTTGTTTGAGTGAATTTATACAAGTAGTTTAGATATCAGTACAGTGCTACTGAGTGTGTGCACATTTCAAACAGCTTAATTTCAGTTCCGTCATCCTTCACTTGTTCTGTTGTCTCTTTTACCGTCATCCAGACACACACTTTTCTTCATATCATCACCCAGTCATGTCTAACAATTAGCAGACTGTCGGATGGGAGTTATAGTCCTACTGTGGAGGACTGTCGCGGCAGCCCTATACAAACATGGATTCTAAGAAACTACACAAGATTTGAAGTGTTTAGGAACATCTTTCTCAGCCCTACGGATTATTTTCTTTAACAGTTCTATATCTGTCCAGGTCAGTACTCTAGTCATAGGCAGTGTGTGTTGTGGTATTGATTTAGCCAGTTAGTATTGTGTTTCCTTAAGCCTCCTCACTGAAACTCTCTTGTTTTATTGTGAATGTGTAATATTTGGTCAAGATTTCATGTCCCGAGGCAGTTGGTCTGCTCAGTAACGGGGTTCCTTGTTGCTACAAAACATAAATCAATCATATTTTGGAATATTATAACCAATTCACATATGTACAGAATGGGTTTTTATCTGTATGTTTTGGTTTATGCACAAATTGGCACAGCTGCAGGTAAAAATGCTAGGAATTACATCACTCGCAAACCCCTTTTAAATAGTGCTGTAATTACGAGTTTGGGTTTAATAACCTGGGTTCACTGGGTAAGGCAAGAACAAAAACATATTGAGCAAATGATGCTTGAAGTAATAAGCTCAGAAGCTGCAGATGAATCCCCATTAACAGCTGTGCTTTTTTACAATGCACAGAAAGATAGCAAGTGGACCCTGGGATTCATTATACAGCAAGGCAGAATGAAATTTAATTTATATGTTCAGTAGTCGGATGCTGTCGAGTAATGTTTATGCAGCCACACGCTTGTATATGCTTTTGAAATGAAATAAAACCTTTTGTTGGCTTTGCGACAAATAATCAAAGCAGATATGGAGGGGGGGGGTGGGGGGGACTCATGGCTGTCAACAGCCCTGGTTATCTAACATTTCACGAGGGTTGTTGCTAGGCACTGCGTAATGTTTTCCATCACTGCTGCTTTTTGCATTTTTGTGCTTAGTGTTTGTTAAGGTGGGGGATTGGTAGTCTGGCACCTCAATCCTTCCATCTGTCAGAACAGGTGGAGCACAGGGAGGCAATCTGCCAGACTCCCCCAACACCCTCAGTGTGCTGCAGCCCAGAGCAGGTGGGGCTACTAATTACTCGGGTAGTAGGTTAATTAAGTACTTTTTTTGGGTCTTGGCTTCCAGTTGTGCATTACCACTGTCACTTCAGGGCACAGTGTAAGATAAACAGGAACAGTTTTTCCTTATGGCACAGCATATATGATTGTAAACTGAACTTTTCATGAGGTCCAGTAGAGTAGACATTTGCTGTGATGAAAGCTAGAGGCAATACTCTGTGTTGTGGGATGGCAGCTGTGCAAACACATATGCTAGGTTTTTAATAATTACTTTTATTTAATTACCATTGGAAAGAAATACAATATGAAAGTGTCCCTTGTGTGTTTAATATTATGGAGAAATGCACCACATATTTAATAATTGCCAGCATTTTTAAGGTGAAGAGATAGACAAGGTTTAATTATCAAGGTAATAATCAAGGTAAAACACAGACTTGTTATTTGATCATGCTTGGTTTTATAAGTCTGAATACAATTCATTAGTGCAGTGCATTGCTTGTACCATTCAGGAAAAATAAAACCATTTTAAAGAATAGCTGGTCCCAGTCTCATAAAACAATATGACACAGGGATATACAAATTATTTTTTTTGTTTGTTTTTGTGCCTATTGAGGTGTTAGCTAGCCTTTAGTTTTTATATTGTTTAATTTAGTTTTTCTCATACAGCGAGAAGAGACGTACACTAGCATTTCCTAAACAAAAATACACAAAGGTGTTAAAATTATATCATTTAATTTGTCATTTTATTAATTGGACCTGCCTCTTTAAATCTTTATAGAAAATATGTATTGAGATGGCTGAGGCTGTTTACTGCTTTAATGGCTCTAGTTAATTCCTAGAGCAGCCAGGGACGCCAGTAACCAGTCATGCCATCATTTTCTACTGCCAAGAGCCCTTGAAAGATTTTAAAGCTGTTACTTCTAATATTAGACACTTATTCAGTTTATGATTTGATAGTTTTTTAAAGGACAACTTACTCTTTATTCAGTAGTTGAAAGCGGTGTGGGTTCTGTTTACTGCTCTTTTAAGATCAGAACCTGCAGCTTATCAGACTGGCACATACATCTAACCCTTGGGTTCTCGCTCATAAACCATGAAACTCAAAGGCTGACCCTGTAGAGACGTGATTTGATATGAATATTACAGCACACACACATCACTGAAGTTATTATTTAGTTTTTATTATCTCTCACTTTTTTCTTACAAAGACATACCAATTGCTGTTACATAGCCGCACGCAGTCACTGGAAAAGGAAAGGCTATACAAATAACACAGCTATTCGCTTTTACCAGAGATCACAAAATAAAATGCCAAATATGAATGGTACAACATTTGAACATTCTCACTGACGTGCTTGAAATCATATATTTTTAGACTGGTTATACTTGTCGAAATAACAAGTAAGTGACCCTTTCTAAATAAAATGTGTCATTTAATTCCTGGTTCTGACAACCACTTAGGATATGGTAGGGAAAGCCACCAGGTAATTGAAATGCTAATGTCTACTGACTTGCAGTAGCCACTGTTTTAGTAGGTTAGTGCCGAGGGGCAGTTGATTTCCTGGTGCATGACAATGTAGTGTGAATGTGGAGGATGCAGTGCTTGTTTCACAGGTAAGTGTTTCTATTACAAGACAATTAGATTTTTTTGAATATTCATCAAGGGAATACTTTTCTTCTGACAGCACAGAGGAAGGGGGGGAGGGAGATTTGTACTGTTAATTAGCAACATGTAATACAGTACATAACGTGGCAAAAAAGTAGAGTATCCTTGGAACACGATGTATTGTTGAGCTGTATCTAAGGTTCATTCATTTCACAGTGGCTGACGCTTCGACATGTCAACAGTAACCAGTGTCTGGATAAGCCGTCCGAGGAGGACAAAATGGCGCCCACCTTGAGGGACTGCCATGGCAGCCGATCTCAAGAGTGGCTGCTGCGGAACATGACCTTGAGTGCCTAAAGCCTGAAAAGACTTCTTTCATTCTGACAGTATCTACAGGGTTCCATACTACTACAATGTGTGTGGATTTTCTTTTTTCTGATGAAGCGCTGTCAACCATTTTGACCTTCTTGGAATCAAAGAAAGCATTTTAGCGATATAGAGTAGCAGCTGTAATCAAATTATTATTATTTTATTTGTTTTATTTTTTTCCATAAAACATGCTCAAAACATGTTCATGCTGGCTCCAAGTCTGCATCTGCTGACAGGAAAGAAAAACACAATAGGTGTAGAAATAATGTGGTATTGCAACAAAAAGGTGTTCTCTTACTTTATTTTCCAGTTGCTTAGGTAATGACATTCATTTCAGCTTGGCAGGAACACAATACAAAATGTAATGCCTTAAATAAAGTAACTTAATAATACAAATAATTAACGCAAGAAATAGTTTTGACACTGAAAGAGAATGTTCTTGCAAAACGAATATATTTAAAGGGTACAGTATAACACTGTATATAGTTTATGATTAATTGATCTAAAAACCTATTTAACTAATTTACTGTTATTTATGACAAGTATCTTGTGGTAACAAGTAATTAATAATAATATAATAGAAGCCTGTGTATATCTTGCATACTGTATGTTTTTAGAAAATGTGGACCAAAATAATGGAGAAATTGTTCATTTGGAAATTAATCACTGTGTTTGATTTAATCAAGTGACATTCAGTTAAACTTTGTAGAAGTGCAGTATATATCTGTTTTAAATTAAGGGCTTATCAGATGTTACTTTTTTGCCGTTTTTCTTAACGCAGTAGTGTGTAAAAGGCAGTTTGATTGATTACACCTAGAACAAGAAAATACATTAAGCCAGGTATTCGGTTGCTCTGTATTTCTGATTGAATCCCCAGAGTACTCTCTACAATTACATTTTGTGAAGCTTTGTTATCTTCTGTATCATTTTAATGTTTAATGGTATGCATATCACTGGTTTTATCTTTTTTGAAAAAATTATTTTGTATGCTTTGATTTAAGTAAATTTGAAAAATCAGGGACTATACATTTTACTGTTCCTTGTTTACTTTCAAGGGAAATTTCCAGGAATCTGATGAGGGGAGGGACGGTGGGGCAGCAAAAAAAAAACAAAAAAAAAAAAACCTTCCATTCCGTATGTATGCTGCAGTCCCCTGAACATGGAAGAAATCCATTAAAAAGCATTGTAATGTTTTTTTTTTTTAATTATTTGCTGCGAAGTATTTTGACTGAATCCTTGGTTATAGAAAGTAGTTTTGAAGTAAACTACTGAATGTGAAGATTATCTGAAGCAGTGTTTAAAAAAGGAATGTATTGTATTCCCACAGAACAGCATACCTGTAACCAGAAGGCTGTTGTTTTATTACATTTATAAAATGAGTGTTGCCTGATCTACTGTAAAATGTAAAACCTGTGCTGGTTTGTGCTGCTTATGGGAGGGGGCATTTGTTATCTGTCTAATTGCTTGTTTTTTTATATCTTGGTATCTCTGGATATATAATTATCTGCTCTTCAAATATATGCAAATTTATTATAATTATCAGGATGTCCCTCAAGTGCAGCGGTACTCTAAATGGTATACATTTATAACCATTAACCTCAAACCTTGTCTGGGATTTTATATAGAGTGCCTGCCCAGTGGCTTTTTAGCTTAGCCCAGTAACACAAAAGAGCACCAGTATGTGTTTGGTAGGCCAGGGTGTTTGTGTTGCCTGTAATGCTGCAAAACATGAAATGTGGTAGGAAATGTAGTTTACCACTCAGATGGTACATGCCCCCATTTAAAACCAGTAAAATATTTGAGCTGACTTTAAATCAGTTTTCTTAACAAAAAAAATCAATGCATTACAAAAGAACCCATTTTTCCAATTCTGCAGTTAATGTGTGTACAAAAGAATATATTTTTAAAATAAATCTCATCAGAAAAAGCTGAATGCAAGCCCAGCAGCAGAATGTTGACTTACATTGTACTTTTCAAATATTAATTACTCTTTTTTAATGCCTGATTTATAGGAATTCTGTTTTCTTAATTTACAAAAATAGTTAAGAATAGTTTCTTCATTTAAAAAAAAAGAAATCTACAAAAACAAAATCATATCTACAGTATTATGAGTACTATAACCAGTTGGTACAATTGACTTTAACACAGTTAATTGCTGCATGTATTTTACCTTCAGGGTTCTTTGTTTTGTTGGAGTTTGATACCAATGAAAAGGATTATAATGTTGGGTATTTTAAAAACCCTTCATGCTGCTATTGCCAGTGCATGGTACAGCAAATAAAAGAAAGTAGATTGTGCAACAAGAGTTAAACAATAAGCCTTTATCTGGGGTTAGTTATCCTTCCCGTAAAATGTAATATTTGTATACAAAATGTGTAAGTTCATCAGTTTAGTTTTTCTTCATCTAGCTTTAAGCTTCATGGACCTCATGCACAAAACTTCAAGGACTGTTTAAGAAATGTTTTTATGACTTTCTTTGGTAAGTGTTTATCAGAGTGTTAAATCAGTGTTTTGAAATTACTATACTAAACCCTCTATAAAACGGTTAATAAAAGTTGCAAAAAGGCAAAAATAGACCTATTCCTAACACTGCAGGAAGAGACCGCTGCAGGAGGGCAAGCAGAGGTGGTTAAAAGGAGACCGCGACTAACACTTGTTTTAGTTAGCGGGGGGGAAATCTGGGCAACCCTGTCGCAAGTACAGCGAGGTGACAAAAGAACATTATTCTCTTGTCCCTCGCAGAATTGTGGTGGCAGCAAGGCACTGCTAAAAGCAGAACTTTTCTTTGTAGTTTGATTTTACAGTGGTTGTTTTTCCTTTTTTCTTTCATCATTTGGTTTTGAACTTTGTTTGCTTTCCAGCACTTGCAGGTGCAAAAGAACTGTCAGTGAACTGAAAACAAAATACCATTGTTGGTAAGAAGAAAATAAAGCAGAGCGCCTGTGTGGCGTTTCAACCAAAAGTCTGTGTCTCTGCTTCTATTAGTGATTCACCCACACACCCCCTCTCACAGATGTGTTACCTGCGTTTTTTCTGACTGGTTTGTGTACTGGAACCAGATATAATTTCATGGCTTCTAGAATGTTAGGTGTGCCACAGAAACTTGCCTTTAGATCTGAAGGTAGCTGCAGCTCACAAAAGGGCGATATGACTAAAAGAGGCATAGGAGAGAGAAAAGAAAGAACAGATTAAAATAAGCAGGTCCCATATTTAAGTTTTAGAGCCTGCCACCTCACATCTAGAATAGCGGAAAACATTAAATCTTTCCCCCAACCTATATAGTACTTAAAGTAGGTGTTATTAGTTTTTTTTTTTAATGCTTCATGGAAAATCCTGCATCTTTAGATTCCTACAAAAGTAATCAAAAAATATAGTCTTCTTGAGGAGTACATATTTCATATATGAATCGGTCAAGAAAATAAGTGAAGCAAGGTTGGATAGGAAATATGACTATATATTTTGTTTAAATATAGCTGATACAGCATTTGTAAATAAATATTGACTTAAATATTTTGTTTCAGTATAGCTGATACAGCATAAGTAAATAAATAACACAATGTTTTTGAAGTTCATACATCCTAATCAAAGTTTTTTTTTTTTTTTTTTTTTTTTTTTGCTCTATAGCTCTATAACAATTCAAACAAATACAACTTGACGCTGTAAACAAGATGGCCGGGCTATACACTGGATTATGCAGCATCTTGTTTACATCATTGAGATGAATTTGTTTGAATTTCAGAAAGTTAGAAAAGTGACATTTTACTCACCATTGTAGTGTTTGGAGCGCCTTTCTTTTGTAGTGTGTTTTGTAATTCATCTCCCCTGCACTCACAACAAGAGAAAATGGTGTTCCTTTGGAAAGGGGCAAGACTGATAGTGATTTGAACCAATCACATGAGTGAATGGAGACTATTGTCTGGCGGTGTAAGGATGTCAGGACAATAGTTCTATCTTTGTTTTCCTATGATGAGGTTTTAACCAATCACAGGCCAGAATTTTTAACCACTGATTCATCTATATATTTACAGCCCACACAACCCAAATTACCTTGGCCCTTGAGCTCCACAAGCTACAGCTCACTGAATACCTGGGAACTGCTTTTGTGATATCTGTATCTTGAATTTTATAAAGCCAACACATATTAAATTCCATGCTTTCTTTATTGCATCAGTACTTCAGCTGCAGCCCATAAAAATAATAATGTAACCTTGGATACATATGCTTCAAAATACATTACAGTGGCTCTGTAGGGGCAACCTGTTCCAATAAACATGTTCAAGCCCCAAGCCACCACTGAAAAGAGAAGCAGAGGGAATACATTTTCCACATAAAAGCTTGGTGTAACACACACTGAGGGCCTAATCCTACAAATTTATAATCCAAGGAATCAAGGACGATAACTAGCTTTTAAAAAATAAAATAAAAAACAGTTGTAAACAACTAATTTGCTTTCTTCGTTGTCTTTAATGAAACATTGGTCGAATCAGTCAATGCTTTGCAGAAGGACTAGGGAAGGCATTGTTTATAATACTCTGTAACTATCTTTGGAATGAAGGAGCATAAATATACAGTACCTGATAAACTTTCAAAATCTAAAGCATACACTGTAATTCAGTGCAAGTGCAAGTCAGATGAAAGATAGTTTTGTCTGACACCTTTTGTAAAGTGTGGTCATTAATTCTCAGCCTGTAAATATTAAAATCTAATTGAAAAAAAGTGCCCTTATTTCAGTTGTGTGTGAATTTCTGTTCAGGGAGAACAAATCTGCAGCATCAGTAAGTGCAGATTTTCATTAAGGTTACATTCAATTAGAACCACAAAACCTAGGGACAAAGAATACATATCTTAAAGATTAATTTAGCATTATGATCATGAAACAGTGACCCTTTGATCTCTTTTTTGAATTACATTTATTTAAAAAAAAAAATCTGAATGCTACAGGCACATTTTCTATATGAACTTTGTCATGTAAAATATGATTTTGTTGGGGTTGATTTTCACTTGAAATTTGATGCCTGCCTTATTACCACAGCACAGGGGGAGCAGTATGTGTCCTTTTTCATTGAGATTCCTCTGGGTATAAATGAACTCACACACCCAGCAGAGAGATTATTAACACCTACTGTACAAACTACCACATGGTTCCTAAGAATAGCTCAGGCTTGATATCTAGAACACACTGTATTCTAAAGATGTGGAGCCAACAGAGTGAACAGGTCACAGCCAAGTAGTCATTTTGGGATTGGGAAACAGCCAACTGGAAATTTAGCACTCCACAACAGCACTGGATGACAGTAAGACATGATATTATAGATATGCAGCAGTTCAGGGGTAATATTTTATTTATTTATTTTTTGTACTGTGAATCTGACATTCAGTAGCATTTGAAATGGTATTTTTCTTTTTCTGTTATCTTCAACTCAAAAGAAGTTGGAAAGAGGCAAGATAATTATTATTGAATTAGTAATTTTGAATAATCTAAATATAGGTAATAAATCACAGTGAATTATGAGCAAATGAAGCTCCCTAACACAAAATAATATTTCTCTATGCATAATTTTTCTCTAACGTTCATTATTCTAATATTCTATATTTGTTTTGTATTGTACCAAGTGCAATGTAATAACATCACTAAAGGTTCCTTGAAATGCAATTATCATAAGTGAACATATTTAAAATGCCCTTAGCTGTAAATGTTACATTTGTATGATCACTTAACCTTTAATGTCCAGTTTATAGATATTTAGTTATGAGAATGAAAAAGAAAATCATATGAGAATATAGGTAGTGATGTTAATGCCAAATTGAACAAGAATATGGAAGCACAAGCTGTCAAAAAAATACCTGACTTCAGGTTAAAGAAAAAATCTGGAAATAATTTATAGTTCTATATGAAACATTTTGTGAAGAGTTGCAAAAAAAATGTAATGTCTTAACAAAAAAAAAAAAAAAAGGACTGCTGTTCTAAACTATTTCCATAACCTTCATTGACCAGGGCAGATGCTACTCCAGCGCCTCTCAATATAACCAAGGTAATGACCCCTCACAAGTGCACGTCTGGGGGCAGGTCTGGTCTATTGAAGGTAAAGATGTTGACGGCACTGGGGCGCTAGTATTTCCGCACTTCAGTATCAAGGGGCAATTACTGTATAGGGTAAACCTAGCTGTGGGCACAGGACAGCCTGTAACACAATTATTGGTTCTCTTGTTTTGTTGGCCCGAGGTCATGAGGCTGGCGCATGATATCCCTTTTGCAGGGCACTTCAAGCTGACAAAACAAGGGAACGAATATTGGCTCGATTCTATTGGGATGGAATTCATACTGATTTGTTAAAATATGTAACCACACGCCCAGACTGCCAGCGAGTAGCACTGGGTCGAGTGCGATCCACCCCTTTGGTTCCACTGCCAATTTTTTCCACCTCCTTTGAACGCATTGCAATGTACATAGTGGGCCCTTTGCTACCTTCTGACTCTGGGTATACGCATATATTAGTGGTGGTAGATTATACAACGCGATACCCGGAGGCAGTTCCATTGAGGTCCACTAGTGCAGCTGCAATTGCCAAAGACTTAGTGCAGATTATGGCTAGAGTAGGGATCCCCAAGGGATCAACTTCCAATCAACTTTCTATCTAACACGCCCCATCAGGACATCTGTTTATCATCCACAGACGGATGGTTTAGTGGATGCTTTTAATCAGACCCTAAAGCCGATGCTGAGACGTTATGTAAACCAAGAGCAAAAACATTGGGCATCGCTTCTTCCTTACCTCCTTTTTGCAGTGACAGAGGTGCTGCAGAGTTCGACAGGGTTCTCCTCCTCCAAGCTTTTCTACGGCCAACAGTCCCACGGCATCCTCGTTCTGTTGAGAGAAGAGTGGGAGGAACACAAAGGCAGCAGCATCACAACAAAAATGCATTAATTTGAACCTTTCGACCAGGAAACAAGGTAATGCTGTTGCTTCCCTCCTCAGAATCGAAATTATGTACTAAGTGACAGGGGCCATATGACGTGATTTGGGCTATAGGAAAGGTGAATTATGAAATTAGACAGCCCGATCGCTGTAATGAACATGAAATTTATTATGTCAATTTATTAAAGCTCTGGCAGGCAAGGGAGGTCTTATTTATAGCCCCAGGTAATATAGAGAATGATTTAGGCCCAGTATTTAGGAACAATTCGTTCCAGATCAGCAACGGGAGCTGTGTAAGCTTATTGAGGAGTTCAGCGATGTTTTTTCTGACTTGCCTGGCAGAACTAATTTAGTTGAATATGACATTATCTCTCCAGCAGGTGTCACAGAACGAGAGAGACCTTATCAGATCTAAGAAAGTCGACGAAGTGACGTTCACAAAGAGGTATGGCACATGCTTGAACTTGGGGTGATTAAACCTTCCAGGAGCGAGTGGTGCAGTCCTATTGTCTTAGTAACCAAGAAAGATGACACCAACCACTTCTGTGTTGATTTCCAGAAGATAAACTCTATTGCTGTGTTCGATGCATACCCTATGCCTCGTGTCGACAAACTTCTAGATAGACTGGGAAAGGCGAAGTTTATTTCTACTCTGGACTTGACAAAGGGATACTGGCAGATCCCCTTAACCCACAGTTCTATTCTCTGAAGGGCTGTTTCATTTCAAAACCATGCCATTTGGGCAACATGGTGCGCTCGCTGCCTTTCAGAGACTGATGGACTAGGTTTTACGCCCACATCATGAATATGCAGCAGCGTATATCAAACTGGCAAGAGCATTTGTCTAGGGTTACAGCCGTCCTTCAGTCTCGAAGGGTAGAAGAGTAACTTGAGAAAATGCGTGTTTGCCAAATCAGAGACTCAATAGTTGGGATTTTTACTAGGGAATGGAAGGGTGAAATCCGTTGTCACCAAAATCCAGGCATTGGTAGACGGTGAGGTCGCTAGTGGGATTAGTCGGTTATTACCACCGTTTTACCCCTGAATATGCCATAGTTGTCCTCACCAAAAAGAGTGCACCAAATTTAATTACATGGTCAGTAGGGTGTCCGGGGGCATTTGATAATGTTAAGAGAAGACTCTGCCAGGCCCCCACTCTGATCACATCGAATTTCACCAAGAGATTCATCCTCCACACCGATGCGTCGGAAGTGGGTTTGGGTGCCGTCTTGTCCCAAAAGGTTGACGTAGTAGAACAACCGATATTGTATATCAGTAAAAAGATGCTCCCTTGGGAGTGCGACTTCTCCGTTGTCGAAAAAGAGTGTTTCGCCATTAAATGGGCTACTCACTCCTTACCTGCTGGGACATTCATTTGATCTTGTCACAGACCACATCCACTCAAGTGGTTAAGCAGTGGATAGCAATGCCTGGATAACTTGGTGGGATCTGGCATTGCAGCCCTTCATGTATCACATGGTACATTGTACAGGGAAAATGCGGATTATTTTTCCCAGGAGGAGGGAGTAATGGGATAGGTAGTTTCAACCATTCGTTCCTTCGACTCCACTATGAGCAGTGGGATATGTGACAGAAAGACAATGATTCTTGGTCATACCAAGACTTGTGAGGGCGCTAAGTAAACGGAACAGAGCACTCTAAACTACTTGCCTGACACTTCATTCCTAGGGTTACAAGAAAGTTGGTCATATAGAGACAGAGCTTCGAAACTTTAACTCATTGACCTGGAAGGGAAACCCAATTATCACTGATGACTGGATTTTTCCCATTATAATTATTCTATATTCTTAGCATCTTGCTTTAATAGTAAGATGTGATGTAAATACATGCATGTCATCACACATAACTAGAAGTGCTGATATACTGCAAATAGGAGAAAGAGACAAAGCTAGGCATACATGTGTAATAAGTTACCGCTGTCCTGGGACCATGTAGCCTACATACAGAAATGTTTAGTGCATTCTAGAAAACCTAGCAATATATAATAGTTGGCAGAACAACTCTAAAATATCCCTATGGAATCAGCTAAATGTTATAAAGAGAACAGCACAGTGTGTGGGTGTGAGTGAGTGTGTGTTTGTGTACTTTTGTAAAACCCCTCAGCTAAGACCTCAAAGGCAAGGCATATTCACAATTTTAAATTAATTAGCTGTGGAGAATCCACACTTTCTATGGTAACGATGCAGTTTTTAAGTTGCAGTGTTTGGTATGCACATGTATTTCACCACTTACTGTTTCCACTGAACATTTAAAAGCATGTTCTTCCAAACGGCCTTTAAATTGAAATCGATTAACATATCTGTTGATATACAGCAGCAGTAAGATAACATTTTATCTGATAGCATTTGTAAATCAGTAACATATGATCTAACAGTACATTTTTTTATGATGTTTATGATGTGGCTATATTTGGTTAGATATATATTTTTTCTTTCTCCTTCTTAACCTGGCTTTGAGCTTTCTGTGAGTTTCTGGAGAATCTCAAATGACTGGAATGAAGCACTTCATCACTCTACCCAAGTCATGTGACATATGTCTTCACCCACTCACTTTCTTTATATTGCAAGCACGTGGGGCAACCAGATTTGTAAGGTTACATGAAATTTGAATAGAATGAGAAAATATTTACAATCCTGGTCCCACAGTCAGGTAAAGATATACAGATATAGATGATGAGAAAAACTCAATATTGGATCAACAGAAATATCAAACATCTCAAAAAGGCAAAGGAAATGTGATACAATAAATCTAGTTAAATAGGTTAACAGTTTTTTTGACATTAGCCTCAGTCTATGAATAGGACATATTTAATCAGAGTCTAGGCTGTAAGAAGTAACGAGATGCCAAAAATTGCTTTCTGGATGTATGTGATGAGGATTTCGTTGTTTTTTGAAGATTGCAGCCCAGATCATGTACTGTAATTTACTTTGTTATGCAACAGCATCATGTGTTAAAAGAAGAATCACCCAAGTACCTTTTTATGATTGTTAAACTACTGTATTCTCATACAGTCTGATTTACAGTTAGAATGTGCTTTATGCTGTACTGTAGTCCAAAGTTGTCTATTTCTCTAAGAGGGTTTATTTCAGGTAACAGAAAAATAACGCATCATTAAACACTGGCACAAGGGTTTTGAATCTCAGACTTGTGTTGATTACCATAAGGCATTTTCTATAGAAATTGCATACCCTTTCTTTCTGGGCAGTGACCACAGTATTCCTTTCCTGGTCTATTAACTCAATGACACTGGGTCATTCACTGTGTTCTTTGTTCAATAGCTTTTTCTGGAGATATTAATCTAGCGCACCAAAGGGCATGAGAAAAAAATAGAAGATATTACACTATAAGCAATACAGTTTATTTTTCATTTCATGCATGAGGGACAACTGTGTAAGTCAAGGGGTACCCAATGCAAAACCAAATTATCCTTCCTAGCACATGGCAGAGAACACAGTAATTAGTTTGTATTTAAAAAAAAAAAAAAAAAAAACATGTTTTTTGAAGCTCTAGCGAGCTTTTTCTATTCAGCTCAGCTCACAGCATTTGGCACTCCTAGGAGCAAAGGGAAATTGACTAGTATTCTTACACAGTGAAAAGGAAATGTACATGTGCATGTAGTGTGGAAATATCAAATATAATTGCTGTTATCAGCTTCACAGTGTGTACAACAGGCAATGTGATAAAGGAGCTACAGAGGAAGCAGAAGCTGCTGGATGATGATCAGTGATCTGAATGAAAGTTATTGTGTGTAATTAAGCACTCTTCAGGGTGGGATTTAAATGATGCAGCTAACCAAACAAAGACTGATATGATTTTTCTTAATGCCAACATAGGTGTTTGTGTTTTTTTTTAATGTTCAAAGACTATGTTGCACTGCTATTCATTAGTTTTCCTCACCAAACAGAATCTGACATATCTTGGCTGGGAGGTCACTAGTGACCAGCTGTCAGACTTGCACTCGGATTCTAATTGAAAGGCATAGACAATGGAACAAGAGGTCATGTATTCAACCCACCATTTTACATACATACAGGCAATTGCTGTACCTTCTTGGGAAGTGCAACAATAATATAAAAGTACCTCTATTATTTGGTTCCATATTGCCTAAGAGTGGATACTTGTTTTCAGATACTGTTTGAATTCTAGTATTTGCCTACCCTCAGTTATCCCTGCAACACTAATTATCAGAAAATGCTAATACAAAGATCTATATAGTGAACAATGGTAGTTGTTGTGTGGTTCCTTGACCACAACATTTTTGAAAGATGGATTTTTTGAATGGGTATGATATTATTCTCTCATACAATAGTTTTTGTTCTATGAAATCAATGGTGATACATTAGGGTTAAAATCTCAAACTGCCTGGCATAGCAGAAACTATTGAAATTAATAATTGGTTAGTAAATCAATATTAGCTTTTCAGTAGCCTGCTTGTACGTTGGGCTTTTGACTCTGAAATCCACAAGACATACTATTATTTTTAAATGAAATGCTGCATCTCAATAAATCTTTTCCTGCAAAAACAGCATATTTAATAATAAAAAACAGTGATCCACAGGGTTATAAATACTCATTGTTAAAGGCACCAGTTGAACTGCAAACCTTGCATAGGTGGGTCACAGTCAGAATCAAGAAAATCTTGATTTGGTCATAATTAGATGCAATTATGTACTTTTACAAAAGCAATCAACCAAACACCTAGTAGGTAGAGGAGGTGCTTTTGAATTGTGATTTTTCAGGATGAAACCCTTACCAAGGCTGTCATTATAGATGAAAAGTGAATTTACCTTTGGGAATATCTGACCTCTGCCCTATAAAATAGATGAGATTCCCAAAGTGTCTCTTATAAAAATAAATAGGAATATCCATGACCTTTTTTATGACCTTAAAACAGAACCTAAATGTCAGACAATAAAACACAGCCATATTCCTCATTAAGGAAGAAAGACTTGAGTACCTGGGTGATCCTATATTCATTAAAAAGCTACTGATTACTCCATAGGTCATACAAATTAGCTTTTTTGTCGTCTGCTGTATGTGCTTTGCAGACTTCTGATAATAATGTTCTGTATTTATAAACACAATTAAGGACATTTTTTACAGCTGGTGAGTTGTTTTCTTCACTCGTCAAAAGGATAGGCCTCCATGCAAAACACTGGCATAAATAACGGTTATTTAAAGTAGATTGCAGATGTTATGTATAATTCTTCAGCCTTCAATTTTGATGTTGGTAAATCCTTGTAATACAGTTTGTGTAGTATACTGTTTAATAATCCTAGAAGTATGTATCAAAATGGCTTTTGTCTTTTCGGTATTGGCTCAGATGACAGCACTGTCAAGGCACCTGCCTACCCACTTCACTGTCCTTTGATAAATTGATTCCCAGATTCCTCCTTATTATGAAAATGTCAAGCCCCAATAGGGAAATGTTCACGTATTATTTTCAGATGTGCATAACATCCATATTCCGCCTGTATAGCAAAAATTGACATAATGACATAATAATTATCATCACTGTATGTCTTTATATTTTAGTGTAATGTAGTAATCAATCACAGGCAACAAAATGTGAGACTGTGTAGTGGCACCACATTTCTGACATAAAGTCAATACTGGGGTATTTATCTACTGTTGATAAGATGGAAATAGGCTATGGCTAAGGTTGGTAAACAGAAGCCTTACATCTTTACTAATCAAGCTCACTGTCTTTTATGCTTTATTGCAATTGCTGAAATTTTGAATTCATGCTGCATCTCAAAGTTCACAAAATAAGGTCAATTGCAATAATGTTTGGTTATGGGTGAGATAAAAAGATTAACAGACACTCGATTATAATGAGAACAGTTATGAAAAAATTGATACAGGGTTGATTATAACAATTGTGTAGCGAATTGCCGTTTTTCAAAGTGGCAATCAACAACATTTCACCTCATGAAAAAAATAACATTTACTTAACTAAGGTTATTACTTATATGGCCCACCAGTGCGATAAATTTTAAATAAGCAATACTATTACAATTGACTAATGAGAAAAGGCACACGATATTCAGCTATTTCATATCCTTACTGTTGTTTAATAACCATGACACGTACTAAGATGTATTGATTAAAAGTGACAGAGAACTTACCCCTGTTTATATTACCTCTCTAAATACATTAAAAAAAGAACTCTACAAATAAACAAACCAGTATAATATAGTTTTAAAATAGGTGATAAGCAAAAACTCTGTCTATACAGAATCTGTCATTTATTGGAGTGATCTAGTTTCTAAAGGCATTTCTAACCTAAAACTTGTGAATGACGTCTGCTTCATCTGAGGTCCTGAGGGAACATGCTCCCTTTTAGATGTTACATACACAAGTACTGTAAGTAAAACATACTAAAATATAAATTAGAAAATGATTCTGTGCTATGAGCTAATCAGCTGCCAGCTCTAGAGGCCTTCTATCAGACAGTAGATGCCCGCTGCTGCGTCACAGCATATACTGTGAATCTTAAAATCAATCTGCACAAGAACTGGCTTTTTCATTTTGACTTGCCGTAATAAAAACTCAATTCACATCTATTGGACAGCAAATACTAAACAAAGACACAATTGGTCGCTTTTGGCTCGGGCGCATAACTCCAGTCGCGGTTAGTTTTGTACACTGCAGTTATTCAGTACTTTCAAACATATACAGAATACATGACCATCACAGACCGAACCCTGGCAATCTGCAGATATTTTCCTGGTCTCTGCACAAACCCTACTGTATAATACAGGCTTTCTATGATTTCATGACCAAGTAATAACAGAGGATAGAAACAAGCATAAAAATGATCCTTTTCTGGTATAAAGTAGCCTTTTAAGGTAGTCACTTATCAAGGTTCTGACCCTTTGCATGGCTATCATCTAGTCAGATTTGTATTATTATTGTTTATTGCACAAAATCTGCTTATGGAATAAAACACGATCCAAAAAAACGTTAGACTGCAGCTATTGAGGCATAAAGATTTGTTGTGCACGCCACTCCCTCCCTTCCAGCTACCTGTCAATTATCATTTCTCAGTTTCAAGCAACCTTACTCTATTAAAAAATAGCAGAGGAAAGGTTTCTTTATAGGAAACTAATGATACGAAAGACAGTAAAGTGTAATAAATACAGATCACAGATTTCAAAGCCTAGTCTAAAGGGCAAACCCACTAAAGCAACTAAATCCAGAAATTAGGTCAAATTAACAAGCAATTTACTTGCTAAATGATACATAATTGGCAGAGTTGTGTACCTAAATATGTGGACAAGTGACTAATTAGTTTCCCCAGGAAATTAGATATATTACTACAATAATTGGATGCAGCTGGGGGTTGATTATCTCAAATAAGTAATAAGGTCAGATGTGTTAAACAGTGAAACATTTCTATTAAGACAAGATGACTCTAATACAAGCGGCATTACACAGGTGAAATATCTTTGCTTGTTGTACAACCAAGACCATCTACTTGCTGGACTAAGACCACTTTAAAATATTGTAATATACTTTGGGTATACCGATGGGTGTACAGCTAGACCTCATTATCATTAGCCCCCCTAATATGAAAACCGTAGACTAGCATTCTCTGCAGTTTGGATTGTCTAATGTGGCATGTAAGGAATAAGAGACTAATGTTATGTACCTAAATATTACATTGCATCACAGTATATATTCAATTATGTCTTATCTTTTTCTAAGACCCAAGATAATGCTGATTGTGTTGTCATAGCAACCCTATAGCCATTTTCTTCAATATATCAACTCTCAAACTTATAATTGGAGGTGAAGCTGGACCTAAATGATAACAGAAATGTACAGCTTTAACTACAGTTTATGTCAGACACGGCTGTCAGCAACAAAATAATAAAGTCTGGCATACCAATTGGAAACTGAATTATAATCACCTCATACAAGTATAATGGATCATTTAAATCAGCTTTACTCTTTCAGTCTGTTTCAACACAGCTTTGTTCCAGTCTGGTCTTTTTTTTTAATTTAATTTATTTGATCCTACCGATTAAATTAAACAATTAAAAACCTGGCTTTTGAGTAGACTGGCCTGGAAGTGCAAACACTTCCAAAATCTCCCCATTGGCCTCCCATGTAATCCAGTATTCATTGTTTTAAAGGTGCTGTCCTTCTTTTAATTTTCTGTATGAGTCTACATTGTAGAACTGCAGACTTCAATGAAAAACAAAAACAAGCAGAGCACCAATTTCTATGGGTTGTGAAAGGAAGGATGGTCCAGAAGATATTTAGATCTGGTTTTACTGTAAACATAAAAATAAATGCAGGACAACAAATAATAATAAAACAAAGAATACATACAGGGGGATGTTCAAGAATTTGAGCAGCAAGTGTCAAAGGGAGATAGTTAAATCAATCAATCTATTTTATGTCTGTTTTAAGCCATGATGACAGCTGGCATATAGTAATGGTATTTACTCATGTGCAGCACCTTTGTAATTGTTTTGTAGGATGTAGATACACCTGACCATATCGATGTAGTGAACAGCAAAATGAAGGTGTACATTTGCTGTAGTAAACTTCTGTAAGGGAATTGCAGGTAAGATGAGGTTAAACTGCTTTTTATGAGGTTAAATGGCTTGCTGTTAACAGTCAACCTCCATCCTAGATATTGTTTTGTAATTTAAGTTTTTTTAAATATGCCTTCAGTTAATATGGTAGTTGTCTAACTCCCTAACAATGTAGTGGATTAGTTTCAGGCTTGAAAAGTTGCTTAAAGAATGTGCAAAGATTAATCTACAGTACCAATATTCCATAAAAATCATGAACAACAACCTATTGCACATGTTAGTTGGTTAGTAGGTACACACTGGGGGCACATAAATAGGGTAATAATTACTGATAATATCTCTTCAATTCTCTGATAAGGCCTTTCTGAGTGAGCTTAAAATAAGAATAAGCCTACTGTAAAAAAAAAAAAAATCCATATAACATATTTACTAGGTTCACTGAATGCTTAACACAGAAAGCAAGGACAGACTTAATAAAGGTTTATTTGGTTTTGGTGCTGCTCTACACACATATTTATAGAGCTTGGTGTTTATAGAGTTTTTATTCGTTTATAAAGGCTCTGGGTACTGCCTTTCTTTCATACTGTGAACGTCCTGCTACACACCACCCAAAAGAAAAGAAACCTAGCTGGAAATAATTAATCAAAACGCATGGCTGAAGATGTGGTGCACACGGGAAGCCTTCCCATGTGCACCACATCTTCAGCCATGCGTTTTAATTAATTATTTCCAGCTGTCCATATGGTCCTTTGCAAGGTGCCGGTAGTATACCCGAAAATACCACAGTTTTGGTTTTCTCTTTTAATTTCCTTCCTAGCTCTCTGAATTTGTTTTGCAGGGATTTTGGTCTGTCTCTTCCAGTGTTGTTTGTACCGATGTGGACGACTACTACCGGGTCGTCTCCTGTTCCTTCTAGGAGCCTGTCCACGTTCTCAGTGATGTGCTTGACCGAGGCTCCCGGAAGGCAGCACACTGTTGTAGTAAGGGGGTCCAAACTGCGAATTGAACTTGCTGTGTTTCTCAATATGGAATCCCCAACAATCATGACCTCCCTTCTTTTTGCTGTCTGGTCACCACTGTCAATGGGGTCCTGGATGTTGTTCCTTTCATTCTCTTGTTGTTGGTTCTGCTCATCAAAATTCTGAAGTGACTCAAATTTGTTGGTTGTTTTGATTTCTGGTGGTTGTGTTTGACAAAGTTTTTTTTTTTTGCCTGCTTCTGCCTACCTGAACCCAGCTGTTCTGACCTTCTATCTCCCTGGTGGCTTTCAGTCTGTTAGGGGTGATGCAGACTTCCATGAATTGTGGGTGTGCCAGTTCCTCAAGATCCTGTTGCTGTCTCACTTCTTCCAGCTCCATTTCTAGCATACTTACTAGTTTATTCAAATCCTGGATCGCGCGGCACTTTACACACACTTGGTTTAGCTCCACTGGGTTTTCTCGGATTTCCCACATCAAGCAGGTGTCACAGATTACTGGCTTGAAGACCACGTTGAGGGTTTTTTTTTTGAAGTTTAGTTTCTTCTGCAGCCGTCAGCCTGCTTTCAACCTGCTTCTAAACTGCTCTGTACTTTTCCACGCCTGTACTTCTCCCACTCGCTGTCGCTTCCATTCGCTGTCGCTGGGGATTCAAGGAAACACATGTACATGGATTAGGGAGTGGTTAACATGTAGAAAACAGAAAGTACTTATTAGAGGAAAAACCTCAGAATGGAGTGTTGTAACCAGTGGTGTACCACAGGGATCAGTATTAGGTCCTCTGCTATTCCTAATCTACATTAATGATTTAGATTCTGGTATAGTAAGCAAACTTGTTAAATTTGCTGACGACACAAAAATAGGAGGAGTGGCAAACACTGTTGCAACAGCAAAGGTCATTCAAAATGATTTAGACAAGATTCAGAACTGGGCAGACACATGGCAAATGACATATAATAGAGAAAAGTGTAAGGTACTGGACGCAGGAAATAAAAATGTACATTACAAATATCATATGGGAGATACTGAAATTGGAGAAGGAATCTATGAAAAAGACCTAGGAGTTTTTGTTGACTCAGAAATGTCTTCATCTAGACAATGTGGGGAAGCTATAAGCTAACAAGATGCTCGGATACATTGTGAAAAGTGTTGAATTTAAATCAAGGGAAGTAATGTTAAAACTGTACAATGCACTAGTAAGACCTCATCTTGAATATTGTGTGCAGTTCTGGTCACCTCGCTATAAAAAAGATATTGCTGCTCTAGAAAGAGTGCAAAGAAGAGCGACCAGAATTATTCTGGGCTTAAAAGGCATGTCATATGCAGACAGGCTAAAATAATTGAATCTGTTCAGTCTTGAACAAAGAAGACTACGTGGCGACCTAATTCAAGCATTCAAAATTCTAAAAGGTATTGACAGTGTCGACCCAAGGGACTTTTTCAGCCTGAAAAAAGAAACAAGGACCAAGGGTCATAAATGGAGGTTAGACAAAGGGGCATTCAGAACAGAAAATAGGAGGCACTTTTTTACGCAGAGAATTGTGAGGGTCTGGAATCAACTCCCCAGTAATGTTGTTGAAGCTGACACCCTGGGATCCTTCAAGATGCTGCTTGATGAGATTTTGGGATCAATGAGCTACTAACAATCAAACGAGCAAGATGGGCCGAATGGCCTCCTCTCGTTTGTAAACTTTCTTATGTTCTTATGTTCTTATATTGAAGGTTTTTACAGTCATTTGTTCAATTGCTTCGAGACACATTGCCATTGTAAGGGTCACGCTAGAGGCTTTTTTCTTTGTCTTCTACTTGACTGCACTATGAATTATATAAATCCCAAAACAACTGAAGATCATTAACTATATGTAATTTGCTACAATTTATAATGATTGCAAACTGTCCTCTGAAACACACTAGATCAACTAGAACTAGTTCTAGTTGATCTAGAACTCCCCCCCCCCCCCCCCCCTTTGTGTACATTCTAATTATTACATAGCTGAAGTCCAAACACTCCTTTCTTCACACACACACACACACACACACACACACACACACACACACAGTGTTTTTTAGACAGCTCTAGTTATTTCCTGAAACTTATTATGCTTCATATAAAATACTTGTAGGCTTCATATAAAAAAAATAATAAAAATAATAATAAACAACATTTTAAAAATCAGGGGACTATACATAGCTGAAGGCAATATTGATATTCCAAGTTCCATTTATTTTTTTTCGAGTGAACATTGCGTTCTAGTACCTAGAAGCTTGCAGGTCCATTGGTAATACGGTGGGGAATTGATCACAATGTATTTCACAATGTATAATGTTGTTTATGCCCCATATAGTAGCTAGCACTGCAGAACTGCCTCGATGTACCACAAGGACAAGCACAGCAGTGCAACTCAGCAGGAGGAGCATATATTGCGCAGGAGCTGCGCAGGGGGAGAGCGAGGGAGGGGAAAAAAAAAAAAACCCTGAGCTATAGCTTTTTTCATTTCACTCACCTGAAAAGCTACGAGTCGATTTCCAAGATCAGCGTCAGACCCTGACAGCTTCGAAGGCGGCAACTCACACCAAGATCAGATCTCAGGTCTTCACGCAACTCCATCCTGCATAGCGAATACATGTGTATCTCTACAGTAGTACAGGGGTCTAGAGACCGGCACATGCGTCACCAGCGCACACGATTTGAGCTAGTAATAGCAGAAGTATGAAACCGTCTATTTTGTAGTTAAAGTCAACTGATCTGTTTTGAAGAATGCCACTTGCTTAACAAATCACTTTTCACATTTAGAACTTTTAACGTCAGATGTGGACTTTCTCAGGACACGGGTCAAATTATAACTCCGAACCAACCTGCACCACAATAGGGAAGGCTTGATTACCAGTAATCACCAGTTGGAAGCTGCGGTATTGCGAGCTATGCTTTTGTAGCTCATTCTTGCAAAGAGGTGAGGAATATAGTAAGCTGGAGGGGGGGTGGGTGGGGGGTTCTTTTATTTTTGTGTTTTGATGAATGCATCCATCAGTGTGATTATTCTCCAAAGGACTCTAGCAGGAAGAAAGAGGGACTAGATGAACATTTAAATACAATAGTTATTTAAGCCAGTCTATGTTAATAGAGCATTTACAAACAGAAAGTAATAATAAAAAAGCTGCGTCATGCTGATTGTTTTAACACGTTGGTAAAGCCGAACAGGAACAGAATCAGATATTTAATTAAGGCACTGGAAACAACACTTCTAATTGTATTCAAAGGCTCGTTATTCTGGCTGTTCTCATCATATTATGTCTGCACTTCGAAAGAAATTAGGGGACGATTACCAAGTAGTGACCACTTCATCCAGTGGCTCTGGATTCAATCAGCCAGCACCCAAGAGGAAAAGACAACGGTTTGTGGACAAGAACGGGAGATGCAATGTTCAGCACGGTAACCTGGGGAGTGAAACCAGCAGATATCTTTCGGATTTATTTACCACTCTGGTAGATCTGAAATGGCGCTGGAATTTATTTATTTTTGTCCTGACGTACACTGTAGCGTGGCTTTTCATGGCATCAATGTGGTGGGTCATAGCCTACATTCGAGGCGATCTCTATAAAGCCCACGATGATAAGTATACACCCTGTGTTGCTAATGTCTACAACTTTCCTTCAGCTTTCTTATTCTTTATTGAGACAGAAGCCACAATAGGCTACGGCTTCAGGTACATTACAGACAAATGTCCAGAGGGGATCATTTTATTTCTCTTTCAGTCTATCCTTGGATCGATAGTAGATGCTTTTTTGATCGGCTGTATGTTTATAAAGATGTCTCAACCCAAGAAGCGAGCAGAGACCTTGATGTTTAGCGAACATGCGGTTATTTCTATGAGAGATGGAAAACTGACTCTTATGTTCAGGGTGGGCAACCTCCGCAACAGCCACATGGTCTCTGCTCAAATCCGCTGCAAATTGCTTAAAGTAAGTATATTTCTCAGTCGCCCCCCCCCCCCCCCCCCCCCCCCCCTTGACCTGTCCCACTTGTTTACTTGTTTAAGCTTGATCCAATTTTCTTTCTTCAGTTCTCAGTAATCTGATACGTTTGTATCAATCTCATGTGTATTTGTCATCTACTGCGGTGTTTTAATGTAAGTTTTTTTTTTTTTTAATATGAATCAATAGTTAACATAATTGCAGTGACCTTCTCTTGAGCACAACATACTGTCTAGATAGTTTAATCTGGTATTTTTATTACTGTCCTATTTTAAAGTAAGAGCATCAGATTATTTTTCTTTCTTTCTTTCTTTTTTCTTTCTTTCTTTCTTTCTTTCTTTCTTTCTTTCTTTCTTTCTTTCGTTAAATGTAGGTTAATGATACGCACCACATGTTTTATTTAAAGTCTATAGCCAAGACCAGATCTCCACCTTACCTATGTTTAGACAATAATTTGGTACCCCTCAGTTGATAATTGCCCATTCTTCAAATACTTGAAAAAGATCTAAAGCATAGTGATACAGTAACCCCCAAATGCTATCCATTTGTGTTTAGGAATACAGAATGACAACCCCTGCTCACTATATATCTGGTATTCCTGAATAGAAAATCATCAATTTTAATGAACAATTTGTCCACAAGCATTGTGGTAGCCCAAATAGTATGCACTTACTACTAATGGTCTATTTCTATACAAAAGCACCAGGAAGGGCATTTGCTGATCATTTTACCCCCCAAAATAAGGGGCGATTGTCAAGAGTGTCTGGCATTCATTTGGATCGATACCTGTTGGTGGAACATTTGGATGGGGAATTTTTTTAGCTCGACTAACCTTATTATTCTAACCCTAAACTTAACCCACAGTACATTAATTATGTTTGGTTTACAATATACAATTGTAATATTAAGCAAACTAATGCTGGTTATTTTTTGTGGTGACTGAATTGCCATCCTTCTTAGACTATTCACTTTTGAATTACTGTGCATTCCACATTCTGAGATGTGTGTTAAAAGTCAGAAAACTGTAGTGTGGTGTTTAAAATCTTGATGGCTGTTTACAGTTTTCAGCCTTCAATGAGAGATGAACAGAACAGTATGGTATTGCATTTTAAGGAGCACTGCTAGTATTGTAATCCTAATTAAAATTCAGAACACCCTGAAATAATAATCCGGATTAAACAGTCATGTTAACAGAAAGTAAGAAAAGGGCATGAAGAGTCAATGTTTACAGTCATTTATGACAATGGTTTACACATTCTAACTGTAAACATATTTCCCAGTACCTCCCAAGGGTCATTTAAAAATGTTGGCACTTTTCCAGGTAACAGAAAAAGCTATAACTACCAAATGGAATGGCTTTTTCCTGTTATTCACGTAGATTTTAAAAAAGTATGTATTTTATGTACCCTGTAATAGTTCAATGTTATGATTTGTTGAGTTTATTTTTAATAGCAGAAAATGCTGACAAAATGTGAATAGCTGTTATGGTGTCTTGAAGAATTGCTGTGGCTATGCTGATATTTCTCCTTTCTCTGCACGCTTCCTTAGTCCCGGCAGACGCCTGAGGGTGAGTTTCTCCCCCTTGATCAGTTGGAGTTGGATGTGGGCTTTAGCACCGGGGCTGATCAGCTATTCCTCGTATCCCCCCTTACAATCTGTCATGTGATCGACACCAAGAGCCCCTTCTATGAGCTCTCCCAGAGATTTATGCAGACCGAGCAGTTTGAAATTGTTGTAATCTTGGAGGGCATTGTGGAAACCACTGGTAAGTAATCCTATTCTCCATATTAAATATACTGACTATATATAGTCTGCTGTACTATTCTAAATAAGGAAGTGTTGATATCAAACACTTTTGAAAACGTGACTTGCATATGGAACTGTGTCGTATCGATCTATACAACTGTAGTATTGTTAATAATTGTGTTAAATAAATTGATAATAATGGCAGATTTTGGAAACAGCGTTTTAGGAATTTGTACAGGTAAAGTAATCCGTTCTAGGATTTTGATTGCGATGTCTGAGGATTGTAACCTGAAAACACTAATTGATAGCTAGAACATGTTATAGTTAGCTTCAAATCAGCAAGGTCTCAGTAGTGCCTGGTAAAGGGCAACTATTATAAACAATCACTGGCTAATTTGGATTGTACAGGTTATTACTAAAATAAAATGATATCAGTGTTTTTATATGTTATTTAAAACTTTAATTTCTTTTGGCAACAGAAAGCATAGAGAAACCACACATCTTAAGAAAATACATTTAAAATAATTAATGGTAACAGCTTATTACTTTATTTACTCACTATTAATGTGATTCTGTAAGGAAGGCCTTTAAATATTTCAATGGGTGCCTATTTATACTGCAGCATGTTATATAATGACTTTGAATAATTTACACTCAGCAGTGTTCACATGAATGTTTTTTTTTGCTTATGAATCACAAGATCAAAGGGCTGAATATGCTTAATTTACATGAATGTAAATATGTACTCGCCTTTTCGTTACAAGCCTGGGTTTCTTGTAACAGTGCTACATCATTATGTAACTGTACGTTACATATCATATACAGATTTCATTTAATTTAAATATTTTAAATTGATCCTTTTATTAAATAATCAGCTGTGCTGTTCCTGTGGTTTTTTCTAGAAGTTTCCAGTTGCCAAATTTATTTGTGGTAATTTTACAATAATGAGCTAATCTCTTAAACTCTTTCCAATATTGACTTGCTTGTTCTATCTATAGCCAGGAGTGGTGCGCATATGATACTGACTGATTTAAAAAATAATTTAAAAAAAAGTATATTTGAAATAGATATGGTAAAATCACCTTTTTAGTAAATTGGTTCTTGTAAGCATGCTGTGATGTTAACTATGGTTATATGACCTTGCACTGGAATAAACTAGGGAGATTATAGGGTTAAAAGATCTGTTATTTAATTGATAAATACTACACAAACATTCAATAATTTAGATCATTCAGTCTTCAATTGTGCACTTTCATACAGAAATGTAGGTTATGTTCTGTATCTTCATTGCGTCCTGAGAATTATCACACAGCTTGTGGTATAATGATTGATACAACAGTGAAGCACCTTTGTGTCCAGTTCATGTGATTCTACAATCTGGAAATTGCATAAATAACCCTAACCTCAAGATGGCTTGGGTTCTAATGTAGAAATATCTTTGCCGCTATGAAAGGGTGTGTAGGTTTAAGCGACTTGTATTACCTGCAAGTTACTGATAAGGTGAAGAAATGGATTATGTACAGTAGAGAATGACTAATCAGAATCAGAAGCTTCTTCAGTTCAGAGCTAAGCTCAATCACAGTGAATTATACTGAGAACTCACTCTTAAAGCTAATTAAATGTTACTTCTAAATCTTTTTATCAGTCGCTGGGGAGCATAAAACCTTAGAAATTAGTTTCAAGTGAAGAAAAGGCAGAATGTTGTCTTTGAACTCAAATGAAATCACTTTGCAGGTTGACAGTTTAAGGGCAATATTAAAATGTACTGTGAACAAGCTGTGATAGCATTGTCTGGCACAAAATCCCCTTTTCAGTTATTTTATGATAAATGTTTTTTTTTTTTTTTGTATTCTATATTTTTTCAGTAATTGCTGACACTTGGGGCCCAATTCAATTGACTTTTTGTTTAACTGGGAATAATAATTATGCAGAAATATTAACAGAATAAATATGGACCAGAATAATCCAAACCTTTCACATATATAAATGTATGCAAGTAACCTCAGAGTTACGAACACCAAACTTACTAACTGACTGGTCAAGCCAACATCCCACTTTCTACCAGAAGAATGCAAACACTCAACCATGCGTGGAGTGGGACCAGATAGACAGTGTTATAAGCGGTGTGCTGGTCATGAAGAAGACACAGTTACTCACAAACAGATGTATCCAGGCAAAGGGGAGGCAGATTTCAAAGCAAATACAGATAATTACTAAGAACATTTTAGTTTTAAGCAAAGCACACCTTTTTTTATTTTTTCAAGCCAGAGGAGGCTGACTGGCTGAGCAAGCTGCATGAATGCATTTTAAATCTGTGTTTTTGCTACAGAACAAGACTGATATGAGTATTACATTACTATGCTGTGTCCTTGTATTATTGAGGGTGTAAATAACAGGTGTACACATGTATTAAAACCATTGAAAACTAATGTTCAGAGTTACAGACATTTCAGACTTACGAACAACATCCATCCCCAAGGAGATTGCTTCATATGTACTTTAAATTGAAAAAAATCTGAACCTGAGCAGAACTCACTAATTTGACATATTCAAGATTTAGTGTTGGCAGCTAAAAGCCCAAACGGACCATGGCATCCTGGGACCTGTTTGAAAGTGCAGTCCCATGCATCTATACAGCAACACTGAGCAACACAGATCAAACTTTGGCGTATACAGTACAGTTCACTCCATTGTAAAACTGTTTCCATAGTAACCGTCTTTTTTGCCTTTAAATCACAAGGCCTTAGCACCAAGCTTGAAGTTATAATCTTTGAAGAAAAGGAACAAGATGTTTAAACTGGTTGTTATTTTAGGGACTGTCAATGTACTGTACTTTTTGTTCTGGATTTAAAGCACCATTACTGTAAATTGAAAGCCAAAATCACAATCAATATGAATATTTGTATATGTGGTCAAGACAGTAACCCTCAATAGCAAAGACAAAGGTTGACATGTGGCAAGGTTTACATGTAACATACAAAATGAGTTTCTCGTGATATTATCTCTTGATCATGTTGCCATGAATATACCTCATGCTAGAAGGATGGCTGAGTAAAGCTCTTTTTTGGTGATAAAGTAGGGTGCTCACCTACTTGACATGCGCATGCTCTATATTACGCACATTTTGGGGTGAGGGGACAACAGACTCGGGTAAGCTTTAACAATCTGGGGCTATTTATTGACTTTTAGACCTCATTGCCAATCCTGGCTACAGTTATCTCTCTGCTAGCTCTCCTTGCAACTACATGGGTCCCTGAACCAAAATCCCCCCGGAAATCCCTCCCACCAGACACACCATGTCAGGTTCTCAAGATCACCTCAAGAACAAACTTGTTGGACTCAGTACACCTTTATTTAACCCATAGCATTTCAACACTGTCTGTAAGCATTTGCATTGATGATTGACACCACTATGTACTATGGACTGCTTTGCTTTGCTCATTCAACAATCTCGTACTAAAATCTCTTAAAACACATGTAAACACTTTTTTGGGTGGAATATGACTAGATTTTCTTTTAGCCTAATTCTTCATAACGCCAACAGATCTACAGAGCCTCTCCATCACGTGCGTATAATCTTAAAAAAAAGGTTGGATAAAGGTTTTATCATAAGATAGGGGTTGTAAAATTGAAATTTATGACTAAAAATATCTTGGTGGATATTAAGTAATGTTTTAAATTCTCTCTCTCTCTCTCTCTCTCTCTCTCTCTCTCTCTCTCTCTCTCTCTATATATATATATATATATATATATATATATATATATATATATATATATATATATATATATATATATATATATATATATATATATATATATATATATATGTTACAGTGTGGTATCCCCAACATTATCCATTAACTATATTGGCCAAGCTCTATCCTACAAGGACAAACTTGGTTTCAAATGATGTAGGACCAGTTAGATTGAAAAGGGTACCTTAAGCAGATACCCATGGGAAAATTGGCTAATTGGATAGTCCTAAGAAATCTTGTTATTGCAATAGCTGCAAAATGGCTGAATGGGTTTCATTCCAAATGTTAGAAATAGTCCTTCTGCAGTAGCTATTTCTGTTTACAAGATGCAAGTTTTTCACATGGAGTTTAAAAATACCTTCAGTAATGTTGCAAATAACCCCCTAACAGTAAAACACGGATGTCACATTGTCCTTCAGAAATACATTGTATGCAGTGGTGCTCAGATATATTGACACTACTGTTTTAATGCTCAATGCTGTTAATAGAAGTTGATATTATTACCACTTAGGGGTTTTTATATGTGCATGTATTATATATGGCAATGCTTCCTAACACTTTTAGTTTTGAGTTGTCCTAAAATTTGTGTAAAACATCTGAATTAGAAATTATGACGTGAATATGCATGTCATATAATATATTGATTATAATCTTTGAAAACATTTGTTTCCCTTTAATTTCTTGTTTAATGGTATCGTTTAGAATTATAAAACCTTAATTAAAGGCTGCAAACTGAAATGTATGATAATATAATGTCTGACGGTTTACAATATTTCTTAGTGTGACTGTAAATTACAAGTGTGGAGAAGAACTAACTTCCAGTAGCAATGTAGATTACAGGGTATTAAATAGACACTTTTGGTGCTGTGGTGCTAGATTCTAGTGCCAGAGTACTACTCATATAGCGCCAGCAACATTACATTCTGGCAGCAGTAGACGTTTCATTTATTTATTTATTTATTTTTATTGCATTTTAAATTTGTTTTTGTTTTTATAACTTTTATAATTGTGCAGGATCATAAAACTAGTATATTGTTGTATTGCATTGTAGTTGACTTTGAAAAGTCCAATAATGATATGCAGCTAGGCTTATATCCTCCAGTGTGTGTTCATAAAGTGACAAGCTGTTCCTGGATCCTTTGTTTACTTAAATTATTATATTTCCAGTTGGAGAAACTGAATACAGGTACTGGATTAATACAGTATCTTAAAATATATGCTGTTTTGCTATTTTAAAAGAAAACAATGTTTGCATTTTATATTGACACTTGAAGATTTTTTTTTCTCTACGTTAGCAGTTCTTGTTCTCCTCAGAGAAGCAGTACTTTTCTTCAAGTACATAATTCTGTAGTTAATGAGCAGATTAAAAGTTCCCTTTAAATTTCACGACAGAAAGGTCAAGTGTATCACTCTGAAGAGTGTCATATTTGAAAGATAATGTCTCTGAATTAAACATGTGCAGTTTGTTAGGAGACAGCAGGGAGTATGGTCTTTTGTGTGTATAAAACTAGAATTGTAAACATGTACAATCTTTATGTATTTACCTTTTTAATGTCTTATAGGAGCACAGTTTGATTCTATATCTAATATATACTACCGAAGAAGAGGCATGCAGATTGGAACATTATGGGAGGAATCCCAGTTTATTACACAATAAAGAATACCATGTGGAATCAGGATGCTGTTCTGGGTGCAATGAGTTTTGGTGCTCTCAGCAAGTTTTGCCATAGATGCCTTGTTTTCATAATTGTATGCAATCGCGCCACATAAGTGATAATACTGTCAAGTCTGGAGTACCTGTGCTCAGAACACCCCTGCATTAGGCCGAAATGTAAAATAACAGAGGTCCTAACGCAACACATTAGAAATTAAAGAAGGTAGGTTGTTCTGCTGAAGTGTGTGCCTGTTGTAAAATGTTATTGCATGTTACCTCGCGGTGTAATTTTCACCTACTGCCAAATACAAGCAGAGAATAAGAAAGTAAACAAAATCGCCAAAGCGATTCTGATGACAGCACAATGGGGTCTCCAGTAGACAATTGAGCACTGTGTTAAGACCCGCTGGAACCAGGTTTATTTAGTGGCACAATCAGGAACTTTAAGAATTTAACACACTATAAAAAGCAAACTAGTCCTAAGTAAAAACTGCATGTGTTTGGACTGATTAAAGAAACCCTCCCATTAGATTGTATTCCAGGGTTTGATGCTTACTGTAAATCAGAAATGGAGGGATATCAGCTATATGCAAAAGGAAACAGTACTGGAATTTCTTTGAATAAATTTTGGAGAAAGGCAGAACTATTTCCCAGTTTAGCAAGAAAGGCAAAAACATTTGTCAGCTTTTACCAATTCTGTGGATGCTGAAAGAACTGTTTCTTCATATGGACACATTTTCACAGAGCTACATCTATCTGCAAAAGAAGACTGGCTTAACCAGCTGACGATGCTTAAGTTTAACAGCAAAATATAATGCACTAACTGAGAATGGATTTTTTTTTTGTCTGTTACATGCCTGGTGAGATCCAGATATCAAGGAAGTATAATTTATTTTTTTAACAAATGATTTGCATAAAAGTGTACTGGGAAATTAAAACCTATAAATAACATACTTATACTTATCTCTGTAATAATATTGGAAAAAAAACACATCCTTTTAAAATCCTGTTATACGTATTCACGGTGATGTAAGGATTAAGTAAATGTCATCTACAGCGTTCTGTTTATTAATCTGCTAAACATACTTTGTAGTAATGGGATGAGTAATTCATATAGTTAAAGCAATGTAATGAGATGATTGTTCATTACATAGCTTACTGTGGAGGCTATATCAACATTGTGTGGCTAGAGAACTAAATTACAGGTTAAAAACAAGTCGTGAAAAATGCACGGCATGTGTGTGTATATATATATATATATATATATATATATATATATATATATATATATACACACACACACACACACACACACACAGTAGGTGCCGCTTATTAACAACCTCTCGGTTCCCCACAAAACATTGTCATTAATGTTTTCAAGTGTATTTATATGAACAACTATATATACTGTAGTTGTACAAATATGGCACTGATATGTGTGTTTTAAAATGTTAGTGTTAAATGTACATGAGAAAAACGAAGTACACAAACATATTACTTTTACGCTTGTGTAAAGCAAAAAAAAAAAAAAGGTGGCGTATGCTTAAATAGTACTACACAACGACGTAGTACACTTGCCCTTACAATGAGTAAAGCAAACATAAAACATAAGTGTTGTAGCTACAATCAATTCTAAAGAACACAATTTTATAATAAGAAATTGTCCAACGTTGTCTGCTGTAAATCCATCTCAATTTTGCGTGCAGCTTCGTAGCCAGTTTCAAAGTCACGATTCTGCCTCAATACGCCAGAAATATGCAGTTGCGAAGTCAGTGTGTTATAAAAGCTGCATGAAGTAAATGAGAGAACGAGACTTGAAGTTTGGAGCGCTTACGTGCTATTTTTAATAAACAAAACCACCTAACTCCATTTTGGAGTGCTGACTAAACACAATAACACACTGACTACAAAACAGGACAACTAAGCTGTTTTACCTGTTAAATGAACAAAAACACAGTTTTTCACAAATACAAAAAAACTTTTACACAGTACCTTTTTTTTCATTTTTTATTATTATTTTTTTTCTCCGATTGAGCAAACCTGCAGTCGTGCTCCTTCGTATAGCAGCCCTATGCAGACTGGCTTTAAATACTCTACACCTGACTCTAATTTACAATAACAGCCAGGTATAGGTGATAATTAACAAATAAATACTAATTAAATAAATAAATAAATAAATACATGTTTCTGTCAGGGAGGATTTTAACCTCCATGTCTTGTTTCTCTCTCTCTCTCTCTCTCTCTCTCTCTCTCTCTCTCTCTGTCCTGTATATATATATATATATATATATATATATATATATATATATATATAATATATATTAATATGTGGTGTGTATATATAAGGTAAGACACACACATATAAGGTTAATGATTTTTCCATTCTGGGAAGTAGCAAATTCCTTTTTTCAGAAAATGACCAATTCAGTTTTTTTCAGTTTTTCCCACATTTTTTTAATCAAGTTATTGATAATTAAACATGGCATTTGAACGTAGATATAATGTTGATAGTTAAAATAAATAAATTAATAAATATGACCACAATTTTCTTTCTTTTTTACAATTAAAGTCAAGATTTTCAATCAGACTTGTTGCTGTAATAGTAAGTAAAGCACCTGAAGACACTTCAAACATGTCATAATGTTCATAAACATCACTTAGCTCATTGCTGGCATTAAAATAAGCAGGATAACCTGAATTATATTACAACAGTTCAGAAAACAAATGTCCAGCACTGTTGTGAGAATCATATTAACAGTCTTCCACTGACAGTGTAGTTGAGTCTATTTCATAAAAGCGATTAATAGCAATAGCAAGCTTTCACAGTCACCAGAGATTTGGAGCTGCGTAGAATTGACAGGCTATACTTTGAAGTTCTATACATAGGTACATAAGAAAAGCCCTTGTTCAGCTATGTAAAAAATAAATATATTTTTTATATATTTAAAGAAAATGTGTTTACTTTTGTTTCTACACAGCTGAAAAGGGACTTTTGGCCAAAACGTGGGTAGCCAGCTAAGAACCCTGGTGAATTTTAGCCTAGGCTAACCGTCACCCTGTAGTGAGAATTAGCTTATGCTTAACATCACCCCACTATATTGTCATCCCGGGTGCGAGTTAGCAGATTAAAACTGGCTCGGCCCCTCACAAGTATTTATTTTGTGCTGTTAGCATACCTCTGTATATAAACTTTGCATAAAATTGGAACTGTATTGTATAAGATTGGTAACAAGGTTGTGATGTCAGATGGTCATATGGGGTCATCATAAAAAAGAAACATCGAAATTGACATGTCCACTTTTGTGGACAATATTCAATCACTTGATCTCCAACTCTTATCCACCAGATCTGTATACAGTATCAGCTTGATGTTGTCTTTTCAGTGTTCTTACAGTTTTAGTATTGGGTTTTACATCTGATTTTGTATATGCTGAGATTGACAGCTGTGTAAAAAATAAAACTGGGACGATTTTACTCAGCCTGGTTCTAGCTATGGCTTTTGTCTGATTTAGCATTTTAGTGCTAAACTGTAAATATTACATTAAATTATTTTTCTCTGAATCTCTTGCCAGTAATTCAATGTGAAAACAGCACAAGGTTTCTAATATCATACTGGTTTTCAAAGCTTTTGCCCCAATAACAACATTTTTTGGACAAATATGTATTTACGTTTTTGACCCTTGAAAAGTGAAGCTAACCTGGTAAAAGCACAGCTGCAGGGTGAGTCATACAGCGCAGGTTCGAATCCTGGCTGTGGATTAAGTTTTGTTGGGAAAATAATTTGAATTTCTTACTGCCCATAAGGGCTCTGACTTTGATTAGTGGCACACTGTCACTGTAGCAACCACTGCATCTCGCTTCCCATACAGCCATGAATTATGATGTACAGTGCCTATAGGAAGTATTTGCAAACTGAGCAGCTGGGTAAGAGAGGCGTTGGTCAGATAAGCCACCAAGAAACTAATGACAACTCTGAAAGACCTACAGCGTTCCATGGCTGAGATGGGAGAAACTGTCCATGTGTCAACAATAGCTGAGGTACTCCACAAATCTGGCCTGTATGGAAGAGTGGCAAGAAGGAAGCCATTTCTGAAAAAAAGTCCATGTAAATTCCTGCTTGGAATTTGCAAAAAGACATGTAGGAGACTCTGAAAAGATGTGGCAAAAGATTCTGTGGTCCGATGAAACAAAAATTGAACTATTTGGCCTAAATGCAAAGTATTATGTCTGGAGAAAACCCAACACAGCACATCACCCAGGTAACACCATCCCTACCGTGAAGCATGGTGATGGCAGCATCATGCTATGGGGATGCTTTTTATCGGCAGGGACTGGGAAGCTTGTCAGGGTAGAGGGCAAAATGGATGGAGCGAAATACAGGCAAATCCTTGAAGAAAACCTGCTTCAGACTGCAAAAGACCTAAGACTGGGACGGAGATTCACCTTTCAGCAGGACAATGACCCCAGGCACACAGCCAAAGCGATACTGAAAACAAGAAAGTGAATGTGGCCCAATCAAGGCCTGGACTTGAATCCGATTGAGAATCTGTGGCAAGACTTGAAGATTGCTGTCCACCAATGATCCCCATCCAACTTAACAGAGCTTGAACAATTTTGCCAAGAAGGATGGGAGAATATTGCATGATCCAGATGTGCAAACCTGGTAGAGACTTACCCCAAAAGACTCACAGCTGTAATTGCTGCCAAATGTGGTTCTACCAAGTATTGACTCAGGGGGGTGAATACTTATCTAAACAAGACATTTGAGTTTTTTTAAATTTTTAATTAACTGTTGTTTCACAATAAAAATTCTCTTGCCTCTTCAAAGTGTTGAGTAGGTTGTATAAATCAAAGGAAAAAAATCCCATTTAAATGCATCAAGATTTCAGGTTGTAACACAACAAACTGTGAAAACATCCAAGGGGGGTGAATAGTTCCTATAGGCACTGTGTATACACTTTCAGCCTGGTGTATAAAGGAGTACAGCTTTAAAAAAATACCTTGAAAACCATCATCATTGAAGACATGTATATCAAGGATGATAACATTTATAGTTAACAGGAATTTTGCTATGGATTCAGCAAGAGCCCTCTACATCTGGTAGTTCAGAGGGTTAATATGAGTTCAGCTGGGAGGTCAGCCATCAGCTCAGATGAATACAGGAGACTCTGATTAAAGCTAATGAGCCCTGGGTCCATATACAGGTGCTTTGTGCTATTGAAGCTGTCTGTCACTTTGTTCCCCTGTGAAAACTGTGGGCTGGTAACCATGAATTCAATCAGCATATGTCTCTCTCGTTAGGCTTTGTTAGGCCTGTCATTTTCTCTCACACTTCTCAAAACTATCAGTTCATTTTCATATTTCTCTTCTAACATTGAAAAACGCATTTCAAAATTTCTCTTAAATATTTTACATTTAACTTTTGCTTTTTGGAGAGATTTAGTTTCAAGTTGCAAGTGCTTTATTTGTTTTTTGTTTGGTGGTTGTTTTGCTTTTTTTCCTATTTTAGATATTTGTTGGTTTTCTTCATCCAAGAGCCTGAACAATTTAACCTTTCTCCTTGGTTGCTTTATAGAGTTTAACATAAAATATAGGAAAGTGGTGTGACATTAGCAAGCATGGCAAAGTTCTCTAGAATGTGACTTCTGGTACTTAAATTCAGAGTATAGCACTGAAAAAAAAATAAGCTTACCCTTAAAAGTAGGACAAGATTAGCACAGAAGCTAGAAATAAGGATTAGAGAAATGCAGGCGCTCAGAAGAAAGGGCACAGGGTGGTTGGATAAAAGTAAAAATTGGGGGATTAGGTTCCACTGCTTTTTAATGTTGTTTTTTGCCAACCGATTTAGATTCTGCTTTGTTGCAAAAATGAATACTTGTTATTACGACCCCATGAGATTTCTGGCCAGTGCAGAGGTAAATGGAATTTACCACAAAGGCAGCAACAGCATCTGCAAATTCTGGTTGACTCAGGGACATTGCACATCACAAAAAATCTATGTTAAATCAAGGGCAAATGAAAATCTGTTGCAAAAAATCATTCCTGCTTATATAAACTGTTTTCGCTTCTTGCTTCCACACATGGCAGGTGGTAATGTGCTGGAAATCACAAGATAGTTATACAGGTTTCAGTTTCAAAACGTTGTTGCACTATTAACAGCAATGAGATTTTTTCTTTAAAATAGTCACTGAAAAATACAACACAGGCTGGATACTGAATTTGAAACACTGTTTATTTAAGAAAACAATTTTTAGGACATATTAGTCATACTCTTACTCTTACTTGAAATCTGTGAAGCACTAGTCCCGTCTCCATCTTGTATGGAGAAACCCAGAAATAAATACCATAAATGTACCGGACACTCATATGAACCACGTACTTGGCACACCCCAACTAATTATTCTAATGCAATTTTTGTACATCTTTTTTTTTATATATATATATATAATTTTTTAATTTAGTCAGTTACATTCAGGGGTGGAGGATACAGGCAAGCATCGATATAATCTTTCACACAGTCATTCAACATATTATCAACAACGTACAGTGTATTTCTCCTACAGGATTTATGCATTTATATTTGTATGTATTTATTTATTTGCATTGTTATATAATGTAAGTTAATGTCAATCAAATTTAGCATGCAAACAATTAATTTCGCCCCCAAGTAATATCACTTTCATATGCCAATCTATAGCTAACTGTTATTCTTTGGGAAATAAGATGCCTTGAGTTTGTTTAAAAAAATAAGAAAATAAAGTTCTTCCCATGGATTTGCTGGACACGTACACACAGGATTCTGTCTGACTACTGGACACATAGCTGTTTCAATTCCGAGATTTCTCCAGAACCAGTTTGTTTCTGTAACTTCAAGGATACAACTGTTTTGTTTTTTTGTTTTTTTTTGTTTTTTTGTCTTTGTTTAATTGAAATACTGTGGCGATATCAATGTTGGACTGTTTTGGATTGTGCATGCTGTTTGTAAGTAGGTCCTTAAGCTCTTTTTTTTTTTTTTTCAAATGTATTAAATGCATTGAACAGTGCAGTGATAAAATAACAGCAACTTTTACACATGCTTTTCTGTTTAAACATATTCATGTCATTTATATTGATAAGGCATGTGCATTTATATATTAACAACATTTTTGTTATTTTGATTTAATACAGTATATGGATTGGAACTAAATAAAAAAGCACAAAAAAGCACATGTGATAGTTTCTAAAATTTTGCACACGGTAAACTGAAAGGAAGTGTTATTAAAACTGTTTGGGGTTTTCTTTTAATTGCGGATACATAATGAATTTAATTTTTCCTAGTTATTGACTTCTGATAATAGCTCCACCTATTGTCAGCGTTTTTGCTCTGTCCCTTTAATGTGACATTAAGCGGTTCTGACTAGTTTGGATCAGTAAGTTGAGATCAAATATGTAAGAAGATAAGTTACAATTGATTCCAAAAGCAAACATCCTTTGTCACTTATATGTGAGTCATTATGACACCTTAAAATCAGCATATATATATATATATATATATATATATATATATATACACACACCACACACACACACACACACACACACACACACACAATATCATTAAGTGTATAATTTGTGAAGAACATAGACTACATAATGCCAATAGATATTTAATGCCATGTTCAAAGCAAAACAAAGCAAAGGTGTAATCAAGACAACTGTTCCTGATTAGAAAAGAAGGTTCCCATTAATAAGACATCCTTGGAATAAACCACTGCTGGTAAATTGACCTAATGTCACTGTTCAAGCGTAAGCGAACAGGTGCAGTGTTACCATTAGATCCTGTTCTAACATAAAGAAAAAAACAAGAAAAGGGCAAAAAGCTTTGAAACATGTTTCTTTTTGAGCGTGGCATAGTCTCCATCATGCAAGCAGAGGCAAATGGTTTGTTAGGATTCAAGGTGACCTTTATAAATCCCAGAAAAGCCTGGTTCTCTACGATTCCCTTGTGGGTTGCATGGCACCGTATTTCTGCAGAGTCCTGTCACATAGTCCTTGGTTTCATAGGCAGTGTACACTTTCTTTTATCAAAGCCCGGTCTTCCTCAAACCACTGTCATGTTGTTTTGTGGATGAGGTTGCCTGTGCCTGTTGCATCCCTTTCACGTATTCCAGGTTCACAACTGTAGTGTTTTTATTTTATTTTGATACTTTAGCTTCATTAGTTTAATTGTATCTGTAAATAAAGCTCACATTTAAATTAGATATACACACCTGAACTAACAGGCATGACAGACAGAAAAAAAACCCCCAAAAAACATGCTGTGTATACTTGCTGTATTTGATCATAATTTTGGACAACCCTTTACGGTACTTGTTTACTGTATATAAATGGTAATACATTATATACCATGTAAATATACTGTGTTTTTGTAGTTTAAATTGTAAGTATGAAAATGATTTTTGAAATTGGGATTTTCTTGCTGGGTCTCCTTACATAATGTGGAATGATAAAATGACATTTTCGTAACCAAATCCCGCAAGTATTTGATGGGGTTCAGTTATGGGCTTTTCTACAACTCACAGCTTTATTAATCTTTCATCAGATTTGTTTTGTTCTCTTCACTGCATATAAGAATATTTCACATATGTTCTCGTGGAACTTAACAGGCCTTATTGTTTACACCAACTTTGATTGCCATATTTAGCCCAACTGATTCACAGGGTAGATGTGCTGGTTTCAGCCTTGAGAGAATAATGCTGCATAACCAAGGCACTAAAAACATTACAGTAGGTTTTTATGTTTAATACTTGATGATGGTCACCATAGAAACAGATTATCTCCGTAGGAGATGTATCTGTAATAGCTGCTTTTACAGCATGGTGAGGCGCCTCTTTCCTTCTCAAACTACCCAGCTCTGGTTCTGATTTACCATATTTTGTGTTAAATCTCTTAAGGTGAATGTCTATCAAGCTTAATATCACACAAAGGCTCTATAAGCAAAATAATACTGCCAGAGATTGGGCTGTCTTCATCACAAGCATTTGTAAAATAATAAGGTGTTTGAGTTTATGAAAATACAAAAAATGGATATGCTACTGTGATCAAGGCAATTTCAATCAGGATAATCTTGCATTAAATAACAACCTTTATTATAATACAAACTATTACAGATTTTCAAAAACACTGAACCCAAACAGTGGTTGAAGAAAAATAAATAGAGTAAAAATAGTTGGAGCATAGCCTCATCCTGCGGAAAACCCCAGTGCCGCCCAGTGAACAAAAAATATTAGGCAGAGGAGCATTGTATCTCCCCTGCTCCAGACAAGGCTAGGAGTGACGTGGTGGTGGTTGGGGAGGAGGTGGTAATTCGAAAGCATGGCAGGACATGGGTTTATACCTTATAGGTTGATGGGAACTTTCCAGTAATTGGTGTGTAGATTGACCAATGATGTACTTGGCATTTGTATTAATGATACTATAGATTTCCTGCCTGAAAATCTTGCAAGCTTTATAATATTGGCTTTATCACTGAATAATGGTTTAGGCAACATGTTTGAACTGGAATTCGCAACATGTAAACATGAACAAATAATGTATTATGAATATTGTTATATAATATTACACAGGTTAGCGTTACACTATTTTGTAAATTGATGAATTGAGTTCAAATAGATACAAAAGAGTCACAGCGTATTTTGATTTAAAAATGTATGATTTAAATGCATTTTGTGTTGATTTAAAAATACGACTGTGCTTGGTGTTGCGTGGCAGCATGGATGGGTATAGAAGCTCATCCGCATAACTTGTGCAGAAGGTGACCATCTCCAGATTCATTTATTGATTAATTGATTGCTCTTCTGGTCACTGGTATATAAGCCTGCCGTACTCAGGGTGGGTGTTTGAGAGGAGGAACGTATGAGAGAGCGCGCGAAAAAGAAATAAAAAATGAAACAAAAGAAGTAAAAGATAACAATTGCCATGTGTGCTGGAAGCACTAGCGCAGTACTTGTTTATTTGTTTGAAAGATTTGTTTTGTTTAAACCCTCTGGGAGCAGTGTTTTTTTGTTCAACCTTTTTATTTATTGTTGCTTAATAAAAACAGCGTCGCAGTGTGTTTTTTTTTCTTCATCCGAGTGCCTAGCTGTGTTGTGTATCTGTCAGCTTCCGTATCTGGTCTTGGGACGTCATCACCACTTGGCTACCCTGTCACAGATGTACAGGTGCATTTGCAATGAATTAAATTACTGTACATCATATACATCCTTGATTCCTATTCGGTTACAATTGCTTGGCATTTGCCAAATGCAAACTAGACACTAGAGACTTCTTCAGTGAGCTAGTGGGTGTTAGTGAAACAGGTTAGAAAGTTGACATGCTGGAATTGTATTTGCAGATGCTGCTTGGTTACTATATTATGGGACAGCAACTGATTACACATTTTATGAACCACAGGCTGTATTAGCCTGAAGCCACTATATTTATACATTTATGTTAACTTAGACAACCAAACAGAAGTGGCCATTATCCATATTGATAAACTGTTGATTTAAGGCATCAGAGAGACATGAATTGCTTCATTTGAATTAAATGCATTTGTGTTGAGCTGTACACTTACTATAAAAATCATGATATGTGTGGGTGCCATAATCATATATTTTATAAGTAGAAAACAATCACAGAAAATAGAATTTGATCTCTCGACAGCTGAATTGCAGGGAATATAAGTCCAATTAAAGTGTCTGTGATGTTTGCTCACATTAAACGGGGAGCTGTAAAGCCTTCCTGCAATCAATTTACACAGAACACTCTTGTTACTCAGCAAATCAACATCAGCTGAATTTGGTGACTGAATTAAAGCAAATGTTTTCGCTGATCAGAAACAATCAGGCTTGATCTTACAGATCCTGTAATTTTTGGAAAATTATTCAAAATATTGGGTGTTAAGATTTAATGACTTACAGCAGTGACACAGTATTACTTCGAAAGAAAATCCCTTTCCAATAAAAGTAGACATGTTTTCGTACAGGTACTGTATGTGAAACAAAGCATATACGCTGTGTGTTAAAAATACTCAAATTTAACAGACTGCATATTCTGACGATTTTCATATTTAATTGTTTTTGTTTTAGTACATCAAAAGGCATGGAAAATCTGACTGTATTATAATTATCTGCAGAAAAATACCTGTCAATATAATATAAAGAGCTATGCATCTGTAAACAGAGATCTAATAAATGATACTATAATGTAAACAAAGATCACATTTTTTGGAGAGAATAATAGATTTATATCAGTGTAAAACTACTTAACTGACTATAACAAATGCATACTCAAAGTTGATTTGTGGTGGGAGGTGGATGTCTTGGTTGTTTTGGCCAATAAAAGCATTGATGAAATGTTTAATGGCTGAGCTTGAAGGCCATGGGTCATGCTCACAGACCCAGTCCTAGTGTAGTGTACACGTTTTCTAAAAAGAAAAAACACTGACGTTACAAAGCTTCAACTGAATAACTTGGCAAGTTAATCAAGAGCTCATAGTTGATTCTTGTTTTTTCTATAGCATTAGTAGTTTGCAGTTTATTTTTACTTGGTGCAAAAAAAAAAAAAAAATGGTACAAACGTAAACCATCGGATAAATACTTTGTGAGCATGGCACTGTCTGGAACTGTTTGACTACACCACTCTATACACAAATACTGCTTTAAAGCTTTTCATTTTTACACCATGAGGAAATTGAAAGCCAGTGACAGACTTGGGTTACAAGAGATCCAATGTAATTTTTGTACACATCCTCAATTTTCGCAGCCACATTTAGAAACTTAATTAACACATTCTCTGATTGACAAGCTAGAGTAACCTCAAACGTTTCCTATGGCCCGCCTCTTTTGAGATACTGACTGCTGCATCATATATCACTGTATACGCATTTGTCATTGCCATCATATATCACTGTATACGCATTTGTCATTGCCATCATTTATCACTGTATACGCATTTGTCATTGCCACTGTCCAATTTTTGACTTCAATTGATTTTAACCAAAATATAATGTACGACCCTGAGGACAGTGACAAGATCTAATAATGTGTATTGGAGATCCAGTAGGATTCATTCATATAACTGTCTTACTAAGGCTGTTTTGTGGGCATGCTAGTTAGTTATGTGCCTTCAAATTATCCAGTCATCAGAAAGAGTATTGAATATAGACAACTTGTTAAAAAAAAAAATCCTGAAACCCGGTTACATAGGGTTATCTCTTGGGCCAGCTTTTCTTTTATCTGACTCATTTCTTCATGTCTATGTAATAGCTAAACATGGTAGTTGATGGTAGTAGTTGGACTGCACAGTGAATGGGGTGTATATATATATATATATATATATATATATATATATATATATATATATATATATATATATATATATATATATACATGCTATGTAGCAAGGAAACTTAAAACTCTGACCAATGTTAGTGTGCGCACGTTTATGGAAGGTTTCATAATTTTTTATTCACTGGTTTCTGATGCCTTTCACCTCTGGATGCTTTTATTAGAAACTGAAGTTATGATGGCAGTTTTAATTTAACAGCCAGCACATACTAATCTAACACTCAGCTTGGTAGTTAGTTTAATGGATTGGCTACCCAATCTGATTAAGATCAGTCGATTGAATGGGACGTTACCAAGCAAAAATCATCCCATAGGAGTGGGCCAGTAGATACCTACTAGCCTCCCAACAGGTAGAGTAGGTACCAATTAAGCGTTTTAATGGACGTCGGATGTGGTAGCCACTAGAGGGCGATAAAAAGCGGTGTTGAAATAATAGTAAAAATTACTTTAATAGTAACACAAGTGGGTTGAGGGGTTGATATTAGGTTTAGGTGTAGCGATTCCGTTAGGGGTAGACATTAGGTTTAGGGGTAGAGGGTAGATTTAGGGGTTAGTAGACTAGTAGGTACCTACTGTCCGATTCATATGGGCTGATTTTTTGCTTGATAACATCCCATTGAATTGACTGATCTCAATCAGAGTGGCTGGATTGGCTTAATTGGCAGTCTTGTATCCAGGACAATAAATTAGTAGAAATATTTAATGCATACAGTTGCAAGTGCTTTGCTGCTGGCAACTAAGAATGTTTTTCTATACTAAAATATACTGGCGATCTTAAATGACGTACAGCAACATTTTGATTGTGATGGGCAGGGATTCGAACCAGATTCTTTTCCGTTCCAATTTGGCTCCAGTTCCAAGCAGCTGATTTTTGTTCCATTCCAATTCTAACTAAATGAAATACAGATTAATACCGGTTCAATTTTTTTCTAGCCAAGTAGGCTATTGTATTGGTGGTCATAGGCCTTTATTTTCTTGAATCAAACAAAAAACATGAAATACAGTAAACTTGAAAGGAAAACGGTGTGACAGGTTATCCGTCTGTATCAATAAATGCACTTACTTCCTATAGAAACAACAATGCCTACGTTGCAGCCTTTAAATGAAAATGACAGCAGTCTGCTGATTTCTTATCTCTATTGCAACTTCTTTTGCCCGAGTTCGAGTTTACAACTTGTTTGTTTTTTAAACTGTTCAAAACAGCGATGTTTCCCAACAATCTCGATAGGTTAGCGCCCTTACATTCAATGTAATAACTCGTTTGCGATGTTTGTCTCAAATAAACTCTGCAGCTAATCGAGATCATGACTCCATCAAATATGCCGCTTGCTTTTTTTCTCCGTTCTGTTCCACCTTTCAACTTTGTGGTGTTTTTAACTTAATAAAAAAATAATAATCCAGTGCTCTACACATCTGCCGTATATTTGAAGGGTTTTTTTTGTGACAAATATCTCTTCAAAGCATGATATATTTACAATAACCTACATATTTCTTATTGCATAGCTACTTTGTTTTAAACAGAAGATATGCAGAAAAAAAAATCCTCTCCAAGTAATCAATTACGCATGACTAAGGCTATGATTTTGGCATGGTCATTTTTAGTACATTTCACAGGCGAGGTTAGGAAAAAAAACAAGAATTCACAGAACGTTCACCAATAATGTAGTTTTAGCTACATCAACATACACAAGAGCTTTTAAATTGTACACCAAAACCTGACAAGTTTAAGTGTTACTTTAGATTACAAAACTTACAGTACGTACTTCTGACAGACATAATTTCTGTCCGGAGTCAAGGGTCTCCGACCCTGTGCAAAAAGTCGGAAGTAATTTAAAATCTTACAATGCACATCTTTTTTGCAAAGGCGTACAGCCTTAACAGATCGTCAAACCTTTATTCTGTCATTCTAAAATACCTGAAATATCTCTCACTGCCACATACCCACATCTCCCTGAATAATGTTTAAAATGATCCCTTTCGGGTTCTCTGTTGTTTGAGAGGACGAACCAACGTCGCTTTTTATTTTTTTAATCCCCTTGTTTAGAGGTTCAAACTCAGAACATCTACTTAAATGTACAGTTGTCCAATTATGCGAATGCAGTTTGTATTTGAAGTATTGTATGAACAACAGCTGCGACCACTTTGCGCAGTCAAAAGGGCTGCGACACGATGCGTCCCTCATAGCACCTAGTGAAGCTGCACAGCTAGATGTCTGCGCCTGATGTATCACTTTCATCTGCAACAGAAGTCCTGCATGAACCCAGCTCATAGTTTTCCACGATTCTAAAACAAACAGCATGTTGTAAAGAAAGCCTGGAAGTTGTTAAAGATAGCTACACATAAATCCTGCGTGAAACAGCTAAACAATTTACAGGTGCTTTCAGATTTATATTTTCATTGCATGATAATGCATATTTTAAGGGAAATAAAGGAACTGCCTAATCAAAATTGTTTTTATTTCCATTTTCAAAATTAATTTTCACTGACTTTTTTCACTAACGATTTTCACGATTTCCGTACCTCAGTGACAAAATCATAGCCTTATGTATGAACACTTTATTATTAAGCAATAAGGGGAACACTGTTATCATCGGTATGCACATTTCACAGTAAGACATACAACAAATTCAACACATGCAACTTCTATATACTTCTTTTGGATATTACAATGAAAATGAAACACTGAACAATTAAATCATGAATCATTAAATATTGAGAATACAACTAAATAAATTCTTTATACAATAAAAATTGCTGTTTTCTCAAGACGACTGTACAATGTCTTAACTGTTAATATCCAGGAATATAACTAGCAAACCTCTGTTTAAGAACAAAGGACTTCACTTGCCACACATATTTTTATAGCTTGTTTTCTGTGTACATAACTTAATAATAAGTTAATAACAGTACCTGTTTATTCTGAGCGTTCACGCAACGTGCATCCAGAAGATGGAAGCCTGAACTGAAAGCAAATTAAATATAGTGCGATTTGGTTCGCTGCTGGTTGCTCCAAAAAACCAAGCAAACTGTAATGTTGAATTTCATTAGCTGGCTGTGATGTAGTGCTTTGTCGTTGACCACTGGGGTGTAAGACCATGGGAAGAGCGCTTTTTTCAAATGATTGTATGTTTGAAAACAATGGTAAGCCTGAAAGGGAATGAAAAAAAATATATATTACTAACCGATAAACAAAATCTTGAATATCGTTTTCATTCCAGAACGTAATACATAGTTTAGTTTAGTTTTTTGTTTCTGTTCCATGTAAAATTTCAGGATTTTTTTTTTTCCGTTTATTGTTCCGGTTCCCGTTCTGTTCCGAAACCCTAGTGGTGGGCACTGTACTTTTTCCAAGAACTATTAATAGTCTAATAATCTTATCTGTTGATGGGTATACATAATTGAATACATATTCATACAGCAGTGCCAGATATGTGCCACCCTTAATAAAATAAATAATCAGACAGATGAAGGGCAGTTTATATTGGAATTATGGAATTAACATCAATCCTGATGGCATTACTTTTTATTGATGAACAGTTATAGAATTTGATTAGTCAAGATAATAACTTTATCAGTTTATATAATTAGATTTAGTTTTTCTTTTCCTCCATTTAAAAGCATCTGGGGCCATAAGATTGTGAAGCAGAAGGCAGTATGACTTCTGCAGTTCTTTAACCCCTTTACAGCCAAGCATTTTATAACTGTTTTACCACACTGTCTTTAAAATGCTATAAGAAAACTTACTTGAGACAGTAGAGTGTTTATTTCCAGACCATTGCTTCAACAACATTACTGAGGAGCTGGTTCCAGACTTCCACAATTCTCTGTGTAAAAAAGTGCCTGTTATTTTCTATTCTGAATGCCCCTTTATCTAATCTCCATTTGTGAATCCTGGTCCTTGTTTCTTTGTCAATACTTTTTAGAATTTTGAATGCTTGAATCAGATCGCTGTGCAGTCTTCTTTATTCAACACTCAAGAGTCAATTATTTTAGCTTGTCTGCATATAACGTACCTTTTAAACACGGAATAATTCTGGTCACTCTTCTTTGCACTCTTTCTAGAGCAGCAATATCCTTTTTGTAGCAAGGTGACCAGAGCTGGACATAATATTCTAGATGACGTCTTACTAATGCATTTTAAAGTTTTAACATTACTTCCCTTGATTTAAATTCAGCACTTTTCATTATATATCCAAGCATTTTGTTGGCCTTTTTTATAGCTTCCCCACTTTGTCTAGATGAAGACATTAAAGAGACCATTAACTCCTAGGCCTTTTTCATAGATTCCTTCTTCAATTTCAGTATCTCCCATATGGTATTTATAATGCACATTTTTATTGTCTGCGTGCAGTACCTTACACTTTTCTCTATTAAATGTCATTTGCCATGTATCTGCCCAGTTCTGAATGCTGTCTAGATCATTTTGAATGACCTTTGCTCCTGCAACGGTGTTTGGCGCTCCTATTTTTGTGTCGTCTGCAAATTTAACAAGTTTGCTTACTATACCAGAATCTAACTCATTAATGTAGATTAGGAAGAGCAGATGACCTAATATTGATCCCTGTGGTACTCCACTAGTTACCTCGCTCCATTTTGAGGTTTCTCCTCTAATCAGTACTTTCTGTTTTCTACATGTTAACCACTCCCTAATCCATGTGCATGCATTTCCTTGAATCCCTATTACATTCTGTCTTCATTTGACATGCATATGTACGTATAATATACGTTGTCACTATTGCACTAACAATGACAAAAAAAACAAACAAATACAAATAGTTACTATTAGTTTCACAGATTATATAAAATAAATTGAAAGAATTAAAGTAAAATACAGAGATTACTGTACATGGGGTGTTACAGTTTATACATGCAAATTAACAAAATAAACATCTTTGTAAAGTTTAGAATATCACACATTTAATTACTTACATGTTTTAGATATTTTCGTTGTCCTTTGAAATAAAAAATAGACAAATTTGTGTTTCCATTTACTCCAAGCCATACTAAGCAAAAGCTATTGTTTAAAAAAAAAAAAAGGATGATAGAGAGCAAGAGAATGAGAGATGGTGAGGCAGCAACAGAGTGTCTGTGATAAAGGCAGGACGAAAGCGACATTTTACTTGGTTACAAAGGTAAAAAATTCAAGCTCACTTATGACTATGCTGTTGAATATGGGGTTGTGCAAGTCACTATTTCAAATAAGTTTTTAAATGGGCTTTGTTGCATGACAAACATATCTGCCCAGTAAGTGATCTACATACAAATGTGTGTATGTAAACAAGGAAAGCGATCAGCCAAAAACCTCACTGTAATTTAATATACATCAATATTTAAATTATGTGCATCTTAATTGTATGCATGTCCTTTGAAAAGGGCCTGTGGCTATTCTAATGACTGCTTTGTTTGCTTTGTAATTTGGAAAACAGATGAGCTGTTGTGTATCTGAAGTATGTTATTATATGCCTTGATAACTCAAAACACATTGATGTTAGAGCTTCCGGGCACACATTGGTAGATCTGGTTGTCATAGGAACACCATTCTTATTTTTGTACAGTTAGCTGTTACAACAAAACTTTCCAAACAGATGAATCCCTTAACTAGTACAACTCACCTCCACACCAATGTTAGTCTCAAAACTCACTGTTGATAGTTTTGAAATTGTCATAGGTGGATCCCTTGCATACAAAACAAATAGTGACATTTACTTAGGATTCATTATAAAATCTCACTGTTTGTTATTCCTTAACAAGGGCCCTGTTTTAATGTATGCTTGTTCTGCTGATGAGTGTCTATGTCATGACTGTCACAAAGTAATTTCAGTATCTTTAAAAAATGTGTTGGATGGCCCAGCCAAAAACAGAGATTCACATCTTTAAAAAAAATACATCAAAATATATGTTAATTTATGTATTGAAATGACTAATTCAGGAAGAGGATGTATACCAATACTGCAGAGAGTATTTTATGATCCTAGCCCAGTGACCTACAAAACCCATACACATTGGTAGATCTTACCTTTGAATGTGGTCCTAACCCTCTGCAAGCTAGTTTCATATGTTTTCTTGGAGATGATATTGTTTCCAGGATTGACGATATTAATATTTGTCAAGCCAGATAAAGGAATGTAAAGGGTGATTTTAAAATCTTCAGATGTAGTCATGGCAAAAATTCAAAGCAAGACAGTAATTGTTGTAAAACCAGGTATTTATTTATTTGTTTATTTTTTCTTATTTCAGTGCAGCAGGTGTTGATTAGATGAAACGCAAAAGTTATGCTTTTATGCATGTTTAGGTAATAAAATATACATGCTATCTACTTTTCTGTGTTATTTTCGAGTGCCCAAAATATCGTTTGGAGAAACGGTTTTGTTTTGACGTTTTTTCATTGAAACGTCATTAAACTTTCTAGAACAAGCAAGTTGGTTATCAGTCATATCTTACGCCACGCTGGCAAAATGCTCTGATAACAACCTAATGGACTTATGCTTAACATTGAAACAGCAAATCAGAAATACTTATGTCTGTTGCACAATTAACATGTTTAATGATGCCGTCTCTTTACAAATGCATTACTTTAAAATATTGTTTGTACCGATAATGCAGAACATGCAAATGATGTTGCAATCATGTAACCTATTATCAAATTAGTCTGGCTTATTTTTATTTTAACATTGCTAGAAACAAATCATACAACATAATATTTCAATTCCAAAAAAAAACCCCAAAAACTAAATAACATTATTTTCTCTCTACAGTACAGTTTGCATATAATATATATTCATGGCTCAGTTATTTTTAAATGACACTTTTGAAAATGCTTAGCATTTGAAGCAGAAATAATTTTGAGAACAGCCTGCAGATATCCCTTGATGTTCAGTGCCGCACATCTGCAAGTATGGTGAAAGCTGTAATCAGCATATCATTAAACTGCTTTTTTTTTCTTTTTTTTTTCTCAATATCCTGCACAGCAAACCCCAGCATGATTCATATGAGTGCAGTCTAGCAATATTACAATTAAGACTTGATGGGTTGAATTAGTGTATTGTTCTCTCAAATATAAATTTGATTATTAAAAAAAAAGATACATTTAATAAACAAACAAATAAAAAAAATCACACCAGGTGACACAAGGGATATCATGAAAATCACTAAGTCGCTTGTAATGGTCATCAAGGTTTAAAACTGACATTTGACAATGAAGTGACTGTATCATTTACTGGTATGGTAATAAAGAAACAGATCCATACAAAGTATTAGTTAATGAATTATTATAAATATAAGCTAGTCTTAGTACCATGCAATTGTATACCGTAATGCATATGGACTGATTTTGGTTTAGAATCCATTCTAAATGAAATCTGAAAAACGGGTTATGTTACATGTCAGTTAGGAAGACTTCTTTAATTTACAAAAAGATCTCGAGCCAAGCACAAGATGTCTGAAGAACCGACATACATTTCAGTTAATATACAATCCATAAGGTAAAAATTCAGAGTGTCCGATTCTTGGCAATATTTGTTGCACTGAGAGAGCAATAATGCAGGTAGCCTGTTCCGTTCATGCTGATAAACCCTGAGTTTTGCATCAGTTCTCCTTCACTTTATACTTCACTTTAAGAAGTAATGTATTTAATTTTACTTTAAAATCATCTACTGGTATCCATGAACAGTATTATAACATGTACAACTGGTTTTATAGTATAAATCTATTTTCTGATATTTTCCAGTGGCTTTAAAAAACTGTTGTGATGTACAGTATGGTACATGGTTTTGTGTGAACTTCAATTGCTGTGCATATAAGACATTTCAAATAAATATCTACATTTTTGTTGCTAGCAAAAGAAAAACATCAAGCTTTTACAAGATTAACCTTGGGAATGTGTGTGAAAGTATGAAAGTGAAATTTTCACATGAAAGCATTATTTTTATTCTTCTGCAATGCTCTTGGTACTTGCTAAACCTTTATTATAATGGAGCTCAGTCCTTGAGATTCTATCTTTCTTATGCTTTAGTAAAGCCACTTTTATAATTAAGAATGCTTTAGTTAGCTGCAATGTACTTTAGAGCATATGAAGATTAACCCTGTATCAGGAGCTTGTGAATGTTCATCAGCGTTACGTGCTCCCTTTCAATTCGAAGACGACCACCAATATACTTATGGGATATGCCTGCCTTAGGTAGGTATTCAGTGAGCACTTTATATCAGAGCTGCCGCTAGGGCCCTTCCTGGATGACGTTCTTGGTCCCGCCTGCCGAGGGATTAACCAGTCTAACCTGCCCCGCTGTTGAGTAAACCTCACCGGCTGGCTCGGCCCGCCCACCCCGGTGTGTCGGGCCTTCAACTCGCCGCAGCTTTAGTCTGTGTGTCTCCCTGGTGTATGCTGCACACTGACCATGTGTGTGACTACACACGGTCTGGGTAGGTACCGTTGCTGCCCCCCACTGCTTCGGTACCTTGGTGCAGCTCAGCCCTTGATACTTCAGTACCTCGGTGTGCACGGTACATCGGTGCCTCAGTGCATGTGGCGCCTCAGTGTTTCGACAGGGATCAGAGGTTACCCTGGCGTTGTGTCCAAAATTTTTGGGTCTGATGGCTGCAGAGCTGCGCTTACTTTGCAAGCTCCCGCTGCAAGCATGGCTCAATGTGTACCACTTACATCCAAAGCGTGACAGACACGTCGGCTGATAGTGTCTTGCTGATGTTTGGCAGCCCTGCGCTGGTGGAGGTGGGCCTGTCACCTGCACGAAGGCGTGCGGATGGGAATAATGGTAAACCGTCAGGCGCTGCCGACAGATGCCTCCAACTTGGGTTCGGGGGCAGTCTGGGAATGCAGGGGATTCCGCGGCACCTGGTTGGGCCGTTGGACATCCCTGCACATAAACATGCTGGAATTGCAGGCTGTTTACCTTCCTCACTAGAACTTTATATGTAGGTTCGGACAGACGACACATCAGCAGTAGCGTATGCCAACCACCAGGGTGGCCTTCAGTCCCTGATGTTACATTGCATTGCCTTCTGGCTCCTGACTTGGGCACAATGGAACCTGCTGTCCCTACGGGCGGACAACGCATCTTCCCAGAGAGGCAAACTGGGCAGCGGACCTCCTCTCTCAAGTGGTTTAGCGCATTTGGGAATGGTTCGGGAAGGCGCAAGTCAATCTCTTTGCCTTGGCAGAGACGACACACTGCCCCCTGTGGTACTCCCTCCACTGCTTAGACGGTCCACTTGGCGTCAACGGCCTAGCCCATGAATGGCCGAGGGTGTTCCTTTACGCGTTCCCATCAATACCGCTGCTCCTGGCCTTCCTAGAGAGGTCTGGTCAGAGCAGGCAACAGTTCTCCTAGTGGCCCCCCGGTGGCCCAAGAGAATCTGGTTTTCGACCCTGTGCCAGCTCTTACAAGGCCAGTCCTGGGAGGTCCTGCTTCGCCTGGATCTCCTCAGTCAGGAGAAAGGCACTCTCTGGGATCTGGAACCAGGCAGGTTCAAATTATGGGTCTGGCCCCTGAACGGGACCATTGGTCAGCCTTAGGGCTATCTGACGTAGTAGTGGGCACGTTGCAGAACGCTATGGCAGGCTCCACTAGGTTGTTATACACCTATATGTGACGATATTTTCAGTGATGTCTGTCTAAGGGTCATGACCCAGTCTCTTGCCCTATGCCAGTTATCTTGCAGATTCTGCAAGAACTTCTCCGCGCCGGTTGGTCACTTTCTACATTGAAGGCGTATTTGGTGGACATTTCTGCGTGCCATGACCCCATTGATTCTGTATCTCCGGGTGCACATTTCTTGGCAACCCGTTTTCTCAAGGGTGCTCGATGATTACCCCCTCCACGGAAGGCCGTTCTCCCCGAATGGAGCCTTGATATTGTACTGGAGGCTGTCACGAAGGCCCCGTTTGAGCCCATACATTCCATAGGCTATAACCTCCGCAAAGCGAGTCAGTGAGCTGCAGGCGCCGTTGGTGCACAGCTCCTGTATGCGTATTTGGGATGATATCAGCAAGGTGTAACTACAAATCCTATTTTCCTCCCTAAGGTGATCACAGCCTTCCACGTGAACCAATCTGTGGAACTGGAGTCTTTCCATCCACCTCTGCTTTTTTTTCGGAGGAGGATAAGAGATTGAACTTCATCTGCCTAGTGTGGGCATTGAGGTGTTACTGCATCATTCTGACCAGCTCCTTGTCTGTCACAGTATATGGACCCTAGGACAGGCCCTCTCGAAGCAATGACAGTTGCACTGGATTGTGGACACAGTCTCGACTGTGTATGACAATGCTGGCTTGCTCCCACCTGGGCGGGTAGCTGCGCGCTCTACCAGAGGGGCCTCGCTGTCCGATATTTGTACTGCGGTTAGCTGGGCTATGCCGCATACTTTCTTCAGGTTCTATCACCTTAATGCAGTAGATTCTTCCTTGCCTTCATTAGGTACAAGTATCCTTGCGGTTGTATGCTCCCACCGCTAACCTTGGGTTAACCCTAGTTCCCTGAAAGACAAGACAACTACCAACCAGCAAGGTCGCATTGGTCACCCTCACGGGTTCGACGCTAAAGAGAAAATGGCTTCCATGGGTTGACTGTTTAATCCCTCGGTAGACGGGACCGAGGACGTCACCCCAGGAAGGGGCCTATCAGCAGCTCTGATATAAAATGCTCAGTGAATACCTACCTAAGGCAGGGATATCCCATAAGTCATCTTTTCTTTCAGGGAACCAGGGTTAAGGTAAGTAACCTATCGTTATGCAAGCAGTGGTGTGTAATACACAGAATATAATCAGATCAATGCAATTAGTAAAGATAGGCTCATATAGTATAAGTAGTCCCTGTTAATTAAGATGCTTATTATTCGATCCTAGTACCTCAGAGACCAGTTGCCTTTGCACTGATGCTGGTCTGCAAGTAGAAAACAGTGTTATGGGCCTGCCTCAGTAGTGGGCTGGCTCTAGTGTATACAAGCAGACAATGTTCAATTATTTTTAAATTAGTCTAGGATCATTTGAAATAAAAGCTTAGTGAAGCAGTGTCATTGTGGATACTACTGTGTGGCAACTGCCATTTGTTTTTCTTTGTGCAAAAACATCTTTGTGCTCAATATATGCACAACAAAAGAGACAAGCACTGGATTTCTGTATCATAGGCATTGTGTCACACAAGGGATAAAATGTGAACAATACAAAAATCCAGGTGTTGCTGAAATCCATTCACTACTGATTTATAGTAGCCATCACATATGTAACACATACAAAAAAAGATACATATAACGACTAAAGGAACAAACTGTAGCTATCTTGTATATAACTATAGGAGTCATCACTGTTAACAGCAACTGGCAAAATTGAATCCTAAGAAGAACATAATTGGATAGCAAAGCAAACCAACCTTAGATGTATTTTTTCATCCAATCTACAATATGAATTTAAGGTTGAATTTATTAAATTAATGCATTATCTTATAATGCATATATTCAGTAAGAAAAACAGAAATGTTGACAACAAAGCAAAAGCATGTCAGTCAAAAAATAACAAATTAATAAGTAAATAAAACTCTGCATTGTTTGAAATGATTTTGCTGTATTGCACAGTACTAAGATTAGATCAAATGTATTAATTTGAAGAAATTTGATTATCTTAATCTCAAGCCTTTCTAGTAGTTAGCAAAGTCAATTTGATGACTAGATTGTTACACAGAGAGATGGATTATGATCCTCAGAAGAACACATTTACATATTTACATTGTAAACTACATATTTTGATACATTGTTTGCTACACATGAAATCAGTTCTTTCTGGGGAAATTATATAAAAAAACCACATTACAGAAATGTAGAATCCTTTGACCAAATTATTAATATATTAGATGTTTAGAAAAGAACAACCCTGACCATCTATTTGTAGCTCCCTTCATCCAGGCCTAAATACAGAAGGGTATGTGTGGTGGATGCTGAGCTGGAACATTTACTCCCTATTTTAAGTGCAAGTATATTTCAAACTCTACATCCTCTACATCCTGATGGCATGGATTTCACATGCTTGGTAGAGGGCAAAAACATTCCACATTTGTTCAAGGCAAGCCGGTTTAGGTCATTGTCTAATATAAGAACACTTCATTGATTCACAAATGCAATAAGCAGTAGGACAACCTCCTTCAGTGCATCTTGTTCTAACACACATTTTCCAAGGCTTCCTGCTGTATTATTATAATGAGAGTGAAGTGTATTTAAAGAGGATAAAATACAGCATTATGAAAACTAGAACACTGACACAACACTTCAAAGCACTTCCAAAGTGCATGAACTGTAGTTAAAAAAATTTAAAAAAAAGTAAACACTGTCCAAAATAAATTCCCTTTACCATTACACTGGTTTTGCAGAGTTTGGTGCTCAGCTAGGATTCACAACCAGATTTACATTGCTCCCTGTGCTCAGTTTTAATGCCTTTAAAGGCTGCCCCTGTTGAATGATTGATTTTAGTAAACACTTAAATAGTCCCACGCTAAAAGCACTGTTATGCTGTACATTATGATATGCTGGATACAACGTATGTCCCCTGATAATAAAAGTGTGATGCTGGGTCAGTGAATTGCATGATCCAATTAGACACACTGGAAAAAAACAAAAAAACAGAAAGAAAACAGCTGTTAGTTATACTGGCACCAAAGACTGGATGAAAATAAACAGAACAACAAGTACAGGTAGCTGCTAAATCACACAAATTAAGAACATGATTAAAAGAGACATATAGCAGAGAGCACATTTATGTTATTTCAGCACAAATAAAATACATTAAGTACTGTCAATGTGTTTTTAAAACTGGACACCTCGTTATTTTCAGACAACATATCAATCTCCAGACATGTCCTCTTTAGCGAGGGACTACTGTAATAAAACAAAGATGTTTACTTAAGTAGCATTACTAGTGAATCTTTAGTTAAATTAAATTGCATGGCTGAATTGAAGAACCTGTTAAACTAAGTGGTTATTAAACATTTTATAAACGAAGTGCTTTGATTACATACATCAATGCATTCTCCTCAATAAGCAGCTGGTATTATACCCCCCCCAAAAAAACACTCCCTCTGAGCCATGAAGAATTACAGTGGCATCACCATTAGAATTGAACAAGCCAATGCAACCGGTTCATTAAAGTGCTAGGTTCCATATACTGTAGCTCCTGGATAACAATTCTATAACTGACATAAAGCAATTTAAGAAATACATTTTGGGGGAGGGAAAAGCAGTTGTACGTCCCAAGAAAGCTACAAGATAATAAGAATACATTTGAATAGCTTCTGCTATATATTATATTATAGGTCTTTCAGAATGAGGTCACTTTGGTTGACTAGTGATGGTTCCTTTTCTGTTATGTTTGTTGTAATGTATGAACCCAATATTACATCAGTGTTTCAATGGGCGGGTTCAAACTGATGCACGAATGTCTATTTCTGGAACATGTATTGTTGCTTCACAAAAGATTAGGCAAGCAGATTCTTATGTTTGCAAAATTGCAAAAATTTACATTACAAATCACAGTACGTAACCCTTTCAGTAAAGACATAAATGGCACAATAAAACAGGTTTATAAAAGGCACTGCATATCAACAGGACACTCAGTACTGCATCTCCAGCCAAGTCCTATCCCTTGTTGGCTGTATTTATCACGTACCTCCTCATAGTAGTGCATACTGATAAATCCTCTTTTCATCACTTGTTTTATCACCAAACCCGTCGATAATGCGATCCAAGTCATTATTTTATTACTATAACATCTCAAAAAGCTCTGCAAAAAAAAACCTCCGACATCGGACCGGAAAGGGAAAATTGTAATGTCGGACCTGGTCGGACATAGGACCATGAAGGGTTAATGTTTATTTAATTTAGAGTATTTTTTTGGTACACAAAGGACTAGACTGCCTGAACTCATTTCACAAGAGACAAGCAAGGGCAACAAAGCACCGGCTCTTTTCGGTTTGACGTATAAAAGCACTTCCATCGCTGATATGATTTTTCTTTAATATGTTTTTCAGGCATGACCTGTCAGGCACGGACTTCCTACACTGAGGATGAGGTTCTTTGGGGTCATCGTTTTTTCCCAGTTATTTCCCTGGAAGAAGGATTCTTTAAGGTTGACTACTCCCAGTTCCATGCAACATTTGAAGTTCCAACACCCGCGTACAGCGTGAAAGAACAGGAGGAAATGCTTCTAATGTCCTCTCCGTTGATGGCACCTTCCCTGAGCAGCAGTAGGGAAAAGAATAATTCTGTTGCCTGCTTGGACACCCTTGAGGACACAAGTACCAAGCTACCATCCAAACTGCAAAAGATGACAGGAAGGGGTGACCTGCCCAGAAAGTTGCTAAGGATGAGCTCCACAACCTCCGAAAAAGCCTACAGCTTTGGGGATTTGTCCATGAAGCTTCAGCGTATCAGCTCCGTCCCTGGGAACTCAGAGGAAAAACTTGTATTAAAGACTGCAAAGATGAGCTCTGACCCTATGAGCCAATCAGTAGCGGACTTGCCACCTAAACTGCAAAGACTTGCTGGTGGAGGTAGAATGGAGGGGCATCTACCCCCGAAACTGAGAAAAATGAATTCAGACCGATTTACATAACTAGAATACCTTGTTTTCTCTTGGCACTATGTTAAATCTGAATAGAAAAGACAAGTTTCTGAAATTTGAGAACAGAAAATATATATTTATTATTTAATAAGGGAAAGGAATTTAGCATTACATTATTGGTTGTAAGTATAAATGCTTTAAAAGAGACTTTAATTTTTAAGGTAATTGTATTATTAGCATAAACTAGCATGTAAGTATCATAAAGCGCATGGAGTACTGCATATACTTTTTATCTGGCATGGTGTTTATATCTGCAATGCTTATTTTGCAAAAAATAACACAAAAAGAAACTAAGAGCCCAATTCTGCTCTAAACTAAAACAAAGGAGATGTATGTTAATAACAGATGCAGAAGAGGGTAAGTTATGATTTACTTTTAATTATTTAAATGTATGTGAAATTGTGTTTTAAAAATCATATTTTTGAATGCATGTTTTGGTTGTGGAAATAGAGAAGAAGGGAGATAGTGGAGGGAGCCAAATGCCAAAACTTATATTACCTGTTTTGTTTTGTTTTTGTTTTTGTTTTTTCACAGCTTATTAACTCTTTTGTTTATTATTTGTTCTTAGGATTTAATGATAGTTTATCTTGTGGCAGAGCTGGCAATTGTTAAGGCTGGGCCAAAATTGTATCTCAAATACCTAACTTTCTTTTTTTTTTTTTTAAGGTGTATGATTTGATGTAAAAAGAAAAAAAAAAACATAGATTGGCATTAAGTATAGTATGAGATATTAAATCTTATATGGAATCCAAAACGCTGGTAGACATCAATAGCTTACTTCCCTAGTACAATATTAAACATTTTAAACATTTCAAATTTTCCTACAAAAAAAGTAGCAATAATGATATACAGGCAATTATATTTTGTAAATGCTTTTAGATAAATCGATGTAAGATAAATCTGTTGTGGCCAAACATGAGGTTACTGTATTTACTGTATACTGTAATCACTGTATGATTATAATCTTAAGGCTTTACAGATAATTTAACATTTTATTTTGTCAGTCAATACAAATATTACATACTTTACTATAACCAATTCAGGATATTAAACCAAAGAACACCCCAGGAGATTTATATTTTAAATACTTTAAATCGCAGATCAAAACGTGCGGAAATGTTACTAGTGCAAATATGAGGACATATATGTACAGTGGTTTTAATCTTTCGCCTCAGAAGTTTTAAATGTAAATCTCCGGAAAAAAAAAGCATTTGAGATAAGAGTCTACCCCAGTGACAGTCTTCTGGCTTGATTGCATATGACGTAGAGGTGATTATGCCATGGGATATGATGAGTGCTTATTTTGCATGGAGGAAAGAGAAAGGCCTACGAGCACATTTAAGTCAAGAAATCACTGCAGACACAAAAGACTGTATTGACTGACAAAAAATAAACAGTAAATTGGCCATTTGATATGGGGTAAATGATACAATAGCCAAGTTATACGTGGATATATACCAGTTATAGGATATATATGAGAAAACCTATAGCTTTCAGGGCTTACCCTGTAATGATCAATTAACATTTTTTGCTCAGCCTTAAGACTTTTGATAAAATGGTAATTTGTCTTGACTGCACAGCAGGTCTGTGTTTCCATACAGTTCTGTAGAATTTGAGCCTGCATTATACTGTATATAATTGTATAAATACATCTACCAAACAAACACATTTTTCAGGCATGCAGAATATTTATTGTAAAGATACACAGGTTGGACTTGTATCCATTACTCCTGTAACCTGAATCTGTATTAAACTTTTCAGCAGCTAGTTGAATTTAGATCTTTACAAATACTCTATTTTTTATTTTTTATAGATGTCTGTTGTCTCTTTTTTGTCAATTACTCATTTTGGCAGCTATCAATAATTTATTATTTCGGGGTTTAGCTTTAGGGTTTTTTTTTTTTGTTTTTTTTCTGGCCGTGCAGAATTTTCATATTAATACATTTGGACCCCATGCTTCTGCTGCTGTTTTTAAATCAGTTTTAAAACAATATTTTCTTCCAGTTTTATACCTATTCATATTAGCTTAATCATGTTAATTCTGTGATGCTTTGACATCCTGATACAATGTAAACCAGGGCTTCTCAAACTCGGTCCTGGGGACCCCCTGTGGCTGCTGGTTTTCATTCAAGCTCTCAATTACTTAACGAGACCCTTAATTGAACTGATTTGCTTAAACAGACTTTTTTTTTTACTTGTTTTCAGCTCTTAAACAGTTGCATATTTCAAGTTAACATTTTATAAGTAATTTGAACTGCAACTGTTTAAGAGCTGGAAACAAGTAAAAAGGTCTAATTAAACAAATTATCAGTTCAGTTAAGTAATTGAGAGCTCGGTTGGAATGAAAACCAGCAGCCACAGGGGGTTCCCAGGACAGAGTTTGAGAAGCCCTGATGTAAACAGTATTATATTTAGTTAAATATAGTTCTCAGTGAAACTGTATATATGTTTACTCTCAATTTCACACAACAGATTTCCTACTATAATCTGTATTCCCTTCCCCCACATCTACCTCGTCCCATCCTCTTCACTTCCCAACCTCCTCCCAGTAAAGAAGTCTGATAGCTGGTATTTTCTTAAGCCAATAATGATCTTGCAGAAACATGTGGCTACAATAATACCAGACCTTCAGTGCACATGCAGTTGACCAGGTGTTATGGAGTGTATCAAAACAGTGTATCCAAAGCTTTGAATGCAGTCCCTATTTTAGCTGGTTACTATGTATGTCTTTGAACATGGGTAACACCTTGTGAAGAGAAGTAGCACAGCTGTCTACGCTCATAGCAGCCACAATCATTTATAAATAGACCCAGAATAACAATTAAAGCTGCCATGCACCTGGGTCTCCCATGGTAATCTAAGGAGCTCACTCCATTGGCAAGCAGACATTAATGTACTAACACAATGGTAATCAGGGCTTAGGGTAGTGGTTGTTAGCAGAATGTTGGGTGGACACTTTGACTCGACATCTGCAACCACTCAAGGATAAATCATAAATCTATTGCTGCCCACAAAATCAGAAACAGCCAAGCTCTGAGCTTCCAGTTCATTTAACATAGCAGTAATTCAATGTGGTACAAAAAAAGAGAACACCTCCACCCTATATAACATTTTAATTAAATTATTCATTCAAAACATTTTCTCATACTCAAGCCAGTATTGTTGGTGAATGACTTTTTTAGGTCAGCATGGATTAAGCAGAACTATATTACATATATATAATATTTTTAGTTTAGATGTTCAGAGTAGATTAAAATAATGTATTATGTTGAATCTAAAGCATTGGATTATTCTTGAAATAAAAAGACTTACCATTAGCACAACACACCACTTTGAAAGCTCAGATCCCTATTCCGAAATCTAAAGTTTGTCGCCATAAATAACTGCATTACTTGTATAGAAATTAAAATTACTAAACTTGCGAACAAGCAAAAATCCTTACATACATAAATATAGGATGGAAATGTTACTCCTGATTACATTGAAGTATTAGCTAAAGCATTATAGGGCATATCTTTAATGAACTTTTGAAAAGAGAATAACTAGACTCAATCGACAGATTCCTCTAAAGTACAGAGTGATTAGAAAGTAAGTTTACCACATCAATCTAATCACTGTATTATTTTCATAACATTGTCATCCTTTCAAATAACCAAGTGTACCAGAAAGAAAGGAATGCAGTTTGAACCCAACGTTACCAACAGCGTTATGAAGAAAGATTGTTTAAATTAAAAAAAATCTGGGAGTCGCAGAGTGGCTCAGCTGATACAACCACAGCTGTGTGGTGCTGGAGGCAAAACCAGTAGGGAGTTTCTCTTCCTCATGCTCACAACGGACCCTACTGGCCAGGCACCTGCTGAGCTCAGATGGACATCTGCAGGGCTGGTCTTTATCCTCTAAAGGCCAGTAGTTTGTGACATCCGGTCCTGGGTGTAAAAGAAGAAATTGGCTTGGTCGTGGAGTTGGAGGATGCACACTGAACCTTCAGCTCTCCTGAGCTATGGGGGGGTCTTGCTGCGGTAAGGGAACATAATTGAATATTCTAAATTAGGGAGAAAACTGAGGGGGAGAATGAAAGGCAACAGTTCTTCTCCCCCATTATTTTATGAGTACTATATAATTAATATTCTGCATTTTTGGTTTTTATTTTCAAAAAAAGTCAGTTTTTTTGTAGATTCTTTTGAAGAGTCATAAACTGATTTACATTTTCTCTTGATTCCTCATCCACTAAAATTATTATATTTTTAATGTAAGCATTTTTATGTAAGCATTTCAATTCAGTTTTTGATCAAGCTAATAGTTACTACGCCCAGCAATTATCACAGAGCTTAGAAGTGACAGAACAAGCTACATGAACTTTTAAGGTTGCAAAAAAAGAGGTAGAATGTTTAAAAAAAGGAAATAATTGGCCTTAAACCATTTCAATCATTTTGGCCAAAATAGGGGCCACACCCTCCAAATCAACAGGGACCAGCCCACATGAAATGATGGCAGGGAGAATAAGGAGGCTACCAAAAGATCTTAATCCAATGGTAAGCGCTCAAATAAAAAAAATCTAATTGAATACTTGACACAAGTGCAGAGCAGGTTAGCACAGCTCAAAATTTAAGCTGGTATTCAACAATAAATTGTGCAAAATGACCGCAAATATGCTACTCTTAAATGAACGTAAGAAATAACATAATGACCAGGATATTTATACCAAAGCGACCCCTCACCCCAAAATGACACGCTCCATAAACGGTAACCGACAAGGTCAATGTTATTATAAAACTACATAAATAAAATGGTATTTCGTTTCACAAGTGAAAGTTATAAAAACTGCATAAAAGTGTATACTACACTCGATCATTCACTCCACAGAATAATGAAAGCCAGATGGGATCCTCCTGTGACCATGGTGAAGTAGACATAGTGCATTAAACAAGGACAATATGTACAATTGCAGTTCAAACGTGCACTGGGACCATAGGCACGGCCAAAAGGCTTTGAACTTACATCCTGCGGCTGGAGTCGTGGAGACCCGTATGAAAACCTGAGCACATCCTTCAATGGAGAAAAAGAGAACAAGAGCACCTTATACTAAACTAATCAAGCATGAACTTTGATCATAGAGACTGTGCCTCAATAATTGTAAACAATGACACTAAACAGTTTACCAAACAATGTTTGGAGTTAGAGGCAAGACTATGGTCCAATAATGATGCGCTAAAGCAGGGGTCCCCAATCCTGGTCCTGGAGGGCCGGTGTCCCTCCTGGTTTTTGTTCCAACTGTACACTAAATTGCTTATTTGGACCAATTAAGCTTCTAAAGTTCTCGATTAGTCCAATTAACTAATTTAGGGGACAGTTGGAACAAAAGCCAGGAGGACAGCGGCCCTCCAGGACCAGGATTGAGCACCCCTGCTCTAAACAGTACAGTCAGAACAATATGAAGGAACACGAACCCAATTTGTCAGTAACTTCTTATTCCTTAAGCACAGTATATTTCTCATTTAATAAAGTGGCAAGAAGACAGTTTACATCCCCTGTGCTGCTGTTTATCATCACGTGCAATCACCCGCTTAACAATGAGACGGATGCATGTGGCGTGGATGAATGTTATTTTGAATTATATTTAAATTTGTATTTAAATATAATTCAAAATTTGCATTTCAAAGCAAAGATTCAACCATGAGCACCAAGGAGCTTTCAAACGAACTCTGGGACAAAGTGTTTGAAAGGCATAGATCAGGTGATGGGTATAAAAAATATCAAAGGGCTTGAATATCCCTTGGAGCACAGTCAAGACGATTATTAAGAAGTGGAAGGTGTATGGCACCAACAAGACCCTGCCTAGATCAGGCTGTCCCTCCAAACTGGATGACCGAGCAAGAAGGAGACTGATCAGAGAGGCTACCAAGAGGCCAATGGCAACTTTGCAAGAGCTACAGGCTTTTATGGCAAAGACTGGTCAAAGTGTGTATGTGACAACAATATCCCAAGCACTCCACAAATTTGGCCTGTGGCAAGAAGGAAGCTATTACTCAAGAAAGCCCACCTTGAATCCTGTTTGAAGTATGCAAAAAAAAAAAAACTCAGGATATTCTGTTGCCATGTGGCAAAAAGTTTTGTGATCTGACAAAACTAAAATGGAAATTTTTGGACTAAATGCAAAGCGTTATGTTTGGCACAAACCCAACACAGCGCATCACCCAAAGAACACCATGCCTACTGTGAAGAATGGTGGTGGCAGCATCATGCTATGGGGATGTTTCTCATCGACAGGGACTGGGGCACTTGTCAGGATAGAAGGGAAAATTAATGGAGCAAAGTACAGAGAAGTCCTTGAGGAAAATCTGCTGCCCTCTGCAAGAAAGCTGAAACTGGGACGGAAGTTCACCTTTCAGCATGACCCAAAGCATACAGCCAAAGCTACACTGGAGTGGCTAAAGAACAAAAAGGTAAATTTCCTTGAGTGGCCCAGTCAGAGCCCAGACCTAAATCCAATCGAAAATTTGTGGCATGACTTGAAGATTGCTGTCCATCAACACTCCCAAGGAACTTAACAGACCTTGAACACTTTTGTAAAGAAGAATGGTCAAATATTGTCAAATCTAGGTGTGCAAAGTTGGTAGAGACCTATCCCAACAAACTCACAGTTATAATTGCTGCCAAAGGTGCTTCCACCAAGTATTAACTCAGGGGGGTGGACACTTATCCAATTATGATCTTTCAGTTTTATATTTTTAATATATAATTTTTTTCTCAAAAAAAACTTTTTTCCCCTTAACAGTGTGGAGTATGGTGTGTAGATAAGTGGAAAAAAAATCATCCTTTAAATGCATGAAACTCTGAGGCACTGACACAACAAAATGTGAAAAAAGTTCAAGGGGGTGTAGACTTTCTATAGGCACTGTGTGTGTGTGTGTATGACAAGCATGATGGATGTTTGGTTATTAAGCCAAACTGTTGTTAAAAACATCATAATGTGCATAATCCTTTATTATATTTCAAAGGATTTTATGGTATGAATTTGAATTTTTGACAGTGAAGAAGGTTACCAAGACTGGAGGTTAGAATTAATGGGGAGTGGTTGGTATCCTTCTCCCCATTTGGTCCCTATTTAAATGTAATGGTTGAACTTAATGTAACACATTATCATATGTTATAGAAAGCTATACAAATGGAGAGTTACACCAACAATTAAGTGAATTTGGGTGTCACAATTTAATTAAAAAAAGCTCTTCTGCAGTAACATCAGTTGCCAAGGCGACATGGCGAGTGGGGAAAAAAAACCCTCAGAAATGCCTTTAAAACATTCATTGTAACATTTGTAGAAATGCAGCTTTTGAGTCAATGATCAAAGTTGAGTCAGCACAGCTTTACACCACAAGCCAAACTGGAGTTCAGACAGAGGAATAAAGATTATTAACAGAAGTGAGAATGCACGGGCCGCCCACAGGCTTTTTCAGGCCCAGGACAAGATTTTTTTTATTTTATTATTATTATTTTTTTTAAGAATCTCTACTCTGTTTAGGAGAGTTTCTATTATTACTATTCTATCTTTCATTTATTTTTCAAGAAGAATTGATTTTGAGAGTTGATCATACTGTCAGCAATTGATATAATTAACACAGATTCTACCAACCTGTAGGGAAATTGGTGTAAGCTTCTGAAAGCAATATAGAAGCTCATTATATTTATTGTCTTTTTGTACCAAGTTTCGAAAATTAAAATAATTACATAGATAGGAAGCATAACACGGTAACTTAAAAGTTAAATGCACACAGTGACTAATCCCCTATATGATATATATATATATATTATAGATATATATATATATATATATATAATATATATATATATAATATATATATATTTACTATGTATGCTTTGTTTTTGTGATTGAATAGTGTTTCAATCAACCAGTAAATATTAAATCAATTTAAAAAAGCCTGCCCACGAACAGTTTTGTCCAAGAGATTTTTTTTTGTTGTTGTTTTTGTTTTGATTAGGTAAGTATAAAGAAAATGATTGAAATAATCCAAATTTAAATCTCAATTGTTTCTCAGACTAATGGCCTACCTACGACAGTGCAGGTTAAAATTAAGTACTGTATTAATTATGTGTACAGAATTTTAGTTTACCAATTGCTTTTATTATTACATTTCAGTTAAAAAAACAAAACAATCATAATTATAGTATAGGCCATTCCTTTTAGTTTAATGATTACTACATACTGTAATTCTATTACTGCACATGGCAGTACATTTCCTAACACGTATGCACACACATACCCTTTTTTGTAGCAGTACATTGCATTATGTTTGCCAAAGAAATTATAGAAATAAGTCTTGTTAAGTTATGCTATTTTTTTGGCAAATTGGATCATATATTTGATAATGTGTCACTAACATTTTAATTAGTATGCTAATGTGTGCTGAAATGTCAGTCATCACTTGTCCAAGATTATGTTAGATTTATATATATAAATAAAATATGATGAAAGGGAACCCATTTAAGAGCATGTTTACAGGCCACCTGCAAGAAGACCCCCTCCCCCTCCCCATTACTGCAGTTGGAAATTAAAAAAAAATGTTTACTTTGTTGCATGACACAGCTTAGTCTAGCTGAGACACAGTTCTTACAAGAACACCATTGATCTTCAGCCTATCCCACAGCATTCCCAAATCCCCCCTTCTGACTGCATAAGAGCTCTGTAAAAAAAAATCATAGTGTTTTCCCTTAAACCAAATCTGCCTCAATTTGACAGATTGCATATGCTTGCTCATCTCATGTTGCACCTGCTTTGGACAGTGGGACCTGTCCTTGCTTTAATTCTTTAGAGCTACCATACCCGTTCACTGGCTCCTCTGTGTGGCTCCTTGTTTGATAATCAGATGGCTTCAGCCTTAAGTTCTTTTTCAAATAAGCACTTTTTGTCCCTGACAGCTGCAGATACTGAAGTAGACATCACTTGAATTTGATTGCTTCTATTGAATTTTTTTTTTTCTACATTCCCAGGAAAATTGGGTTTTTCAAATACAAATTAAAATATTGTATCCAAAAGATTCTTTAAAATAGGAGGAATAAATTATAGCTTTTAAATTGGTTGTAGTTAATTACTGATTCTAATGTATTAACTTCCATACCTAATTCATGTTTGTTTTTAGTTTTTTTGGTTTATCAAATGTTTGTAAATATTACTATTATCATTACAGTACACATCTTCAGGCATTCACTATGCATTCATTTCCAAGTACTTATTCCAGTGATGTTTCAATGTCTGTAAGCCCTCTGAACTATTTTACTGGTCAACACTACTAATTCAACTATAAGTAGAAACTGGAACCTTTGATTCTCAAATGTGAAGGATTATTCTTGGTAAAGCATTTTGATTAGAATTCAACAGACAATGTAAATAAACAGTTTATAAAATATTTGTTTCAATTGAACATACAGTACATGTGTACTTAATGCTTCGTACCCTTTGAGCACATGTACTGTATTTATTTAACACTTGTATGTTCAGCTACAAGGGGATACTTAAGAAGGTTACATCTTCACTAAAGAAATATTTCTTCAGTCTTGCATTTTTATTCATAATTCTTCTGACATGATCATCACTTTCTTCCTTTATTGACTAGCCTACCAATGTATTGATGGGAAATGTATTACTGCCTGTAAAATAATTTCCAAGGTATTGAGAAATTTGCATTGCAGTATACATTTGGAGGATTCAGCAAATATCTGAGGTTGCCAAGAGACATTTCTTTTATATTTTGTTATTTCTATGTGACACACACACACACACACACACCATATATAGCATAGTCACTTTTTATTTCAAAAGACAAAGAACTGGGGTAAGACTCTGCCATCTCCTTTCATTTGTTAATTTGCAACTAACAAGGATAAAAGTGAGTAATGACTAAATATATAATGACCTTTCAGAATAATTGTGTTTCTTCAGTACATGTATTATCAGGAAATGGTTTAGGGCACATGCTACTTTAGATCATAATCCAAATATAATACCAGTGAGCCCAGAAAAATAAAACCTCAATAGAGTTAATAACAACAACTATCCATATATGGTCTTAATCAAAAACAACAAAAAAAGCTATTGTCTTTAAGAAGGGACACACAAGCAAAACAAAGACAAAACTGAAAGCTCTTGAAAGTAGACTGGTTAGATGTCAGTTTCTCTAATTCTAGCTGTGTTTGTAAACTTTCAGAAACCCTGTCTCCCATGTGTTTGGATCTATACTGTCAGGCTGCAGTTCCAATCATGCAGGGAAAACCTGTTGTTGTTTCGATGTACCAAAGAATAATTGTTATCCTTCCATGTGAGTCACATTTTATATTCACAGTCAATACAGAGCACAAACAGTAGAACAAATTACTTTTTATAACCAAATGTATATTAAAACATAGTAATATAGATTCTATAAGCCATTAATAATTGTTAATTCTAAATAATAATATCTTCATTTTTATATAGCACCTTTCATAGTGGACCACCATCACAAAGTAGTTTAAAAGACAGAGCACAAAGAGGTTAAGTGACATGCTCAGGGTCAGACAATGAATCAGTCAGTGGCAGTGGTGAGATTTGAACCAGTGATCTTCTGGTTACAAGCCCCTGGACTTTAACAACTAGACCACACTGGATCCTATATCTTCTATAACCTGCCCACAAATTACAGAAAAGCTATGGCAATGCTTTATAAACAACTAGCTTGGATAACACGTTAACAAATGTGTCATTGATTCTTAACTCAATCATATCAGTCAAATGGCTTTAAATTTGTTTAAAAGCATTTTTAAAGACAACAGTCCTTCAGGGGCATTTTATGAATAGATTGCTATTACTAAGGATAAACAAAAGAAGAACACAATTTGTTAACACACTAGTACACTAGTTGACAGATTGTTTAAAAATAGAGCCCATTAAAAAAAAAAAGTGTGACCAAATGCATTATGATTAATCCTAACCCTAAAGCTCCGTAGCTTTGGATACAATCTTGTAATGAAGAGGCTTGTTTTTGCATTTGACCAACAGATAAGCCATAAGAATCAATGCATTTTTAAATACACGTTAGAGTAAAATACATGTTTATTAAGGAAACAACCAATATGCAAATTACAACTCAATTCCCAAACTTCAAATATCCCACAATGGCACCTAATCCACTGTAAATACACCAAGCTGTTTTGATTTCTTTTCATCCATTTTGTTCGGATCCATTTAACAAGGAGGCACATACAAAACAGAAACATTCCAATTCAGCTTTTCTAATTGGCTGCATTTAGTTTCTGAAACCTTTCACAACAGCAGCAGTAAAGCTTCCCTGTTTGAAGGCTTTAGTATATAAATTAGACACAAGGGGAGAGAGAATAATGAAGACCACACAGCTGCACTGCATTTTCTAATAATAGTGACTGAATTAAAAATTGGCAGCGTGTGTTAAATCAGTGAGTCTAACCTAATACATAAATTATATTAATATAAAATATATTTATCATATTTTCCAGTTCTACACGTAAACAAGCTCTGTCAGTATACATATTAAATTGATAATGTACGATTAACTGGATAAAAAAAATAGGTGACTGAATTACAAAATAGGTTTTTACAAAGTGTGATTTTTTACAGTCTGTTGGGTTTGGTGTACAAAGTAAGCCCAAAGTGAACAACCTACCTACATTGTTGAAAGAGCTTTACATGCTGTGTACGTGTCACAAAGACGGCCGGAGTGGGTAGCGTCAGACCAGAGCCAGGAAATAAACAACGAGAGATGGAGTTTGGTGGAGCTGAGTGTTTGTGTTCAGGATTTAATAAATAAACAGAACAGAAAATAAAAAGGTTGTAACATACAAAAACCACAGGACACATTCGCCAAAACAAAAGAGACAAACAAAACGGACTATACAAACAAAACACGGTGAGCTTCTATTTCTCTTAATACGATTACAATTACCTCTGTCTCCAATCCCGTTCTCCACTCACCGAACACACAACCCCGAGTGGGTGAAAACATGCTGCTTTTATGCAGCTGACACGAGACTCGACTGCTAATCAATCACACAAATGGAGTCGCGGTACAACTGTACGTGAATTAATAAAGTACAATTCCCCGTGCTCACATATTACATTTTACTTGCATGTGAAGTGCTGTGCAATCCTCTTGCCTAAATACAAATATACATTTTAAACACTCGTGTTACACAGACCAGTTTATATCCCCCATGTACCGATGACTATATACCAACATTATCACACCACAAGTAACATATAACAGAAAATACACACAGGGGCAGGCACTTCGTCACAGTACGTTATTTACCTAGCAACGTGTGCTTGCCATGGGCACTTATTAAAGCAACTTCGATAGGACAAATGTGTTGTTGCTTTACTCCCTTATACAGTAGGCCTGCAGTAGGAACATTGACCTGATTAGATGCCTTAAACAGAATGCCAAGTCAGGAGTAAATTGACCTTCTGAGAATGATGCAAATGGTAGGTCATGAAAATGCTGATGTATGTTTTTGCAAGGGAGTTGCTTAAAACAAATGTAAGTCCTTGAGATGGAACAGAATCCATTACGATGCTCATAATCTAGCTCTGCTCCAACACTGTTCAGGAAATGCAACAGCTGAAACAGCTGGTTCGGAAGATCAACTCTCCACAGACCAATTTGAAATGAGTCCCTGATTTAACATTACATTTCGATCAACTGAAATTTCCAAAAGTAATTGCATAAATGAATGCATATATCAGTGCCAAACACATGCAGTGCATCTTGCCTTTCACCGTATGTGTACAAATATATGCAATTGATTTCATATTTAGCAGTCCATCTGTTTGCTATCTGCCTGAAGAAATGAAACTACTTTGTTGCATACTGCTGTAAAATGCTGTTCTCAATATGTGGTTTAAAATGTTCACCATCATACTGCAATTGTGTGCTATGAGTCAGAATTTTTCAGGAATATCTTTACTAAACAGCAAACATATGTTGTGTAATTTTCAGAATAGGTAATAGTGTAATATATTATTGATGATGTGCAGCATTGAGTCAGCTGTGTGAAACGTAACACATCTGGTCCATGGCAACTGCACAGCAAAAATTTTCCCTTAACATGTGACTATTTATTTTAACATACCAACAACTGTACTATAAGTATTCAAATAGCCAAGGTTTTGTAAATAGGTTAACCTATCAGCAAAGCTGCACACTCCAACTGTATCAAAAAGCATCTGTTTTCATAAAGTCTTTAACATAAGGAAATATATATAGCTATATTACTCACTGTGGATGCATTACAACATATTCTGAATTTTTGTTCTATTAAAAAAAAAAAAACTATATAAAAAAAAAAAATCTATATAAATAATCTAATATCAAAAAACACGCTGCTTACAGGGCTTTTAGTGCAAGTATGCTTATGGATAAGAAAAATAAATAAATAGACAAAGCCACTTTTTTTAGAATTTATATTGTGTTTTTTTATTATAGCGAGTAGGCGGATCACTCTTGCTACCATCACCTGTCGGACTGTCTCCCCACAAATACAGCAACGTGAGAACCTGCTGTGACAGAGCCACCAAGACCCAAGAGTATATAATTGCAGAACGAAGGCACGCCCAAAGCGTGTCTCACACAGGGTAGTATGGCAAGCCAAATGATCATTTAGAGATATCTCAAATTGCATTTTAAGATATCTTGAAATATTCAGAGATATCTGTAAAACATTTCAAGATATCTCAAATAGAATTCCAGGTATCTTTAATTGTGCAGTTTTTAAGATATCTAAAATTAAAGATATCTCTAAATCAATTTGAGATATCTAAAAATGAAATAAAGATATCTCAAACTGATTTACAGATATTTTTAAATACTATGGAAACCATATGGCTTGTACTAGCATGGTAAACCAAACTGTTATTTACAGCTATCTTAAAATGAGGGTTTTAAAGATATCTCTAAATAACTTCCTGTTCATTTAGCAATATCTCTAAATAACTTCCTGTTCATTTGGAGATATCTTTAAATGGACAGGAAGTCCATTGAAAATAATTTAGAAACATCTCTAAATGAACAGAAAGGCATTTGAAGATATATTTACTGAAATTAATGCATCAGTGTTTATCAAGAATATTAGCATTATTTAATTATTTTTTTTTTAAATTTTATAGGCCACTAAAATGTGATTAATTTGGATCACGGACCACTCCTACCAAAAACACGACCTTTTTGTAGCAAAAGGGAAACAGTTCTCAAGTCTTCTGTCAGGCCTACAGGTTTGTGAGATAAATAGATAAATAGATAAATAAATAAATTAATAATTTGTGCGTGCGCAGGGGTTGCATGAACTCCATCATGTCAGGGCATCGGGTGCATGCCTTTCCAGGGAAAAAAAGAGTGCCATATTTCGCTCCTGGGTGTGGTTTGTACAGCTGAGACTTCAACGTGAAATCCGTTCACCAAAAGAATTCTGTCGTTTGTGGCGTGCACTTTCTCGATAGTGATTATCTGGTGGGCAACTTACTTGAATATAGTATGGGATTTAGAAGCAAGCAGGCAGGTTGAAGTTTGATGTGGTTCCTTCAGTGTACATCAGATGTTTTATTTTTTTGAAAATAAATATATCATTGAGGTTTTATAGGAAACCACCATGAACACACCTACACACACCGGTATATATATATATATACCTGTATTAGCCCAAATATAAGGCAAGGCTTTTTTTAAATAAAAATAAGATTGGAAAAATACATCTCGCCTTGTCAAGACAAGGCTGTTGTGAAAGTGTGGATTGAGTACAGTTACAGTGATGAAAATGTATAGCTGCAGTGACCATGTGGAAAAGAGTGGCTTGAAAATGGGTCATGTATCAAAGGGATTATGAAAAAGTTATGATTTTTAAGATCATAGTTATCAGAAAAGCTGATTCATCCAGCAATTATCGCCCAACTGAAAAATTTGTAAAACAACACAGATGGGAACAAAACAACTGCTATTGAATGCCCATTCAGGGGAAACCAATTTGAATACTGAGGGTTGTAAGTAAGTTACAGTATTTCAGCTACATTACTATTTTTTACAGAAACTTAATTTCATAATATCGGCAGTCTTAAAATTATATAGAGACTTTAATAAAAATGGCAATAGTTGTTATGGCATTACCATATTGGAATTAAAACCTGTATTCCTGGATTGCAAACAACTAAAAATCTGAAAATTTGTACCACTGATGTAATGGTGAGTAAAGAAATGTTTATTTTTTCATATTCATTGCTGAAATTGTCTAATCTACTTTATATAATGCCATTTTATCAATCCTTATGTCTACTGTACATTATTGTAATGTTTGCAATTTATCATCTTTGAAAAGACTTCACAGAGTCACTGTCAGTGGTCTGCTGTTCTGTAACACTCTGTGGCCTGTGATCACAGACAAAATATGACAAAAATTGGTATTATAGGCCATAACAGACAATCACTAGATTAATATAAACTAATTACAGAGTATAGATACTGAAGCGTATATTATTGGTAATCAAACACATTACAATAGTGGTAATTACACTCACCATGTAATGTTGCTGATCCGCCACAGGTTTTGCAGGGTCCACAACTCTATTTCTTGTCGATCCCCATTTAGTCGCTACGTCTATTAAATAGTGGGATCCCGCTGCCTCACCGCCTGTTCAGAAATGTAGGGTTGTGGCCCCTGTTCCCTAAAATTAATTGGGTCTTCGACTTCATCTTCGATGTTTTCTTTGGCAGTCACCACGTAACTTCCGGTTTTATGCCGGCCTGCACGATTTCTGAGCGGCCGTGGCCATCGCCATACAAAATCCATCATAGCTTTGTTGTTTATTAATATTTTTTAACTGCATCAAAACTATTTTATTTATATTGATGAAATCTATTTAGAAATGTATTGGTGTGTTTGACCTGCAAGATACACTTTAATTAGCTTCTAAATTGAGATCCGTTTCCCGTCTCTTCATCCTGAACCATGCTGAGCAAGAATGCTACAACATTAAAAGAAAGAGTTTTTCTTTCCAATTTCTATGTCTTGCTGTGTTCTGTGTTTACATGCAATAATTAGTAATTAATGATGCTTTATAAACGCTTCTTGATGAAGGTTGTACCTATTGCTGTTTCCTAGCAACAAAAAGCAGCCAGAGAATCAAATTATATCTTTAATATAATGAAGGGACTCATAGATTTATATGGCTCATTTTAAATGACAGTAAAGGATTTCCAGCTGGGAATATTCATTTCTCCCAAAGCCAGTGTACCCTAGAAAGTATTTCCCATTTATAAACTTGAAACAGAAAGTATGATCTGGGATTTATTTTTATTCCTCACTATAGCATTCTTTCGACTTCTCATGCAACTGTGGTACAAAATAAGTCAACTTGGACCCTTAACGTGTGTTCTGTGACATCTCTGTTCAACTGGACATAATTATTCTTACTTGAATACATTTAAAATAACTTGGCTGATCACGCTGTGGTTTGATTTACATGCACTTTAGAAACCCCAAATTCCCCTGTGTAAATTACGGTTATGGTTGGACTTGCTATACATCTTTGGTGTTTTGGGTTTTTTTTTGCCTTTGAAAGTCCAACTTTGCAATAAAATACACAGAAAAAGTTCCACAAAACCTGATTTAAAGCATTATGGTTAATCAAACCAAAGTCCTATTAACTGAGAGGTTTTGATGCTAAAAATATACAAATATTCTGTTTTCAATGAATGACCTTGCATTTCAATTAGCAAATACAGTTGCTGGAGCATCTATATGTATTGAATGTGAAAATCATTCAGACAAATCTATAGAGGTGCTGAAGACTCTTGATTCCCTGTTTATCTACCAACAAAGAAGATGGAATTAAATAGAAGTGTGTATTTGTTGGACTGTTCTTAATCTCCTATTAGCAGGGATTTATGGTACCTTGCTTTTTGCTATGTTGGGAGTCCCCTGGTAGACTGGACTGGAGTGCTTTGAGAACCTGACCACATTCCACTTCCATTAACAGTGGTTACTGGCTTGTAGGCCACACAATTAAAAAGACAAAGGTATCACAGCCATTAATAACAAGCAAGGGAAAATGAACGGTAAATGAAATATCTGCTCCTCACCTGACATTCCTCATCCGTCATTACTTTCGGGATACAATTTTGTAAGATCACAAATGAAGTAGAAAATGTGATTCTTGCGCTGAATAATGAAGTTAAATGTGGTAAAGCTTATCGCACCTATAGTATAATTTTGCATAACAAGTATACTAAAAGGAAATTGTCATTTAATACCAAGAAATAATTACCTATAATATATATTTTTGTCCTAAAAGGTAAAATAAAATGCAGCAAGTATTAATATTCAATAAATGTACATAAGTAACACTTTACAGTTTTGCATATGTGTTGAACTGTATAGCCAGTATTGATTAAACTTCCTAAGGGCTCCTTTTGCACACAATATTGATAATACCAGAATATGAGGGTAAATAGAGTCTGTCTGTCTGAGTCCATGTCTGAATCTCATCCCTTTTTTTTCATTGACTGTATGTAATTATTGTTTTACAGTTAATATCAAAATAATTACTGTTTACATAATTTGACCTCTTTACATTTAAACAGTACAGTATTTAGATATTTGTATTATACTGTGAATACAGTATGTATTGTTTACTGGTGACAGAGAAATGCATTGTTATGATTTCAAAATGTATGGGTGGAGTATTATTTAAAATAAATGTATTTTGTGTTTAGTTAGAAACACACTGTTGTATTATCGGTTTGAATGTGTTCTGGCAGAGGCGGTGTTAACAGCTCGTGGCCATCTCCGGGCTGATTAATTGATTCTTAATCTCGTGATGATCACACGTATAAAAAACATGTACGTTCTGGGGCTGAGCGAGGAGGAACGGGTGCGAGAGAGGCAAACAAGTAAAAAGAAATTAAAAATAAATTATATAGGATTAGTGAAGGCAACTACCCAGCCTGATCTAGGTATTGGTTTTCTTCTGTGTTCAAAACTTTGTTTTGCTCTGTGAGCAGTGTTTCTGTTAATATATATATATTTATGTATTTTTGTGTAATAAACACAGCGCCGCACTGCGCTTTTTCAACTGAGTCTGCATGTTATTTGTTTCTGGTCTGACGTCACCAATCTCGGCTACCTGTCACAGGGCTGTTGAGAGCAAGGTTTTATTGCATATTTGTGAATACCAGCCAATCAGTTACTACTGTAGTTGTAAAGTAGAACATTGCATGAGAAAGACATTAAGGATGAAAGCCTTACAGGCAGTTTCTCTTCTTGCTTCATTGTCAGCCTATATTGTAGAACCATGCAGCATTTTAATATACAATGAGCAAGTTTGAGGGAATATACTAAATGACATACTGCTACTAAAACATTAAAATTTCAGAGCTTTTTTTATAAGCATCATCCAAATATCAACCCACCGCTTGCTCAAGGGTGCATCAAACGTTGAAATATAGTGACATTTTACTCTTATCATTTAATTGCAATATATTGCATGTCATATTGTCGATATACAGATTGCTACACATTACCCTGAGGGTTTTGTAACATCCATAACCTAAATATGCAAACTGGTTTGGGATTTTGCATGGAGAAAATGTGGCAAATGATTTGGATGGCTTAGCATGCTGAGAAATACAGTACACTTGTAAACAAGATGAATGGTATGTCTCTCCTGCAATGCAGTTGGCTACCCTCATCATATCATTTAGAGACTAACAGGGTTTACAGGATGTTGTTTATTTATTCACATTTCTTCACCAGACTTTAAAATTAATAAAAGGTTTCAATAAACAAAATACTTTAAGAGTTTAAATTTATCTTTAGTTGCTTCTGTTGACACCAGTAAAAAGGTCAGAACAAAACATTTTGTCTCAGCATCACCAGTTAAGTATGCAACAGCATCTTTTTTAATCAGAATATGTTTGTTGTGTATTTATATCATAAGGCTCTGTAACATTACAATTATGCATGTCTTTACGTGAATTCACAAATAATTACTATGATTTAAACCATTGTTTCCATGACAACAGGAGAGATCTCCAAAGAGAATGGTCTGGGTAGAATTTCTGTAAACCTCTAGCTAGGCACAGTTAACGGTAATAATGAAGCTGAATTAAATTGTGAAGCTCTCTCCAGTGCATGCTGTAATATATATATTTGTTTATCTGTGTATCCAATAAAAAGGTTGTCAATGTAACTGGTCCAGCACAGAATAATATCATTTTCTTGGTCGGTTGAAAGAAATTGTTTATCTCCCTCCGCGATTTGAAAGTAACCCAATGTGTTATGCAGTCAATTTAAATTTTTTTTTTTTTTAAATAATCAAGCCTTTTGATATTTAAATGTCCCTGATGGAAATTGCAGATACAGTAAGGTTTATGATAGGTACAGAATACCCAACAGTGCTTAACTTGTCTCCAACTGTTGTTTATTATTAACATATTTTTTTAATTACAATGTAGCAATTTTTACTAAAAAACAAACATACAGTAAGTGTTAAAAATTCAGTATGCATCCATTAAAGTTCCACAATGAAATTGGAAGCCCCCAATCCGAAGAGTTTAAAAAAAATAATAATTAAAAAAAAAAACATTTTAAAAATATAGATTTGGGCAAAAATGGTTCTTGATCCCTAGGTCTAAAGGCAAGCAGCAATATGTACCAGGTGATATAAAACAGTGTTCAAAAGATATTTTAAAAAGAGTTGGTAGAATAATCATACCCATTACGCAAACTGCAAATTCAGAATAATGATGAGCATTATAGAGGATGCCCAGTGCTGCCAGTGGTGTTTAATATTTTCTGTGTCCCGAAGGTTGTTCATCAACAGTTGTAACCCAGCACAAACCATAAACTGGGGCACTCCACTGAGTTATATCAGGAGATATTTCAGCCCAATCGGGATGGTCCTGGCAACATATAGATCTCTTGGGAAGTAATTGGGCTAGCTGTCAAGAGAATGTTGGCTGTTCTGGATTCTCTCTTTCTGCTTCTATGAGAATCTCTTTTTGTCCACAGCACTGTTATTTTTCACTGCAGGCCCACACAATCTGCCACCCACCTGGCTTGTCTCAGCTGCACAACTGGCAGTGGGACTGTAACCTGCTGAACAGCCGAAGGGAGTCTAGAGAGAATTATTAAATACGTTTGAAATAGACAAAACATTGTGTTAAAACTGATAATTTAACTTAAAAGTTAAACACGTTTACCTAAAATCCCTAAATGGCACTTAAATAATAAATAGTAGGCCTTGTTGATTTGTTGTCATCTCTGAATGATCTGGTCTGAGTGGTCACAGCCCCATCAAAGACATCCCATATCATTTGATATTATTAAATTATTGCATACACAATATGACCAGAACAGTCCCAGTTTCCTAACAAATGTCCTTTCTCCTATTTATCCTTTGAAATTCTTCACAGCTAGTTTAGGGCGTTCACTCCCATGCCACACTGTTTTTTTTTTTTTTTCTCTCTCTCTCTCTCTCTCTAGTGGCTGCTGACCCTGATCACATGACCAGATCTCAGTTTATTGACATATGTGATATCCATTCATATTGCAGAAGCATATTGTTTCCTCCCTTCTGCTCCAATATGATTTGATGTATATGATTTTTAGTATAATTTGGGAGCCAATGGAACCCTTCATTTTCGTACAGCATTAATTGATCACGGGAAGAGTAATGTTGAAGGTTTTGAGATATATATATATATATATATATAAAATAAATTCGGGTCAGGGTTAAATAAACATTAAAACATTGTATGGTCGGTCACTTTCTGAGTGAAAATCAGGTTAGAGATGCATTTTAACAGCACTTTCATTTTTAGCCTCTTCCGGTGATGTCATCAGAATAAATCCGGGTATGCGTATTTCCATGAATATTGGTTTCAAAGTACGAATATGATCAAGAGTATGAATAATGGGTTCTCTGCACACCCCATAGTATGCAGCCAAATCTGTTCCTGTGGTCCAGAATATCTGTAACTTTTAAGCAGCAGTGCATCTGTAAACCTGTGGTTATTTCATTTCATTTTCCAAACTCTAAGAAAACCACTACACAATTTAACTTAAGTCCATGCAATCAAAACCAATTCCTGCAAGTGTTACATATATATTGTATACAACAAATATTGGATGAGGTTTGACAGAATGAAAAAAGCTGTATAAGACGGTCTTTTGGCCAACGCTTGTGTCCCATCCCAGGCAGGGGGAAATACACTACATCTACCAAAAATAAATAAATAAATAAATACATAAATAAAGTGTTATGACATTTCCATAATTGGTAGGAGACACCCTGGATCCATCAAGTGCCAGGAAAATTAGTCAGTGCTGTTTGCTTAAAATACACAAGCCATCTGTTCCCCTTTATGGCCCTTTCTCACACCCTACAATCCAGCTTAATTTATTCAGTCAGTAATCAAAACAGTAGCAAATAATGTCCAGCTCTGTGTCTGATTTAATTTTTTGGGCCAGTTTGCCCAGTCCTGTATTAGGACATTTTTATTTATTTTTGTAATAGTGCCCCCTACTATAAACAATAATCTATCCTTGGCCATAAACTCACTGTAGGTTATACATAATGCATTTCACCTTGGTAGTTGGCTGAATACTGTTATTTGTAAAGCAAAGTAGCTTAAATAATACATCTCCCACTAAACACGGTGCCACAGTCTGTTTTGTCCCCTTAAAGATGGCAACTGCCTGTTCAGAGAAATGCAAGTCAAACCAATATCAGGGGATAGAAGGATCAACCTACTTATAATCGTTCTGTTGATAGTAATATTATTATTATTAAATAATAATTATCATTAAATAAATACTGTAGTTTTCAACATTTAACGTGCATCTACTTACATATTTTTGAGGACAATGAAGAGGGGTGCGTGGAATGTGTGTTATCTATGATTTGGCATGTGTCGCACATACAGTTCCATGCCAGCATGCATGTTGCCAGAGCACAGCTAAGATAAAAGCAGGAGCAGACACCACTAAATTGAAATAATACTGAAATCTACAGACTTCCTGAAAAGTGAGTGACAGCTGCTGCTGGTGGACTACAGTAAATCAATGAGACCATATAAGCACGACTGCAGCCAATGCCATAGAATAAATACATGTCATTTTGTGTAATGTTTAGCTTATAGTACCATATTACAACTGGTCTGTGCATCTTAGCGGTAACACTAGGGAAATGTGATTTACGAAGATATGCTAAATTAAAATGCATCAACTAAAATATGTTTCATGGTTTATCATTATTATACAGTGCTGAGTTAGCTGTAAATAAAATTAATAGGGATGTAATATTTGTAAGACATATATAAAAAGTTATATATAATAAAAAAGATACAATGCAACAGTAAATCTATTTTTAGTAGTATAGCATACTGAACATGTCTTGAAAAAAAAAAACTTTAAGTTAATAGCTGAGACTACTGTTAATGTTTGTAAGAAGATCATGCCATTTCAAAGACTTTTTTTTGCATCAGTTAACCTTTTCTATGCTGTTGATTGTGGGACACTAGAAGACTAATGGCAGTTCTTTATTTTTGGGGTATTTTTAGTACTGGGACTTTTTTTTGCTGGGACTTTCTCCCATATAAATCTGGATGTAACTGGACTTGGACCTTAGTTGTCCCCAGTTTTCCTTGTTGTTACATTTACTTCTATAGTATAATAGCGAGATGGTACTGTACATTAAAAATAGGAATTACATTCAGGTTTGATTCCAGAATAGCACAAAAAAAAAGGTTTGATGCAGTCTTAATGTTTCCAAATGTTGGAAGCTACAAAGTGTTATCCGTAATATTTAGAGTGACCGTATTTAGTTTTTTTTTTAATTAAAATAAAATAGAGTAGAACCCCAGAGTTACGAACACCGAAGTCACAAACTCACCGATCTACCGAACACCATGCTTTCAACCGGATGTATGCAATCACTCAACAATGAGTGTAATGCAACCACATAGGCGCTCCTATAAACGACATGCTGGTCACAGAGAAGGCGACATTACTGTACCAACAAAAGTAACCAGAAAGGTGAGGCAGATTTCAAAGCAAGTGCAGGCAATTCTGCTAGGAACATTTTAGTTTTAAACAAAGACCTTTTTTTTTTTTTTTTTTAAAGCCAAAGTGGGCAAGCTGCTCGAATGCATTTTGTTTAAAAAAAAGCACAACGTTAACCCAGGTTTTCATGAACGTTTAAATCTGTGTTTTTGCTACAGTTACGATTTTAATGTTAACTTAAATGTAGCCTTTTTTTTAAAATTTATAGTACTATTTTAAAGACTTTAGAACCATAACACGAGTGTTGTATTACTGTACCTGTACCTGTACGGCCCTTGTATTATTCGCCAGACTGAGGGTGTAGATAACAGGTGTGCACATTTAATAAAACCATTGCACATTCAGTTTCATTTCAGTCTTACAAACAACTTCCATTCCCAAGGTGTTCGTAACTCTGAGGTTCTACTGTACAGCATCAACTATATTTCATATTAACTCAGTATTTCATTTCTTTAAAGTCTGATTATATCTGGCAACGGTGCTGGGGCTTTGGCTTTGCATGGCTTTGATCATATTCAGGGTTAGAGTTTTGTTCAATGGCTTTCAGGAATATATTGGACTGCATTTTGCACCAGTGGTGGAATTACGGTAAATACATTAAAATCTGAATACTAAATATGCTGAGCAAATAAGAATATGTTTAGAAAACATCATTACAAAAATTACCATGCCATAGGGTATAAAATATGATGCAAAACAGATGACATGTTAAAAAATTGTACCAATGAAAATAACCAGCATGAATTAGATTTATGTTATTCAATAGATCTAAATACTGACACAGTTTACCTAATTAAAAGTTTATGCAAATCAAACATTTTCCATTGTATGTGAGAATCTAGTGTGTATTTCTCTCTGTAGAAATATGGAAAATACCAGAAATGACAGAGCCATTTTAATTAGGTAGACCCCCACAATCATATATCAGCAAAGCATAGCCCTAGAAGACCACAATTTAATATAAAAGGTTGCATACAGATCATATTTCAGAGCTCAGGGGGTAGCAGTTACAGTTAACATTTGGGAAAGTACTTAATTTCAAATTTATATTTACTAATTTTAATGTCATCATAACCCATTTTAATTGCTGTTTTATTGCCTGTAAAACATACACATAAATTCTTACAGCTTATTCTTTGGAGGCACATGAAAATGAGAAAGAAATGATATTGCTCTAACATGATTATTAACACAAAGTCTCAGGCAAACAGGATAACACATTTAAAGAGATGTAAATGAGTTTAGATGAATGAGCAGAAGTTTAAGTAAAGCATAGTAGGATGATAATTCTGAAAATCAGCTAAGCTGGCAATAATTCATCTTTTGGGCATGAAAACTACAAACAAAATCCCTTTTCTCTGATTTCTATAACTACCCTACAATGAACTGCTGGGCATCTTATTGATTTACAACTAATGATTTATAACTAGTAATCCAAATATGATGCACCTAAGGAACTAGAACAGTCACAGAATTAAACAAGAAATGCAAGGGTTCAGGGTTAAAATCACAGGCTTGATGTTTTCTCAAGAGATTGATTTTGAAATAATCTCCCTGTGCTGCTTATACAGTATACAGTATTTAGAAATCAGTATTTACAAATCGTAAGTTATTACTGAAGACCAAGAAGTAAATGTAATTATTACAAATACAACAATATATTTTGAAACTTTTAAACTTAAAGAGTAGTTTTCTTTTCATTGTTAACATCCTGAGAACTTTTTACACTTATACCTTTAAACTTTGTTTCAAAGATCTTTTCAAAACTATAGTGCATTGGGGTTTGAGATCTATCCTCTAAATTAATGCAGGAAGAGCAATGAACAAGTATAACAATTGCTTTGGCTTTGATGTTCCGTACCACGTCATAGATCATTACTGCTGTGTTACCTGTTTAACAATGCTTTTAACAATCCTTATACTAACCATGCACTAGAGCAGACATTGTGAAAATAAACCATGTACAGTCTTATTGGAGACAGGTTTTTATACTTCTGAATGATGCAGAAAAAGATCTAAACCTAGAACTTAAATAGAAAATCTAGGGAGTGGATTACATTGTTTTCATTACTTTTGATTTTATAAAATGTTTAACACAGGGACATATACAGAGGAATTGTCCCAGAAGGGAGGCTGGAGACAGTGAGGAGGGAGTGGAGGACAGGCAGGGAGAAACCCTGGAGAACACAGACCATGCGAATTCTCACCCCAGCATTCTGTCCGGAAATGTTCTGTGAACATTAGCCCAGGCCAACTGTTTACTGTCATTGCCACCATGCCTTCCTCAGCATCCTGGACCCACAAGTGCAGGACAAGTCCTCATTCTGTAATGAGATATATATATATATATATATATATATATATATATATATATATATATATATATATATATATATAGAGAGAGAGAGAGAGAGAGAGAGAGAGAGAGAGAGAGAGAGAGAGAGAGAGAGAGAGAGAGAGAGAGACAGTGTTTCATTATTTCATCCACAGCCTTAGATTAAAGGCGCTGATTGCTGCACTGAGAGGAATCTATACAGCTTTCTCCTTAGATTTTTCTCACACTGTTTACATCTTCGGAGGGTAGTACAGACAACCCCACAGTTATCTCTGCCAAATGGATAATTTCCTGTTGAGGCAAGCCAAGCTGGCTTTCCTGAAGAGTAGGAAGAGCCAGGTTGAGCAGGTAAATGTGCAGAGTGCCCTCTTAGTGTTCAGGACTCTTGTGGTGTACAGGATTCAGTGGATTTTAGTTTCTACAAAATGATGAAGGATTTGCATTGATCTGGGGAGGGGACAGTGTTCTCTGTTTTTGTTTAGCACATGTGGGCTGTGAGTGCTGTAATTGTTCTACTCTAAATTTATTGAAGTTTTGTTTTAAAAAAAAAAGTCTCTCTCTCTCTCTCTCTCTCTCTCTCTCTCTCTCTCTCTCTCTCTCTCTCTCTCTCTCTCTCTCTCTCTCTCTCTCTCTCTCTCTCTCTCTCTCGTAGGTCTACAATTGATATATATTCTAGGTGTCCTTCAAACAGATGAGACCTTTGTTGTATTCCTTATCATTTACACATTAAGTAACAATATGCATACATCCTTGGTTACAGCAACCTCGAACAGATGTAGGATATGAAAGATGTGAGATTGTAAACACTGTTCTAATACAAAGTGGTCTAATACATGCTATGCTATAAATAATTGTTATTGGATAAATGCTATATTTTGTTCCAAATATTTTTTGATAAGCTTTTTGTTTCAGATTATTTATTGGGCTGCAGACCCAGTTTAAAACAACATTTACTTTCAGAAACAACAAACTCAAATATTGCAGCTGTTTTCAAAACATTGTGTTAAAACAGATACTTAAAAAAAAACCATCAACAATACAAGTAGAGGACTACAATCAACTTTCAGTGTTATCTTATGAATATTAAACCTGCTGCAGTGGATCATTTTGTAGCATAATGTTGCCAATAAATTGTGAAACTTAATCCATATTATAATATAATAATGCTCATTATTTTAAAAAAAGGGTTATATACACAATACTAGTATTAGTAAAATACATTGAAATCCATATCTATTTCCTTACATTTTATAACATTATATAAGGGGTACTTACTCATTGCGCGATGGACTGTACTGTAGCTTGAGTTACACTATTCTTATTGTATTGTATCTGACTCTAAAAATCAATGTCGTTGTACTGTTATTCCCACAACTTGAGGGCAAGCATTGTGCTGCTGTTATTGCAGATAAGATAGGTGGGTGTATGCCAGCTATCCTCAAAAGGGACATTAAGATAGGTGAGTGTATGCCAGCTATCCTCAAAAGGGACATTAAGATGGGTGGGTGTATGCCAGCTATCCTCAAAGGGGACATTAAGATAGGTGGGTGTATGCCAGCTATCCTTGAAATGGACTAAAGATGGGTGTGTGTATACCAGCTATCCTCAAAAGGGACATTAAGATAGGTGGTTGTATGCCAGCTATCCTTGAAATGGACATTAAGCTTTCAGGAGTGTTGGGCACACAGGCAAGAGTGGCAAAAAACGAAAAATAGATAATATAAAGGCATGCAAAAAGCGAATAAAATAAAATAAAAGTGACAATAAAATGCCTTGTAATATTGACCTATGGATAGGTCACGCAATATTCTAACACAGACGGAAAAGGATGGGACAAATCAAGTCACCAAAATTGCATTACACGGCAAAGACAGTTTGCTCCTGTTTGCAAGTTTTTAAATCAAAATCAGGGGGCAAATGCGTTTTGCCTTAGAGTCAGAGGTTTGCCCCGTCATCAGATCTCCCTCTAATGGTAGTCCAACTTGGACGTTAATTTAGCATAATGTATAGAGAGGTACTGCATGACTAAATTTGGGCTTGTCAATAAAAAAAAAAATCTATCTTGCAAATGCAATTTCCATCTTTTTTATCATGCTGCTAGAGTGAATGCAGCCCACTCAAAAAAAAAAAAAAAACAGCCTACGCAACACCTGCCACTTTAATAACTATTCACGCATAACAGCATTTACTCATGGCTTTTTTTCAGAATTTTAGTTGCTATGACCTTTTTTAACCATAATCCTTAGATCCTTACAAAAAAATAGCTAGGCTTGAAATATATATAGGTTTGATCTATTTTAGGTAGATCGAAGCGCACTGTTTCATAAATCACTGAAGGGTACATTTCTGAATAGATTTGTTTAAATATTTGAACCCACTGTTGTATTTATTTATTTTTTTTACCTTTTTTGCTTAGTTTGTTGTAAGTATTAGAGTGATGTGTGCACCTGATTTAAAATAACATTGTATTCCGGATTCACTGACCATGGTGCATTTTAGATTCCTTAATTACATAGAATGTACTTCGCAATTACAGTTAAATGTGCATGACATAAACATGCATTTATCATTGAAATTCAGCATCAATACATGAATGTTGGGAAGAAAATGTGAAATTTACTGAAGTTATGGATTCCTTCTGAAGGTTTATGGCCACATGCTAAGAGAATCAGCAGAGGCGCTGACAGCAGCATTATGGAGGGAAACAAATCCCCAAGCTCTCCTAGGCAGCACATCCATTTTGTTAGGGTAGATGAGGAGGGAAGGTCGGGGAGCCAGATGGGAGACAACAGCTTTTCGCATCCGGGAAGGATAGGCAGGAGCCTGAGGACCACAGTAGTAGATTTGAATTTCCAGAATTCTTTGTAGGCCGGGAATTCGTAGTTACCAATCAGTTATTATCAAGCTGAGTGCTGCGGAAGGAAGCTCCCTGTACCAACAGTAACAATCCGTAACACAAACTTGGCTAGGTACGGAAGAACAGGATACTGGGAAACCTGAGTATACCCCATAGAGTTTATGAACAGCTCCTCGGTGTAACTCAACATGTGAGTGAAAAGTGTGTCTCATTGCCACAGAAATGGAGGGAAAGGTAGAAAGAAAAGTGTTTCATTCCCCTTTGTCAGAGCAAGACCCTCACTGGGAGCTTTTTACGTTTTCAGTGGAGGGCACGTCCAGTAAGGACACTACCCAACATGAGCCAGTTAGGGAAGCCATTTCTTAGTTGGATACTACTATTGCCTTGTATATTAAACACTATAGACACATATGAAACTCAGTTTATTATACATATATAAATCAATTAGTTTGTCATTATCAATATACTGGAATCTGAAAATTGTAAATAAAATGTATTTACTGATAAAGCCATAAGTCGTACATTCCAACTTTCAAAAACTGTCCAAAAGTCTGCTATAGTTGACTAATGAACAGTGACCTCATTGCTTTTACTCTATTTTATAAATACAGTGTAAGTAGGGCAGCATTGTTGCTTTCAGGCAAGCCATATCTGTCCAAGCTGAATTTATGCACCAGATCATTAAATATTGTGTTCAGTGAACTGTGCAAATGAATAACAACATAGCTTAAAAATGTATCAATCCATTATTTAGCTATAATATATGGATAAGTACTATAATTGCCAATTTATGACTACCAACTATGTTTCTTGTAATTCTCTGTGCATCCTTTAAACTGCTGACTCATTTTTATAAATTATTGCTGTTTCTGTTCAGTTGTTAAATCGACCCTTCTATGGTTGCGGGAGACTTATCGTCTGGAATAGGGTGCTCTATTTTCTCACCAGCGACCAGCTCACGATTTTTCATCATGCTTATAACTTTTGCAGGTCTTCCTTGTAATGTTTTTCTCTAGTAGATTTTATTACATTTAAGTGATTGAGCCTGTTGATGAAGGCTCTACTGTGTAATAGATGACCGTGACTTGAGTTATGAGTCCTGAGACGTAGGCAAACAGCCGTTCCATCAGCTGGTACAAGGACTGGATGATCTTCCACAGAATGCTGTAAAATGAGTTTGTGCTTGTAACATACTAGATTTGTAAATAAATAAATTTCTATGATAAATAATTTCTTAGCTGTCATTTGTAACACACGATTAGAAAATAATGTATATTTTGCAACTCTTGATATTTACATGAATTACTCATATGAAAAAGGCTTGATAAATATATCACGTGTATTTTTAAATAATCGTAAACTGTTTTCCCATTAAAACATACATTGTTTATTATTTACTTTGCACGTTGATTTTACAAATTGCATTCACTATATCAGTGGGGCTGGAGGACTGAAATACTGTTTAAAAAAACAACTTGTGAAAAACACAGGGCCCTATTTCTAATTCATAAACAAAGTAGTTTATCACACCACGTTATGCTTATCTCACACTTGAGTAGATGTAAATATCTTTTGTAATGTTGTTAACATTGAGTTGCAAATGGGGCCTGCCACAGGCTTAACCCACCGCAAACACTGTTCCAGCTTCTTTTAGTCTTGGGAAATGGGAAAAATTAACCACCCTGGATATGATCTAGGTGCCTGCTGTCTGTGTTGCAGGTTCCATATCAGCAGTGTTTTATTTACCCTTTAAAAAAGATTAGTTACCATATGAATGCACGTGTGTGTCACTTTGAGTGACCAGAAAATGGCGGCTGGGGTAACCTATGGTTGTTGACATGTGTCACGTGATACAAGGGGCTGATGCCATTGGCTAAACATGAGGATTTGATTGACAGCCGGGATCGGTCTTGCACCGGTGGCTGCTCTCCGCAACAGAATCGTCACTCTCACTGCGTGAAGAGGTTAGACTAATGTAGTCTAACAATAACGGCTCATACAGGTACCATTGTATTGTGTTGGAATTATTCTCTCCATCCATGATATTTGCATATTCATGTGTAGCTTTAGTTGACAATTGTAGAAATCAATGCTGTCGTGTCACATTACCTTGCCATGTTTATAACACAATGCACTGAAGTTTGTCGTGCTTTGAACACTTCTTTGTGCATCAAAATAGACCATCACAACAATAGGAGGGGCTGTAACCTGACAAAAGCATTTGAAAACATACTTTCTGTCTATATTCACTTTCGGTTCACCACAGGTATGTTTGTGAATAATGCAAAATCATTAATGAACTTGTTATTTTCACCTTTGTGAAATTCATACTGTAAAAATAAGTTTCAGAACGTGTTTTATTTCTTGCAGTATACATTTGATGTTGTTTTTAGCAATAATGAAATACAATAGTTTCAGGTCTCCTGGTGCCAATTTAATTTCTTTAAAACAAAATGTACATTGATCGCTGAGTACCGTATATGATACAAATAGTTTAAATTTTTTTTTAAAAAAAGAACCACGCCCTTGTTTAATTTTTCCTTTCATTAAAAAAATATTTACATTTACATGGGCTATGTTTATTAAGGAAGATTAAATACTATTCCTTTCGTAAGTAAAGAAGTAACAGTATTTCATTTGATCAGAAAATGTATATGATTTAATCTTATTACACCTGGATCTATGTCTCAGCCTATAATGTTGACTCAAAAAAAATAAACTACAGCTAAGATCAGCAAAGAAATTAGCCTTGGTAAAATGCATCATTACCTATTATTTAGATTGTCAGAAGACGCTTTCTCATTATCGTTGATTGGTACCAAAAAATGGAATAGACAGGAAATGTCATCATGCAATTAATACATTTTGAACAGGTTCCTTTCCGTTTTAAGCGATGCTCGTCAGCTTACAGCATGTTAAACTATTCAGAGAAACTTAGAAAGTGTATGCCTACATGGTTTAATACTTACCATATTTAATAATTATTTCAAAATGAAATTCCTGTTTATGTAATCAGGACAGCTTCTAAACAAAACAGGAAAGCTGATTAGTGGACTTCATTTATTGCACAAAGTCAAAAGATAGGATATTTAACACATTTTATCATCTTTAATAGTAATAGTTTATAGTAGAAAGTGGCTGAAAAAAAACCCTAGTAAAAAATATACATAATGCTTTTAAGTGCTTTGTGATGGTGGTCCACTATGAAAGGTGCTATATAAAATAAAGATTGATTGATTGATTGATAGCAAATACCATGAAATATTAAATATTAAGAAATTTAATATTTTGAAAAGAAAAATAGATTCTATGAAGTAACCATTTAATTAATATAAATATTGAGATATGTAATGTTTTCATACAGGAAGGGCCTGGTTTGCAGATTTCAAATCAAAGAGAGAAGGAAGGACAGAAGGAAAGCTAATTACTACTGCACAACTGGGTTCTAAAGCCATGACGATCCAAAGTACCATGTACAGAAACTAATTAAAAAGCATGTAGTTTTAATTTGTACAGAAAACAAAATATAGCAGTTTAACTACAATTATTGGCGGGAACAATCAGCCAATATGGTAATAATATAAACAAAAATCAGCTTTTCGTTAGCTGGATAGGACATTGCAATATGTAGTTATATAGGATTTGATTATTGCTATTGTTAAGCTGGTTATAACTGATTATCAGTTGTAAAACAAATCTTTCTAATGGTGCTTTCAAGACACCAATCAGCTTTATTTGATATTTTAAATGGTCAATTGACGTGAGCCGATTTGATCTGATGTTTAAATGCCTTTTACCTACTGTAAGAGGTGTAACTCGGATATTATTAGTTTTGTCATTCCCCACGTAGACTCTCAGAGATGCCCAAAGGTGTAGTTAAACAGCAACATGGCCAAACCTGACAAGGAAGCATGCAAAACAGATTTGTGAACATCTGTTCTCAGGGACAAGTTACGGAATGGAAATTTTAGGATTGAACAGAATTTTTTTTTTTTTTCCAGTCCATCCGTATTTTTTATGTAAAAAAAAGGAAAGAAGAAAAATATGTTATTTTTGTGGCTGTCCTTTCTCTCTTTGCCTCAAAGAGTAAATACAAAGTGAGTAATGTCATGTTGCGCTGGTGATGCTTGAGGTAAGGTCACTGAGCCTTGCCTGTGTGGATTTAGCATGTGCAAGTTATTCTTGTGAAAAATGCCATTCACAAAAAACAACTCAACAGTGTTTAAGCACTGCAACAGAACATGACATAAACCTTGAGATATTTAAAAAGTACAATGCTATATTACAACATCTACGCACCTTTAGTTCAATATTTTAGAAAGTAGTCTGTAATTTATAAAAACGCATCTAATAGTTTAACTCCTTACGTCTAATCAACATTCAGAATTAATTCACAATCCTGCATTGTAGTTTCCTTACTAGCATAGTATTTACTTAGTAATTACAATTGAATGTGTAGTAACCACTCATCATTTACCACAGGAATTCAGCATGAATAAATGAATTTTCTGAAGATTTATGGCCTAATATAGCAAACAGAATAATTCATATTGTTTTCACAGGATATGTTTTGATTGCTTTTTATTTGACCACATGCTAAGAGAATCAGCAGAGGCGCTGACAGCAGCATTATGGAGGGAAACAAATCCCCAAGCTCTCCTAGGCAGCACATCCATTTTGTTAGGGGAGAGAAGGAGGGAAGGTTGGGGAGCCAGATGGGAGACAACAGCAATTATTTGTATGCCGAACATTGGTAGTAATTGTGGAATAAAATCTCCCTGTACCAACAGTAACAATCCAGTACAGAAACATTTTTGCAGCTTCCCTGCAGCTAAACATACTCAGTTTTGTATGGATGCATTTGGATTTAAAGGAACTGTTGTACCATATTGGATGCACCTGACAACCACATTCTCAGTCCAATGAGTGGCCACAGCTTGGTTGCTGAATTAATGATTTCAGTAACAGTAACGTTTAGAAGCACCGTCATTAGAAACTGCCACAGTATGACACAATAACACTTTAACATAAATTTAATTGGGATCTCAAAGCTCTGTCTGAGGAACAGACTGGAGGACATTTATTCATCATGGTAGCTACAGCTAACTAGAATATAATAAATTTAGTATTACTGCAAAAAGCGAGTTGTGACTTGTAACTTTGTCCGTAATGGCACAGTTACATTTCAAATATTTTTAAATTGACAACCAGGCTTTAAGTACATTTCTGATGCATGGATTGTATAAACATGTAGGCAATTTTCAAAGTCCTAGCAACATTCCCCCAAAAACATACTTTATTATATTGAAAACTGAATTATACATAAAGATAACTAATATTGCTGAATGCCTTTAAGCTCAGGACTGAACATTTGCTACAAGTAGGTCTGTCTTCGATCACTGCATTTCTAAATATCATAAGAAGGAGTTAACAAGGAGTTAGCTCCCATTAAAGAGATGTTGCAGGCTTAAATTGTCGTTATAATATCCATCCATATTTGGACAATGTCAGGAGATTATTTCTTTAATGTATTTATTGTTTTACTTGGATACAGTAACGTACAACAATAAATACATATTATTTTGGAATCAAGAAATCAAGTTGAAGTATGGCTTCGGCTCTCAAAATAAAAGATAAATAAGTGTCTTTCTCAGTAGGCTACAGTGTCAATCATATCAAAGGATTTGACAAGACCAGCATTGTAGTATTTTGACAAGTCTAAATCAGACTTCTACAGCACTACACCATATTTATCACTAAGCCAAGCTGACTGTGGATCATATCCTATTGTCAGAATTTCTAAAGATACATAATAGCATCTGTGCTTATAAATGTCTTTCATAGCTGATGTTAGAGCTACACTGCATGAGTGATTGTCCCCGCAATTGTTGAGCAGCAATGTGGGAACTAAGGTAGGTGGTAAGTGATCAAGAGGGGAGGTGCAGACTCAGGCTAGACACACCGTGAGCCTTGGCTTAATGCTAGTGCTTCTTGACATAACACATTTGTAAATTGTGATATACAACTGTGTTATATTGGATCTCATTTTGGTATCTGTCATGCATTTATTTAAATCCAGTGCTAAACAGACACAGAGCTTGATCTAAGGAAAGTGACTATCTGAATTGAGCAGTTTCATTTAGGTTTAAATCATACTTTCTGTTCCATACACTGAACTTGTTATATGAAAAGAACAACCTAATCCTGCTATTCGGCAATCCATATTCATGCAATTCTACTCTATGAACGTTAATGTATGTATTGTACTAAATAATGCTAAAGAAGTAGGTTCTACTAAAGCAGTGTCTATAGACACATCAGGCAGGATTTTCAAAAGTTCTTGAATGAGAACTCCAATGTTAATCAACAAATCGGTATGTAGCATTGATGTTGATTTACGAAATAATGTTAATATCTTAACGAGCAGTGCTTATTGCGACTATTTATTTTGTCTGTATGGGAATTTAAAAGCAAGTGTTAATTGTCATAATTTATCAGGAGTTAATTTGAACTTGCAAAAGGAGGGTTTTAATTAACGAAACAGTATATAACTCACCTTGACACAGAACAAGGCTGATAATGAAAAGAGTAGGTGTACAGGACCAGACTTAATTTCTTACAGACAACCTACATAATTCAGTATTTGTAGTTATGAAAATATTTTAGCCCTTTCTATACTTGTGTTTATGAAAGAGATTTATGCACTTGTTTTAACCATGTAACCTTACAGAATGTTTGTTGTATTGCTAAAATGATATATCGTTATTTGCATGAAGTGTAATGTTACTACCGTACCAAGAAACTATTAATGCAACTGTAGCCTATTTGAATTCTGCATATGTATATTATATGACAGCTGACCTCTACTGTGTGTAGATTTTATTTGAATTATACAACTGAAATCTTGGTATAGAAAACAGCGTATATTAGATATTACAATAAAGTTTCCTTAGGTGATTGCAGATTTGCAATGAGTCCTTGGCTTTTAACACCTGTGTCTTATCCACACAAGAATGATGAACAGGCGTACAAGGGAACACAGATCAACTAGGAATGTGATTGAGATCATTGAATGGAATTTATCTAAACTGATTTAATGTTGTCAGACCCCCCCCCCCCCACACACACACACACTTTATGTACAATGTACACTTTCACCTTCACATGCTGGTGTGCATATAAAATGTTCTTCTAATACTGTACGTTATCGGTGGCTAATCATGTTGATTTTATTTATCGCAGCAGCCAAAGAGTAACAGAGAAAATGCATGATTAGAAGATTCACCAAACAATTAATTATTGTAGCTTCACCATCAATGGAAAAAAAAAATAATACATAGCAGTAGCATAGCAGATTATTTAAGACACCCATGAGATGTGGAAGTACAGTACATGGAGAGCGTGTTGCTAGGAAACGTTACTGCTGGATGAGTCAATGAAAAGAACGTTACTGTTTAGATGCTACATTGAAACAGACAGCTTAGAATCCCAGGAATAATCTTACTCTGTACAGTCTTTGCAATTATGCAAATTAATATCATATGCTATATCACTTAATACATTTTTTTTTTAAAAACTGCATTTCAGCCACTGTATGATACGACACCATTTTATACATCTACAACATTAATTTCACCTAAAAGCTATATAAAAACAAACCACAGTCTCATAACTATGGCTCTCAACTACAGCATATCAGGGACTATTCACTTGATATGAAAACTAAGCATCTAACAGTGCATGATAGTATTAGTATAAAAATATATGTACATGTACCCTTTAGATAAATGGGCCCCAAGCTAGCAATGCTTTTCAGCAATTGCAGATAATCACCTTGAAGGCTGGATTCAGGTAATCCATTTTTAAAGTATCAGGTGGGTGTCATTTTATATTTTAAACAAATAATACTGTAGATATGTGCATTAGGGTGGCTAATTTAAATTGCCCACCCTTAACCTGTATGCCCTTACGTACTGTATCGGAAAGGTATATTACCTTCCTGTCACAACATATTGGGTTTCACTTCTGACTAGGCTTGGTGTCCTCACAAAGCTTCCTGTGGGACTGGAACTGATGTAGCAGCAAAAACTCTCTGAGATGATTAGTCTTACACTCTCTTGCACAATTAGACTGATAATTAACCTAATCAGTAAGTGTGGTGGCAGTAAGATGAACCAATAGAAATGATTGACTGATTCTTACCATCAGTACAAATGTAGAGGATTTTAGAAACCCAGATATATGCTGAACACTGTTGACTGTCAGTACAGTACTCCACAGGCAGTAGGTATAACGTTCCCTCTAAAGTTCATATTCGTTGCCATCCTCATTATCATCCAAACTAATACATATTAAAGTGAAGTCTTGTTCTTCCACATGAATTTAAGAGTCAATAAGTGCTAATGCCCCATTTACCCATCTCAATGAAATGTCAAGTTCAGAAAAAATTACAGAATCCATAGGGAGGACCTACAATATATAAACATAACCACTGAACCACGAAGTTGAAAATAGATATTATGTATTTTAATATTTCCTTAATATTTAACAGAATTAATGTTGTGGAGTACAGATTATGGTAACCATAACAATACAGCAGCCTCCTCTGTTTTGTGTTTCAGTAAAACTGTCTACAAATTTAATAAAACAGTATTCAAGTACACAGATAGTACTTGTTCTCATGGTTATTTGCAGTACATTAATTGCATGTCCTCTTTCATGCTAAATAGGATGCCCCCAAGAGATTTCAGTTGTTGAAAAGATGCACAGATGAGTCCCCTACGTAGACAGCTACCTCTATTATTCCTGAAGGATTTTTTTTTTTTTTTTTTTTCTGCCAAGAATCACAAACTTTATTCACTTTTCCCAGAATCCAGGTGTTGACGCCAGGTGATTTTTACAGCTAGCCATTAGATAATAGAAAGACTGAGAAGTTACAACATATCTGATAGCAGCCTGAGGCTTTATCTACTGCCATTTCTAGTTGGAAGAGAAAGTCAGCTTTGTTGCGTCAATTTCTCTACCTACATACTCCATGTGATAAAACAGCCTTCATATCATAACATCAAATTATACTAACTGAATAATTGTGTAGAAGTACTACTTTCCTGTGAATTATAAACAGTGAGTATCAAATATGAGTACTGTAATTACACTTTGCATAGTGCAGCACATATTGGTGATGTTTAGCTCTGCCTGCTTTTGGGGAATTTTGTAAAATCATTATATGTGGCCAGGAACACGTATTGTCAAAAATATCCAATGTCATTCCTGTTGTTAAAGCCTGAAACTGCAGTGACTGTGGTTAAAGAAATTCAACAACTCAGCGTTAGCTTACAGTATACCATCTCTCTCCCTGAGACAGTTGGGGAATTGCAGTTTTCAAACAAATAAAAATCCTTATTTTAACTAGATAGTCTCCAAACAGAGACTAGAATTATATAATTCATCAAGTCAAATATATTTATACCTGATCTGTGAATTTCTCGGTTGTCTCAGGTGTTTTAAATTAGACATTGTGCTGCATGTTATCATACTTGCCAACATTTGGAAACTGTTGAGTGGGACTCTCGTGGGGGGGGGGGGGGGGAGGAGTCATACGCAAAACACACTCATTATCATATAATAGACATATCCCCCCCATCCCCCCCACTCAACATGACACGACCATCATGACAATAAAAATAGACATAATGAAGCGTTCTTAGCTTTGTGTAAGTTAATGATCAGCAGATGTGTCAGCTGCACGAAGAGCACAGCGTGTGGTTTTTACTAACTCTACTGTGCAGAATACTTTTCTATAGGTAAATATCAGGACTTTCTTCCTGTTGGCATGTATGCTTTATTAAGAAATGTGTGACCTATTGGGGCAATTAATAAATTCCAAAGAATTTTACTTTTTGTAATGAAGATATAGAATGGAAAGCTAGCATACAAAAAAAAGAAAACATGAACCAATTGTACCCTACACAGTTCATGGTGGTTAGTATATTTCTGTATCCCTTGATAATTCACATGGTCTGTAACCTTTTGGGCATTAAACAGAATCATGTCAGATTGTGTATATATTTGGAATTGCATGCATGAAAAAAAAATGTTAACAAATGCAGATTAATACAAAAAAACAAAAATTCATGGTGTGACTTATACACCTTTTTTTTTACGCCGGTTGAGAATTACAATAAACAACCTTTATTAATATTCATATATTTATGTTTTTAAATAGACACACAGCACACAATAATAAAACGTCCGTTTTAAGGCGAAAAATAAATATTTAACTCTGTATTTACTAGCAACTTACCAATTAAAATTTCACTTCTTTGTCATTAAAATGTACTTTTCTACTTAATGAAAGCTTGTGCCATTCGGAGTAATGATTCCCAGGAGAACTGTGCTGGAGTTAGCGATTTCCATAAAGATCTGAGCTATTAAAGCTTTAAGCTGCCAAGAGCAGGCTAATTCAAGATCCCAGGTGTATCTCCTTGAATTTGGCTGCAGTGCATTCTGGAATTAAACCCATTAACATCATCCTTTTCCACCAAATTAAAATGCAGTGACTGCATGTACCAAAGGATTACCTGAAAGTGACCGATCCAAAACCACCTTCCTAGGGAACAGAAATGTTTAAAAAGAAGGATCAAATGCCTTTAGAAGATCTTCCAATGTGACATCTCAATAGTCTTTATGCTTTGCAAACAGAATCTGTGAGACAGAACAGTATGTGGCCAAATTAATTGCCTATAAAGTTGTGGGACCACCAAGGGCAACCAAGATGACACAAATAGTCTGCAAGGTTGTTTAAATGGTTGTTGTTCAGGAAAGGGTATGTTACTATTCCCTAATGATTATCACCATTAATTCTTTCCTTGCAACTTACTAGAGATGTAGTTTTAATAAATAAGGGATGGGAACCACATAACAAAATAGAAAATCATGAAAGAAACATTCCATTTACATACAAGTATGAGTTATAAAGGGTAAGGTATTTTTTCTTAGGCTTGGTCCCACTGTAAAATGTCATCTGTTACATTTACATCCAGCACTCTATAGAATGCATACTGCAACATATATTTATGTAAAAAAAAAAAGCTTTTTTTTGTTTGAAAACCCCATGAACAACAGTAGAAAAAATAAGTCACATCTGCAAATAACTTTTACTGGTATATATATATATATAATTTACTCTTCAGTAGAATTAGTATTGCCATTTGTCCAGGTCTTGAGTTTCCCTGTCAGCTAGTGAACACTGGCAGGGACTGGATTTGAAAAAAAAATGAGTACAGTACTTTATTTTCTAATGATCATTTTTGGTCCCATATGTACAATGTCCTATAGATTATTTCTCTGGCATAGCATTGGTATCTGGGGCCATGGGTAACGTGACTCAGTACATCAGGATGTGACCTCAATCTGTTTCAGGCTTAAAGATTGTGTTCTGTCAGAATGTTTTAGTATTCAAAGTCTTTAGTACAAAAACGGCAACACAGTGAAATGTATCCCCTGCCATAGCTGTGAACGCCAGTTTAGGGCAATCAGTAACATTGCAAAGTGGATCACCATGAACTACATGCAGTGTATACACATGTATACACGTACATCTGACATACAGACAAATGCACCAATGCCTCCATTTAGTCCCTGATTTATCCATCCTTGTATTAAAAAGTAATTTTCCAGTTTCATCATAATTAAATAAGCAGTTCTATATATGTAAAAATGCCATTCAATATATATGTGCCTTGCTTCACTGTACAAAATTGACTGCCATATTGTGGTACAGAAATGAAGCATTTTGATTTATATATAAATATATATATATATATATATATGTATTGTATATGTATTGTAATGAAGAGTGTTTGTATGGTATCTCATATAGGGCAATGGGTACTCCACAGTGGAAACTAATTGGCTGAATTAATTCTTGATGTCAATATTGTAAAATTGTATTGTACAATTATTTAGTGTTTAAACACTTCTCTGCCAAGTCTGACAAACTAAGTGGGTGGACTGAAACCATGATTAAGAACTACTTTATTAGTGTCAACAGAAGAAGTTTATGTTAGACATGAGCAGAAAACTGCATTAACTCTGAACACAGTGTATGCAGCCAGCTTAAACATACTGTTTTAAATGGTGAGCTGTTGACAGCAAGCTGTTTAGTTGTTTTAAAAGTTGTCACTATTCAAGCTGTCTTTACATAATCTGTCAACTAAAGAGTTTTAGCACAGCACTGAAAGGTTTACCTGTGAACATTCAATACTAATGTTAATGAATTAGTCTCCAGTACTGCAGTAATATTTCCTTGGGAATCAGATGGTGTTCATTCTTCATTCAAAGAGACTCTTTGTGGGTTGAATTTAGTCCCTCTCGCTCGAGAGCCTCTCTGTATTCCTAACCTTATACCTTCAAATTTATCATTGCCAATAATAATAATAATAATAATAATAATAATAATAATAATAATAATAATAATAATAATAATTAACACTAACATCTGCAGTTTTTTTTTTTTTTTTTTTTTTTGCTTGTTGTGATGTCAGTACTGGTACAGTAAATTAACTTCAATAAAAAAAATATTAGTATTGGCCATTACCTTCATCAAAATGTGACAAAGAATAACCATGTATTTGAGAAAGGCACATGATTAATTAAAAAAATAAATCAAACATTAGAATGTTGTGTCTTTCAGAATCATATGAGCAGGAATAATACCCTAGGTGTTGTTGTATATACAAGTATATTTGAAATAAAATCATAGTACCTTAAATATTTCACATAAAGATATGTGAGTTCCCTATTTGCCTGTTTCTCCCTTCCTTATAAATAAATTATATATGATATATTGTAGGCTGATGTATGTACAGCAACTTATCACTGTAATAGCGTGTTCTCTTTGAATAATTCTGGAACTCTAATGATGATCGCGCTTCTTATTTCTAAAAATAGAACTTCATTTTCAGAATACCCAATTGTATGGAAATATGTTTCAAAGTCCCTTGCTGGAATAATATAAAAAGTGTTTGATTTAAGCAAGAATTGCTTCACTGACTTTTGTTGCTTGGCTAGTCAAACATTGGATTTTGTACATACAGTACAAGTCATCATAAACTGATTACAGCATAAACAGATGATCACGTATTCCACTGCAGGAATATATGCAATTCCTATTCACAGAAAATTGATTACCCCATATTGGAACAGCTGCTGTGAACATCAAACATAGTTCTGTGTATTCCATGGTTATAAGGGGAGTAATATCTCCCTCTCTGAGCTTGCAAAGGAAAAACCGGCTTGTGCATTCTAATTGCCGAGAGTCTTTCATTCATTGTGTTGGTTAATTTGCATAGTCAGACACAGAATTGCATGCTGGTGCTAACTTGCATGTTTGGTTTTTTTATGTGTTTGCTTTTTCCTGCCATCCATCAATGTTGATACATTTCATGGACTAAAATAAATGGGGAAATGATGAGAACATTTGTCATGAAATATTTGATATAATATGTCATACCAAAATGTTGTTGTAACACGTTTTGTGTTTAATTAATTAAATACTTCCATGAAAACTTTATCTAATGAAGATTATGCCAATTCAAAAGTGTATTTAATAGCTCCTGTATGTTTTATTTAAACAAATCACATTCTCCAGCATGTTTTACCTTTGGAACTGTCGCAAGCAAGCCTGAGCAAGATGGAATTTCTGTAATGAGGCCAGTAAAAGAAGAAATTACTACTAGGGGTGCACTTAGAGTGTGCAGTTTTAATCAAAATTCTGTTTCTGCCAAGGTAAGTGCTCAACCACCTTGTATTTAAATTGGTGCTATTAGGTGAACACCAGTGAACTTAAAAAGCTGGGCACTCAGCGATTCCCAAGGGGCGTATTTTATCCTGCTTGCACAGTACAAAGTGCCCTCAGGTTGAATTGGTTACCTTTTTAAAGATGCACTCCTTTATAAATTACTTATTTTCAAATGGAAATACATAACATTAGGTTACTTACCATAACCCTAGTTCTATGAAAGAGAAGATGACCACCAAAACATTACTTATGGACTATGCCTGCCTATTGGTAGGTATTCACTGAGATCAGAGCTGCTGATAGGCCCCTTCTTGGATGACATCCTCAGTCCCACCTACCGAGGGGTTAAAACCTTCATTCCATGGAAGCCATTTCTCTTTTTGCATCAGACCCATGAGGGCGACCGATGAGACCTTGTTGTTGGTGGTTGTCTTCTCTTTTAGGGAATAAGGGTTATGGTAAGTAACCCAATGCCCCATTTCAATTTGAAGATGACCACCGAAACATTACTTATGGAAAAATATACCAGAGCCTTCGCAAGTGAGAAAGAACGGCAGCATACAAGGGACGCATCAGAACTGCCTAACCCAAGGTTAGCGGTGCAAGTGTGCAACCTCAAGGACCCTTGTGCCTCAGGCAAGGAAGAATCTATCACGTTAAGGCAATAGAACCTGGAGAACTTATCCAGATGCCAGAGAGTACCTCTCATCTGACTGAGGAGATACAGATGAAACAGGATCTCCCAGGGCTGGCCTTGTAAGAGCTGGCACAGGTTCGAGAACCAAATTCTCTTGGGCCGCCTGGGGGTCACTAGGAGCAATGTCACCTTCTCTAACCAGACCTTTTCCAGAACGCGTATAGGAGCACTCTGGGCCACTCGTGGGCTAGGGTGTCGACACTGAGTGGACCGCCTAAGCAGTGGAGGCAGTACCACAGGGGGCAGTATGATGTCTCTGCCGAGGCAAAAAGATCGACCTGCGCCTTTCTGAATCGTTCCCAAATGCGCTCCACCACATGATGGTGAAGCTGCCACTCTGACGGATGCGTACCCTCCCTTGAGAGGAGGTCCGCTGCACAGTTCACCACTCCAGGAATAGCATCGCTTGTAGGGACAGCAGGTTTCTTTGAGACCACGTCAAAAGCTGGAAGGCAATGTGATGCAGCAGGCTCATGTGAAGTAAACACAGCTCGATGGCTAATACAACTGCAGCCATCAGACCCAACAGTTTCTGGCATAACACCAAAGTAACCTCCCAGAGAGGCGACTCTGAATAGCTGCTACTCTGTAGTCCGACAGGTTTGCGCACATCGTACTGGAGTCCAGCCGGAGCCCCAAGTATGTCGTGCACTGCATCGGTGTAAGCAAGCCACTGCAAGATTTGCCAGACTACGGCCCAGGGTTTTCCCTTGAAGACTGGAGATCTGGACTTCGGAGACCACCAGCCTCTCGCAGTATGCCACCCATGTAGGCTGTCAGTATACCCGTAGTGTTTGCCAGGATGGTTACCTGTGCCTCCACTGCATATGCCCTTCTCAGGTGTGTCTCCGTAACCCTTTGGGTAATCCCCCCACCAACGGTGCCTTGACCAAGCCGCGAGGATGGAGTCTACTGGGGGAAATCCCACCAGACCTAGTTTCTCCACACCTTCCAAAGAGGCAAGCTGTGAGGCTTGCTTCAGCATACTTGGCGCCATGGCCGGATGATTTTAGGAGGAGCGTACCTCCTCCATGAAGTCCAGAAATGCAGAGGAAGGTTGCGGACAAGAAGCCACAGCCTTCGTCCAAAACAAGAACTGGTTGGTTTGGCTGCTGTCACCCAGAGGACCTTCAAGAACATTGCAGCATGTCCCATCAATGCTGACGTTAAACTCGATAGTGGTGGCACTCTAGCTTCTGAGGCCACTTCAGAGCTAGGTTCCACCTCAGCAGAAAGCTTGGGCTACCCTCCTGCCTCCATCTCGGTGGGAAGGAGGTCTCACCCCAGGAGGCTGCTATAGAAAGCGTGTCCTCCTCTGTCAGCTGGGACAACTCTTCCCATTCACCCTGATTCGAGTGCCAAGAGTGTCAACTGTACTGGGGGTATTGCATGCACTGTGTGTACTGAGCACCATGTGCACTGGGTGTACGCAACGCTGAGGGCGCTATGCGCACAGATGCACTAGCACTGTGTACGCCAAGTACCACGTGCACTGAGTGCAGTGCAGCACCGTATGCACGTGCGCCGCGAGGCGTGAGCAATGCATGCACAAAGCACCGAGTGCACAGAGCAATGTGAGCACTGGGAACCGTGTGCACTGTGTGCACCGAGCACCATGTGCAATGAGCACCGTGTGCAATGAGCACTGTGCGCACCAGGTCACCGAAGTATCAGGGGGTGAGCATGCAGCGTACACCAGAGAGACACTAGGGCCGAAGCCACAGCGGGCAAGCTGAAAAGCAAAGCACATAAAAAACACAGCAAAAGCAACTGGGGGAGAACACACTGTTGTTGTTTGTTTGTTATGAAGGCCCAACACACTACGATGGGCAGGCCGATGCAGACAGCGAGGTCTACTCTAAAGCGGGGTGTATGTAAACACAGCCCGGAGGAGCAATACACGGCTGGTTGGTTGTTGTATGACAACTGTGCTGCAGTTAATCCATAGACAACCCAGACAAACAGACTTGTGCAGTCTAGTATACAAACAGGAGGACGCGCAGTGACAACCAAAACAAACAAGGCCAGTCCAGCTGCCCAGACAGCGACTGGTGGAATCACTCAACAGCGGGAATGTGGCGAGGCCAGCCCCCGTGGAGGAACTGTGTTCTCCCAGAGTGCAGACTAGAAAGACGTACACATGCACTCCTTTAAATCAATACTGCACAGGCAGTCGCTCAGTGAGGAAAGGCAGTCTGCAACGTAAGTGAGCAGGCTGCTGAAAGAAGGAGGAAAGAAAAAGAGGCTTCAACTTTGGAGCCACTGATTCCAGGAAACCAGCAAGCCAGCTTTCAGCACGAATGCTGGGGAACTGCAATCAACTGAGAAAAGCTCTTTCACAAAACTTCAACTTCAACTTCAAAGTTTCAACACAGAGGTCTTACCTTACCAACTTGAGAGGCAAAAAGAGAACTGGCTTCCATGGAATGACGGTTTTAACCCTTAGGTAGCCTATTGGTAGCTCTGATATAGAGAGCTCCGTGAAATACCTACCAATAGGCAGACATATCCCATAAGTAATATTTTGGTGGTCGTCTTCCAATTGAAAGTGAACTGCATAGCTGTTTAAATGTGTTATGCAAAATATAATGTTTTCACTATAAAGTACTGTTAAACAGCTTGACAATTTACAGATAACAAGAAATAATTAACCAAGCAGGGTTAGGGGTAGGGTTAGATTGTGCAAAAAAAAAAAAAAAAAATGAAAAACAAACACACATTTTGTACATAGAAACTATTCATAATACATTGTAATTATGTGTAAGTACACATGCATTTACCAACTACCATGTAAATACACAGTAATTAGAAACACTTAATGTAAAGTGTTACCTAATTTTTTTAAGAATGCAAAGTGTCCACATCCCATACACACAAAGCAATGCTGAGGCTTTCATCCACTGGATTTTCTAAACAATTTATTTTCTTTTAACACATTTTCGAAGCAGAGTTCTTTTCCACATACCTCATTATTTCTTCTAGCATCACGAACTTCCTGGGATACCTTGAGTCCTTTTTATATCTGCAGTCCTTTAATTGCTTCATTCTAGCCAGACAGTCACCAGGGCTTGTTTCTCGCAGCAGGTCTTACAAAAGCTGACTTCAATTGACATTAAATCGGCTGTGTGGGTCAATTCAGAACCAGCTGATATTCCTTGACCTCCTTGTTTGCTCTTTTTCCATAATTCCCAGTACTGTATCTTCTTTCTCATTATTTTAACTTACCAGTTTTATAAGCATGGAAGTCCAGTCTGGTGTCCAACCCAGAGCAGGGACCTGCTTTTGTTTTCAACTGCTCCATATTTCCTTTGTTTATTTCAGAGATGTATACATTACACAGATTGCCTTAATTCATATTAATAGATATGTGCGCTTCATCTGCCTTAATTGCAGATGAAGGTACAATTGACATTGGATTGTTTCTATTATCCAAGGGTCATGGTGTGGACATTGGGGGGGTCAAACTGAAACACAGTTATTCAGTCTGAAATTTACCTTTGATGTATTGTTGTTTTTTGTTTGTGTAGAGGCTGGCATACAAAGATATGAAGGAGGCCGATTATACAGCAGCTTGGCTTATTTGCATAAATTATATGTGTGAAAATAATGTTCACTTTCACACAACAGTGTGTCCCGGTCTATTTTTACTTTGTGATAATGGAATTATTGGGTCTTTTAGCTTGTGCCAACTATGTCATTACAACTGAACATAATAATGTGTCTCTAAAGTGAAACAGAGGCTAGAGATATTCCTGCGATCATAGATACAACTATGTAACTGATGTGCTGTTTGCTTGCAAATGTATTTTAAAGGTGTGTCTACTGTGGCTTTGTATTTCAGATCCTGAACTACACAAATATTGCATTGGCCTAACCCTTAGAAATTTACTTAGATCATGGTGTCCAATCACAGTCAGGAGGGCTATTCCACTGCAGGTTTAACAGGTACAATTATATAATAAACTAGAGTTGCCAGCAACTTTACGGTTTCCAGTAACAGTACCAGTACCAAAGACTTTAGCAAATAGCACAGAATGCCATTATTACATAGTAACCACACTAGGATCTTGTGTGCCAATTTTTGGTTCAATCAGACTAGTGGGTTCAGAGATGAAGGTTTTTGTAAGCCAGTTTTGCATGTTGATGATGTCATCCAACATGGTTTGGGAGAAGATCTTTGTAGTTTGTGATTATGACATCTGTACCGAGTGATTATGACGTCATGCAGCATGACCACCATACCACACAACCTATCAGCTTCTTACGAACACCAGTTCATCTTGGACTATCCCCCGAAAAGTATGCCGACTTTCCGCACTGTGCTGTAAGTGGTTTTCGAAAAACACATTTTTACATTTAGGCAAAATTGTTTTTTTCAATCCAATATGGCGGGAAAACCATATAACCTACAACATATGTTCAATTAACATTTACCAACTTCCCATGAGCATCTACCATCCTACCGAATTCCACCAGATTTTGAGCAACTTTTGGCAGGAAGAAGAAGAAGAAGAAGAAGAAGAAGAAGAAGAAGAAGAAGAAGAAGAAGAAGAAGCATCCCAGCAATAACAATAGGCTTCCTATTAGATCCTAACTTCAAAATCTGGATGCAGGTTGTGGCAAAGTGGTTTGCAGTGCGCTGGTGTAGAAGTGATGCAGTGTTCAAGACAAGGACAAACAAAGTTACTGATGAAATGATGGTTTTATTTGTAATCCAACATCACTTGACAACTGTAAATAATAATGAGAACTGGCAATACACAACGATGTGTATTGCTCAGTCAAACCCACAGGGTTCAGTCCCAAAACAATAGACACAGTATTTAAACCCACACAATTTATACAATCACGGTCACAAGTCCAAAGTGAGTGATGTAGTGCTCGTGGTGAAAATACCATTTATCACAGGTCAGGAGGTAGATTAAGCAATTAAAAATATGGAACAAATGCTAAGGATAGACATAGTGCAAACAATTGTGGCTGCACAATCCAAATTGCCTAGCGGCCAGGCAAATATTTTGCACTGCTGCCTATGTAAGCTTAAGAGCAATGCAAATTACTCAACACACACAAATAATGATCCTGTGCATTGGTCTATTAAGCAGCCTTACTTACAGCCCAGAGGTGAGGTGGGTTAGGAGTACAGAGCAATAGGCGCTGTATGAGATTTGTGGAGCACGAAAATCAAACCAAACAAAAATATATGTTGGAGGAAGGGCAGCAAATGGGTGTTTTGCAGCCGTAAATCACTTTGCACATGTCCTTACATCAGCCCCTAAAAGTGATTGTTTATTTTTACTACGTTACTATTAATCGTAAGATATATCTCAGAATAGCTGCTACTACAATGTCAATGCTTTAATGTATTAATTATAATAAGTACCCATGAGAGCGTCAAAGGAATCAAGCTCAATGCAAAATGGGTAAATAAATCATCTCTTTAATCTTGAAAAACCAAGTAATGTGTTGTTTTGAGAATAAAGTAAAGTGAAAAAATGAAATCTGTATAATGAGACCATACACAATAAAAAGCTCATAATAGAAAACAAAATAACAAAACAATAACTAAAGGTGGATAAGGTCCAAACACTGAACCAACAAATATGCTAGTAATTGTTCTGGCAGTGTAAGGCTAATCAGACTTTGTGACTTTGTTTATTACCTTAGAAATATGATTACAGGGGTAGATGTGATTCATTGTAATGCACTTTAAAAGAGGCGATAGAGCAGATTGTCAGCTGTTCAAATATTATTAGATTTATTATGGAAAGGGAAATGAGTACAGATAAGCAAGGCACAAATATACCAAGAACATTTATTTGTTGCTGCATGAAAGCTGGTAAATTGAAATAAAGTCTGGGATGTATCTGTATATTTAAAAAGTTGAACTGGTGAATTGCTTCTGTAATGGTTTGTAGTGTGGGGGCGAACCTCAGGGCCTTCCTTTCTTCTATGAAAATGTGAATAAAAGAACAGAAACTCTGTACTTCTTGAGTGATTGATTTGCTGTAATTATGCAGTTGAGTAGGAGGAGGAGGAAAAATTGCCTTTTTTTATCAGCCATGTCTTTTGATACAGTAGATTTTGTGTGCCGTACATTAACCTTGAAGCTTCTTTTCATTCTACTTAACTGATGCTTGGGCTCTGTTGGGAGTGTTCAATATTCTCATTCTGACACAGTTTTGTGAAATGTGTTCTTGGAATTGCATCAGAGATTTGGGTGGTGTAATGTCTACTTGGAGGTGCAGGAGAATTTGATACAGTAATCTGGAAGAGAAACATCACAGTTCCTATAATGAGGAAATACACTGTGCAGCATCAGTACCTATTGTGACTGCTTAGTACCTATACTATGCCTGTAAATATACATAGTGCGGTCTAGTCAACTAATTCAAACACTGGCGGACCCTTCTTCTGCCGATTATTTAGAATATATACACACAGCATATATATATATATATATATAAAAAATGCTATAACGCAGCTCTTCCATTTTGTTTTAAAGCAGGCAGAAATTATTGAAGGCTGATTTTCATTCCCACCAACATGTGTATTCAACATCTCTGCAACATCTCTGCATTCTTATAAATTAAACTCACAAATGTTGGCACAATGCACATGGAAACCAAATATTTTGTAAAAGATTTTAAAAAATAAAATAAAGTAGAATGGTCACTGAATGATCAAAATGTACATTACTGAAACACGGGCTTCTCAGCATCTGTAGGTGCAGAGTTAATATCTCAACACGTCTACTGGGTATCACAAATACTGTAGTCGTGGGGATCTATAAGGACCAGTCAGATGTTAATGATCCTCATCTACATAAATGTATAAGTTGTCTAAATATAAGATGTAATAACGGTAGGTGCAGAGACTGACGTAAAAAAAGTTTGAGCTCATGTGCAGAAAACAGGCAAATTGCATAAATGGAGATGGCCTACAAATAATTTATTTTTGTATTTTTATTCTCACAAAAGCACTGGTCATACATGTAATTACAATGTTAAAAAGACTAGTACGGCATTAATGGATCACTTGAACTTGAATAAGATCTTTTGAGGCCATACTGTACTTAAATGTTCATTCATTTATAGAAATATATAAATGCAGTAGGAATGGTTAACAGCTTTGTAGTTTCAGGCATTTATGACAGCTTGAAAATATATTATCTTGTGTTTACCATAAAGTATTTTGGTTCAGCTGTGTTTTCCAAATTTCCAAATGCCCTTCCTCTAACCATAAATATACAGGAAAATCGACTAGGTCACAGTTGCTGAACAAATGTACAATGCTTTGAAACTAAACTTGGGAACAAAACACAACTGAGCAAAAAGGTAGGTATACACTGCTCTGAAATGGATTACTGGTTAGCTAGATTGATTGAAACTATGGAAGCTATGAACTGGCGGAATAGGGTCGTACTACTAGTCTTAATACAGCAAGTAGATCTGCTGCCTGTTCTTACAAGGGAAGCCATGTACAAAGGAAAAGTCCTTTATAATAGGAGAGAGTTATTAGTTAGCCCCAGAAGGGTATGTGTATCCTTATAATAGAAGCAAAAGCATTTATTTCTACATTTCAAGATTCTGCCCATAAAACTGCTACCTTATTTTGACACCTTATCTCTATTGTGTATCTCAAGCAAAATAAATATGGCACACTTTTTCTTATTGCCTACAACAAAAACACACTCAGAACATGAAAGCAATCCTAAATTCATCTTGCATCAACAAGATTTGCATGCACTGTTATCAGGGTGAAGTTGTCATTAATATTCTACAAACACTGTGTTCTACAGGAGTCCATTTTCAAGGCTGGTTTGCACCCTTGAAAATACTTGACCCAGACACAAGAACTATGTTTTAGCACCTTTGCACACTTTTATTAACAAATACAAATAAACAAAACAAAAGCCTAACTGGAGCACTAACTAAACTTACACCCAGTCTTTAGTTATAATCCGGATGGGTAAGCCGTTTACTGGTCAACAAAAACAAACACACAGTATACAAGTTTACAGACAATATACATTTCACACACAGTACCTTTTAACTACACTGGTTCACCCTCCCAGGCCTCTTCACAAGCCTTAGCCTTCACACAGATAACCTATAAACTTCTTTTTAGGGTCTGTTGGCACATGTCATCTAAATGGAGATGATTAGCGCCCTCTACCTTTATATATGTAGCTGCTGATGCTCTTTCCTTATACTGTATATTCTCCCATGTCCCTATGCTTATAAACTGTAATATACATTACTCTTTCTCCATTTGTTTTTTCTCTCCATTCTACCTTCAAAATGTAATTTACGGTTGCTACTTCAATTTCTATATTCCTTAACATTCTATTTAATCTGTTTCTTTGCTGATCATATGCATTGCATTTCATGAATATGTGTTCCACTGTTTCTTGTTCAACACAATTACTACATAACCCATTCTCATGACTCCCAAGCCTGTATAAATGATCATTTAATGCTGTATGTCCTAATATTAGTCTCTTAATATTAGTTTCTTCCTCCCTGCTTTTCCCTTTCCCCATATGATTACATTTCCCTACTTTTGAGTGATTTTTATAATAAAATCTTCCCTTTCCACTGTTTGTACTTGCCATACATCTATTATTATTATTTATTTAATTAACTACTTAATTTATATAGCATCTTTCATACTGAAGTATTACAAGACACTGTACATAAATAAATAAAAATACAATCAAATACAAAATATACAAATAATAATAATAATAATAATAATAATAATAATAATAATATTCATTAAAAGCTAGCAATTATGTTGCATTAAAACCACTAAGCTAAAAATACTATTTTACAAAAATGTGTTTTAAGTTTAGACTTAAAAATACCCACAGACCTAGCATCTCTAATACATGGAGCTATAGCATTCCGTAGTTTAGGGGCTCTAAAAGGAAAGGCCCTCCCTCCTGTATTGATTTTATTGACCCTGGGAACAACGAGCAGCCCCACTTCCTGTGATCTAAGAGTGTGATTTGGGAGCTATGCGGTCAGTAGCTCCTGCAAATAGTTAGGTGCTGCTCCATTCAAGGCTTTATAGGTCAATAATAAGATTTAAAATCAATTCTATATTGAACAGGGAGCCAGTGCAAGGAGGCTAAAACAGGGGTGATATGCTCATTTATTTTGGCTTTAGTCAAAATTCTAGCAGCGGTATTCTGAAGGTGGGACACCGCACGTTTTGGGATGCCAGAGAGGAGTGCATTACAGTAATCAATTATTGAAGAAACAAAGGCATGTGTTAGTTTCTCAGATAAGGAGATAACAGGTCTCAGTTTGGCATGTTTCTCAAGTGATAGATGGATACATTAGAAACTTCCTTAATATGAAACTCAAATGATCAATCAGGATCAAAGATAACCCCAGGATTTTTTATTTCAGTTTTAAGATCTGATAAAAGACTCCTAGGGTCGAACTCATGTAATCCTACATTTTTAATTGGTTATGGGAGCCTACAGACATAACCTGTTTTATCTGAATTCAACATTAGGAAGTTTTGAGACATCCAGCACTTGATATCAGCAAGTCAAGCAGCAAATAACACTCCATCAGAAGTGTCACCAGGTTTTAAAGACAAAACCGGCTGGGTGTCACCAGCATAGCAGTGGAAGTTCACACCATGTTTCCTAACGATATCACACAATGTTAACATATATAATGAAAATAGCAGTGGACCCAGAATAGAACCTTGTGGAACACCGCAATCAACTTTGGTCAATGCTGATTTTTTCTCCCCAAGAGAGACAAATTGATCTATCAGATAGGTAAGATTGAAACCAGGATAAGACAAGGCCAGACAGTTCCACTAAGTGTTTGAGCCAATTTAATAAGATGGAGTGGTCTATGGTGTCAAAAGCAGCACTTAGATTAAGAAAAATTTGAACTGATGGAAAGCCCAAGTCAGAGCTTATCAGTAGGTCATTTACAACTTTGACAATGGCTGTTTTTGTACTATGTGCAGCACGAAATCCAGACTGAAATTTCTCAGATACACCGTTAATAGTTAAAAAAAACTTTGTACTTGAAATGCAACAACCCTCTCTAAAACCTTGTCTAAGAATGGAAGGTTAGAGATGGGCCTGTAGTTATTAATGAGTTTAGGATCCAAGTTGTGTTTCTTGAGCTACCTTAAGTGCTGAGGGTACAATATTTTTTTTTTTAAATGTGGATAATAATAACTCCAAGAGCGTTTTTTTTTTAAATAATTTTGTAGGAATGGGGTCAAGAGAACAGGTAGTAGTTCTCATGTGCTGAATCAGAGCGGTCAGCTCTTGAAGAGTAAGCAAAGAAAAGACCTCTATAGTAGCCTTAGAGGCATTAATAGGTAATACTGTGCAACAGGACTCCTTAACAGAATAGGTTTGTGGACTCTGATTTCTAATGTGTAACATTTTATTTTTAAAGTGATTTGAGAAGTCATTACAGCTAGGAATAGAACCAATATCAAGGGTGGAACTATTTGGAGAATGATTAATTAATTTATCAATTGTAGCAAAAAGAAATCTAGGATTATTTTTATTAGCTTCAATTAAGTTAGAGTAGTAAGTTGATCTGGCCAATGCCAGAGCCTTCCTATAGTTAGCCAGGTGGTCCTTCCATATAGTGAACATGCAGTTTCGTTACCCTGCTATCTCCATTCGAAACTCCGACCCTCATATTTCAATTTGAGAGGAGCATTATTAAACCACGGTGAGCTTTTTTTTTTTTTTTTTAAGTTTTGACTGATGCTACCACATCTAAGATACCAGTCAATGAGGTGTTGTAGGTATTCACCATCTCATTTACACAAAAGCCCTGCGGGATTGATAATAAACTCAGTATATCAGAAAATTTACCAGCAGTAAGGAATTAATATCCCGAGATGTAAATGTAAGTTCCGTAGCAAGATGGTCAGGAATGGTGAGGTCTGTAGTTAATACATTTTTTAACAACTAAACCACGAGCGATTACCAGGTCTAGAGTATGGCCACGATTGTGTGAGGGACCTTTTACATGGTGGATATAATCTAAGGAATCCAGTAGCCTCATAAATTCCACAGAAGTGGAGTCAGATTCTGTATCAACATTTATGTTAAAATCAGTAGAAGAATCCTATCATAATGATCTGTCAATGAAGATACCATGTCACTAAATTCAGCTAAAAATAATGGGTTTGACTAAGGTGGTCAATACATAATTATAATATCAATAGGTAGTGCATTATTTAGTGTTAATGTTAATAGTTCAAAAGATTAATAAAATGGGACAGTAACCCGATTAATTCTATGCTCACTACGGAAAATAGTAGCAAGTCCACCTCCCTGCCCAGTAGAGGGAGCTTTCTGAAAAAAAAAAAACAAGAATAGCAAGGTGGGGAAGCCTCAATCAGTGAGACATTGTCATTAGGTCCAAGCCAAGTTTCAGTTAATGATAAAATATAAATCCTGTAATCCTGAATAAAATCACTAATTAACAAGCCTTATTAGACAGAGACCTGGCATTAAATAAGCATAAACGTAGAACAGTCCCATCTCAAGTGATTGAGCAGGGATAATAGGAATCTGAGTAAGATTACTGTAACACACACCTCTATGATTACGGGGGTGGCAGGAAGCAAACCCCTGGACTACATCCCCCCCTAATCTGCCACAATATATATTCTCTGACAGTTCTGTTCCTAGTCATTGAGTAGATATCAATTCCAAGAACAGTGGATTAGAAATCATTGATTTTCTTGGGTATTGGTATTGCGACTGAAAATGTTTTGCTGACATATTGTGTGTGTAACTGAGTTATTCTTCAAAAGATCCACAGGCCTTGAGGGAAATACAATAAAATCAATCAATCAAAAAAAAAAAAAAAAAAAAAAGAGAAATTTATTTTCGACATATCCCCGGGGTACAGAGGTGACACTAGTCTCCATGGATACCAGGCTAATAACACTGTTTGCTAACTTAGAGGAAAATGAATATGTAGGTGTTGTCTTGAAAACATCCATGTGCTAAACATTGGAATGTAGAACACACAACACTTCCAACAAGGAATTGTACATATTATCTGAGCATGACAAACGTAATCTTTCAGGGGTTACTTCTTTGAACAAAACATGGTATTAATGAAAGATAAAATGTTGACCTTTCTAGTTAGTTCCTTGAGTAAGAGTAATTGTAATACAGTATATATAAAAACAACCTTTTTTTAACAGTTGGAAACATGACTGCTAATTTAGTGAAAAATCATCTGTTTGCTTTCCAATGTCTTCCAAATGGTCAGCAGTGATATTCAATATTATAAAAAGACTGATGGACTGACAACCCAACATCGACTCTGTTAGTGCCTGCTGTCATAGACAATTAAGTGATAACTTTATGGCTGGTTGAGTGTAAGGGGAAATAACTGACTCCGAATAGGATGAACACCTTTTTATACCAGTGGGGCAGAAAGATATGCAATAAGTGTTTTGAACATATCATATATTTGCGTCACAGTCAACACCAGTAGAATAAATAAAACACTAGCATTGCCATACTGTAGGTTTTGTGTTGTAATGCCAGGCTGATTGTTAAGATTTATTTTTCTTATTACATTGTGTCAGTGAGGCATTTGTATTATAAAGTCTAGGATACCTTACGGTAGCAATCTAATCTAGAAAAGATGTATTGGTGATACGATTTGTTTTCCTGTTACATGAAACATATTAGCTCTTACATCATAAGAACAGAAAAGAAAACATTGAGAACAACCATGCACTGTTCATTTGCTTCAAGTAAAATAAAAAGATACTGTAGATTTTTACTAGCAATAGAAACTGAGGATGTATTATCAAGTTCACTATTCTGGCAAATTTTATCATTATACCCATTTTGAGCAATCAAAATACTCTATTTTTAGTACATTATCCTATACAGTCAGAAGTTATTTAAAGCACAATCCCAACATTTTTATACTGATAATAACCTATGTGAAAAATAGTATCTATTAAAAAGTATCTTGTATTACAACTCAATCAAAATCGGCCTTGCTTATCAGATTCCTGTTGAAAATGCAAACACGTAATTAAATCTCATGAGAACTTTACAAATTCTGCTAGGAGTATAAAGTGATAATCTCTAGATTTATTTGTAATTCATATTTTGCACAATAAGGCTAATTGGTCTCAGAGGGAAAATGTAAAAGTAAATACAGTGAAATTATTGCTCTGTCATATTTTTTGTGCATGGAGCAATTAATGTAACCTTCAGAAAAAAGACAAGGAATAGATGCAAAGTGGAAAGATTACAAAACTTGCAAGGTTTTCAAGCAGGGAATCTATAGTATCATTAATGCAGTTCCTTTTATTCATTGGTCAATCTACAAGCCAGTTACCAGTACCGACAAGTTACCATCAACCTATTTTCCACTGTACAACCGAGGTTAAGTTCAAAGAAAAGGGGCACGTGGGCCCAAACAAACTCTACATGAATCAAACATAAAACACACAAGTACCTTTTTCACACAGACACCAGTATCATTTGTGCTCTCTCCTGTGCTCTTCCTCATGTTCTGGAGAGTGAGACCTTTTATAGCAGGTGGTCAGGAGCTAATGAGATAATTGTTAATTAATGTGTTAATGAATTCATAATCTGCTGACCACCTACATTCCACACATAAAGGCAGTAAGAGGAAGTTAACCCTCTCCCTGCTGAATTAAAACAATATTAAATACCCTCAAAATACAATATTTACAACCCACCACCATATACACATTTACCCACAACACACCAATAATACACCAATAATATACAATGAAAACAGTAATATTCAAAATGCTAATACTACTACTACTACTAATAATAATAATAATAATAATAATAAATAATAATAATAATAATAATAATAATAATAATGCACACACACACACACACACACACACACATATATATATATATATATATATATATATATATATATATATATATATATATATATATATATATATATATACAGAGATGGGGGTGGGGTCATCCTGTCACAAAGCACTACTACAATTTTCTGTGAGCACTTCCGTGGCTTTTTTTTATAATCAAATCAAAATGTATGGCTGCTGGTACCCCATTGCTTAAAGTGGTTGCAGATAACAAAATACTGCTTAACTTTTTGTGCACTTTCAATCAATATAAAGGGCTCAATGATTTGAATGTTTTGGCATACATTTATTTTAATTGTAAAACTGAAAATCTGATCTTATTAAAGTAAGGTAACTGTTTGTTTGCTATCTTCTGTCTTGTTATCTCAGTTGTGTCTTCAAGGTAGAAAGCAAGGCTTCCAAACAGAGATTTTTGTTATCTTCCGTAGTACCAGATTTTATGTTCAAAATGAAGATGCATGTTTGCTGTAAGTTTACTATGTGTTTCTCTCAGAACTGTGTATCTGAAACATATTTAACAAATGAAGGTGCACAACAGGTAAGATTTATAGAAGTGCACAGTTATAATGCTCTTCACTATGTATAGGTTGCCACTGGGTTCTGTCTCTGTCATCCAAATCTTCTCAAATTAAACTCAAGCAAAATTGAAATCTTGCATGTTTGTTCGCAACAGTTTCTTGAAAGAGAATATTGCATTTGACAATCACATTTGTTCAATTTCTCAAGTTAATTATGTCAATGTTAAAATTCGATAGTGTAATAAGTTCATGAACATTGATTTGTGCTTTTGTTACAGTACCTTACATGTTGATTAGTACAACTCGTGACTTGTTTGTTTCTCAGATGCCTCTAGACGATAGAGAGTACTGCAGAAATCTAGTCACCACACCACTCTAGCTCTTAGGGTCTTGCATTTGTTACCAGTTAAGTTTCATATAAATTAACTAGGGTAATTATTGGCCTTTGACATGCTTATTTCAGCAAGCTCCTTACAGTGTGTCCCTGGCCACTGCAGTGGATCCAGCAAGGCTAGAAATTGATGCAGTTACAGATAATCACAATGAATTATTTAATCTGCACATGAACATTTCGGAAGTCAGAAAGAGTGGTCTGGATGTTTATATCTAAAGTAACCATTTGAAAAGCTGATGTAGGTTTGAATCTTTTCTACAATATAATTTCCAACTTTTTGCCAAGTGTCTATGTGATACACTTGAGTAAAAAAAAAGCATCCTACAATACCCATGTGTTTGTGTGTGATATATATATATATATATATATATATATTATATATATATATATATATATATATAGTATTACATAATCGTTAATGTCAGCAGATGAATGCACTATTGTATGTAGAAATGGTGTTTGAAGAGTCTTCTGCAGAGCTTACAAACATTTTTTTAGTATCTTTGAATTTTAGATATAAACACCCCTGAGGTAAGTGGAGTAACAGATGTTAGAAATCGTAATTTTCAACGGAATATCCCTGAGAACTAGTGTATCATTCATCTCAGTAATTACCGAACTATAATTCATGAACTAGTTGAATTACAGGGAGTTGATATGGACAAAGATTAATGCAGTGATCCTTGACAATAGGCAGTTATATCTTAATCCTAAAAATATGATTCTTGGAATATATTAAATTGCATCCATGTTTCAGTTGAGCCTTATCCTCACTTAATATGATATGCACTGTTATTTACATTATTTTGTTTGCCTTCAAACAGGAACAGAGAAAACCTGAAAAGAATATTAGCAAATACTACAGCAAAACAAAAAATATATATTTCTCAGTTTATCTGCGATTGTCACAAAATATAACTATAGTGCCACTTTCTGGCCAATATGTGTCACTTCACACATATAGTTTGACTGGTGTGACTGTTAATGGCACAACCAAAATAGCTCAATACATACTTTATAGTGAATTTAAGTTTAATTGAATAGTATGTGCTATTTATTTTTGTGATTCTAAATTAAGGATATTTGTACATCAAGCCCTTAGCACTTTAAAATGCATAACAGTTTTTTCATGATTAACCATCACTCTTTGCTGTGGTAATTTATCTTAAACTTCAACAAGGTCTGTTTGAGTCACCTGGCTGATGTGCCAAATATATTGGTCCTACAAAGTAAAGCCAGGTTACAACCAATAAAAGAATATTCAAAAGAAAGAATTTATTTTAACATTTTAGTGAAAAGGATCTTGAACCAGGGAGCAGCAGCAGTTTCTAACCAATGAAGGCAACAAGGATGGGATATTAGTTAAACACATTTAATAAAATTGATCAACAATCAAAAATCACAACATAAAAAATAAAAAAGGGGTTTATACAAAACCCAGAGTCCAGTTTCCTTCAAGACATTTTCGGCTATGTCCCAATCCTTTTGCGCTGGCCCCCGTGTCTTTGCCCAATCTCCCCCCCAAACACAGTGGAATGCTCAGACGCAGTAGAGCTCAGTAGTTTAAGTCAGCACAGTGGCAACTAGCAACTCAAATATAAATATGACAAAAAAAGAATAAAACTAGCCAGCAGGGATATAAACAAGCTTAGTATAAATGTGATTACCAATAAGGAGGATATATAAATGAGCAGGTGAAAAGGAAGAATAAAAGTGAACTTAACTTTTGTGAGGGAGTGGTGGAAGGTTTCACTGACCAACTCCTTCAAACAATAGTAATTTGCCTTTACTGCCAGTCTCCACCCAAGCATCTTTCCATTTCCCAGCTCTCCAGTTTTTCTTTCCTCAGTTTTCCAGCCACGGTTTCCCTGCTGCTGAAGAACTGTGTTTCCTTTTTTCGAAAACAAACTTGCAATACTTCAAAGTAAAAAAAATGTTAGTTTTAAACAAACTAATAAATCACACAAATCATAAGTGAATAAAAAGATAATATACAAAAAAATAAAGTCCACTATATCATGACACATGTGACACACTTCCCTGCTTTTCCATCAAAGTCCCTGTGACGGCCTTTCACAGAGTCTCATCTTCATTTAACAACTCAAGTTAGTACACCTCTCTAAAATGTTCAGAGCTTGTTGAAGGGGAGCACCATAAAGAAATATCCCCATGCTAATTAGTGTGGTTCAGGGGTCTGAGTCTGGACTAGCTCAGGTTCTTGAAGGGGTATTGTAGGTGGAAGTATGAAAAGACACAACATATTACAGTGTAGGGTCCTTTGAGGGCCCTGGTTCCGCTCTGGCCAAACCATATAAACTAATAAGGTAGGATCAGCAATATTACCAACCACATATGGTTCAGGCTCCCACTTTTCTGCCAATTTCCCTTTTCAGCTGCGCCCTCATATTCCTCACCAGCACCCTTTCACCTGGTGACAAGGGGACACCCTTCTTTGTTTTATCATACTGGTGGCAGTATCTCTTTGCATTCTGTGCCATCTGTTTCCATACTTTGTTGTAGGCAAAGGCCATTTTATCATTCCTCCAGACTCCTCTTTACTTCAGGTTCGGCAATCCCCAACACCAAATCTGTAGGCAACTGAGCATGTCTCCCAAACATTAAAAAAATGGATCAAAAACTGTGGAGCTGTGTACGTGATTATAAGAGTGCACCAACTCTGGAAGGTAGCCAACCCAGCGTTGCTGTTTCTCTTGCTCTAAAGAACCTAACATGTTCAACATGTTTTTATTGAACCTCTCACACAAACCGTTGCCTTGGGGGTGATAGGGTGTGGTTCTGCTCTTATGTATTCCATAACATTGATACAGTTCTTTGATCAATTTGGACTCAAAATTTGAGCCCTGGTCGGAATGAAAATATCCCGGGCATCTAACTGACTGGATAACACATTTCCACAGTTCATGGGCAGTCGTCAAGGCAGTTTGATCATGGGTTGGTATACCCCAAGCAAACCTGGTAAACAGATAGTAATGCATCTCCAGGCCTATCCAAAGATAAAAAGTCAACAGCCACAACTCCCACTAGTGCAGTGACATGTATTGGGGCCACAGAGACCTTGCTGTTAGGGTTAGTCTTTCACAGTACACAGAGGGGGCAGGTAGCAGGCCAACCTTTCACATTTTGTTCTAACAAGGGCCAATAAAAAAATGATTCCAAATTACTGAAAGAGTTTTTCAATGCCCAAATGTCCTGCTTGCCCATGATAAGCGTCCCAGATCCCTTTTTGCTCAGCTTTTGGTGCAAACACTTGATAACATCCCTCATGCGTGCTCGGGTCCCAGCGTTGATGGCACAGTACCCCGTCCCTATAACCAATACCACTGCTATAGATCTCTTCTCTTCTCAGACATCCCTTGCTTCCACAGGAGTAGGAGGAAATCCTCTATCCTTAAATTGCCTCAACTGTTGGATCAATGGGTCACTGCACTGGTCCCTTACTCAGGTCTTCAGTGTCCATCCCCATGCTGGTACACACTCACCCTCAGGCTGGGGCATTGGGCTGGCCACCTCGCTGCAGGAAGCTTGCTCCACAACAGAGTTCATGGTCTGAAACACAGGCACTTCCACAGAATCTTTGCCCATTACCTCTAGGTCAGACCCCTCTGGGAAATCTCCTGGCATACTGGAAAGTACATCTGCATTGACATTTTTTTCCCTGGTCTGTACAGAATGTCAAATTGGAAGTTGGCTAGCTGTGCTGCCCATCTTTGTTCCACAGCTCCCAGGTTAACAGTGCACAAATGAGCCAAAGGATTATTGTCAGTTTATACAGTAAATTTGGCACCTAACAAATAATTCTTAAACTTTCTTGTCACAGTCCATTTTAAAGCAAGCATCATTCTTTTCAGTTGGGTGTAAACTCTGACTGGCATAAGCCACAACACTTTTCTGTCCATCTTGCCGCTGGGCCAGCATAGCTCCAAGCCTGCTCTTACTGGTATCTCTATAAACAGCAAAAGAGAGTGAGAAGTCTGCAAAAGTTAGTACTGGAACCTCTAGTAAAGCAGATTTTACAGTTGGAAAGCAGCCTCACATTGTTTAGTCCACTACAATGGTTTCTTTCCATTCCCTGACTTGGCGTTCGCCACACCTATCAAAGGATTAGTAATTGGGTTGGGAGTGGTTGCAAAGCCAGGTATAAACCACCCATAATATCCAGCAAACCCAAGAAAGGAGCATACTTGCTTAACTGTTTTAGGAGTTGGCCATTCTCATACAGCAGCAACTTTGTTTGAGTCGGGTGAGACTCCTTGATGGCCCACAATTTACTTATCCAGGCATAGTTTCAGCCCGCATTGGCTCAGCCTCTCAAAAACTGTGTCCAGATCCTTTACAGGAGATGAAAAATCAGCCGAATAAACAATTACATCATCAAGGTAGATTAATAAGGATTCTAGCACTCCCAAACAGTGTTGCATTAGCCTTTGAAAAGTGGCAGGTGTGTTTCACAGGCCGAAAAGCATTCTGGCTTCATACAACCCAAATGGGCTAGTAAAGGTTGTCTTTTCCCTATCCTGGGGATCTACTTCAACCTGCCAGTAGCCACTGGCCAGGTCAAGCGTCGAAAACCACTCAGTTTATGTTAAGCTGGTCAGTGACTCTTCAATGAGCGGAAGATGGTAGGCATCCTTATGAGTTACCCCATCTAACTTGCGGTAGTCAACACAAAAGTGTAACAAACCATCTTTCTTCCTTACCAATACAATAGGGGTGGCCCAAAGACTGCTACTGTTCCAAATCACCCCAGAATCCAACATCCCCTGTAAGAGCAGCTTCATCTCCTTATACAGCGTTGGAGGAACAAGTCGATACCTTTCTAGGATTGGCGCTGCATCACTGGTCGGGATACGATGGAGGGCAGCACCTGTCTGGCCATAGTCCTCTTCATGGGCTGCAAAGACAGACTTCCACTTTCCCAGCAGTATGTCTAACTGTTGCTGGGTGTTGAAGAACTCTGATTTCCTTTTCATAGCCGCTTGCCCTCTCCACTTCCTCATCAGTCACTGTTCTCTTGTTACCAAAGTCCCGTCCCCTTTTAAGCCGGTGGGTCTCATTCACTGATTAGCTGTAAAAAGCTTCAGCTGTGTGGAATTAACCCTGCTCAGGAAAAGATGATCAGCTCTCACTCGGCAGTCCGTATATGCTCAGTCCGTGTCCATCAGGTAAGTGTCTCATTTAAACAATAATATGTAATCAAAAATATAAGCATTGCGATCAATGAAAAAAAAAACATGCAATACTTCAAAGTAAAAGAAAAATGCAAACTAATAAATCACAGAAATCATCAGTGAAAAAACAGATAATATACACACAAAAAAATAAAATAAAGTGCACTATATCATCACACACAACACTTACACTTGCTTACACTTCTTGATTTATAGCCCACAATTGATGATAAAGCTTCTATATGCTCAAAGGTGTCAACATCCATTTTTTTTTTCTGAAACCAAACAGTAGCACTAGTACTTCCTGCATTAAAAGGTGTCAGATAAGGCTTATATCTTTATGGCTTAAAACAAATCATACAGACAGAGCAAATATGTGGGTAGAAAGTTAGTTTTGATTCAATAATGATGCAGGGTTGACAGAATAATCTGTTTGTGTGTGAAAAGAACAAACATATTTTTGGAGAGTGTATGTTAAAGAAAACTAAAATATCCAATCTGTTCTTGTTACTAGTAATGTAAAAAAAAAATTGGAGTTAACCATCTTTAAGGAAGGAGTTGCACATCTAAACTGCTTGTCTTATGTTCTGAATGTGGGTTCTGCTATACATCTCTTCAAGCATATGCTGTAGCATTAGCAAACAAATTATAACTAAATCATCCCTTATTCTTAAAGACTATTTAAAATGTATTTTCCAGAATAAATTGGTGCAATACTTCAGTTAGAATTGACCCATTATCTATCCTGTGGCCCTGAGACATTCAGAGCCCTGTGGAATCCTAAGGACAGCAAAAGACAAGAGAGTGAAGCTTGTGTCTGTCCTGACGAAAGTACAAGACAGTAAAGTGGCAGTAAAGGGCAGTGAGGCTTATTTCCTGTGGTGGTGTCCTTTGTACTTAACATATTAATTATTTGTTCATGTGCTCTACATGTCAACATAATATGGTAGACATTGTTTGTGAATTATAGCTTTCCGTCTGGGGCTTTGTAGTTCTCAATGCACTGAAGTGTCATTCTTGGACTGAATAAGCAAAGTAGTTAACTTGTCCAAATTGCTATAGATGTGTCTTGCACAATAGGGAAAATTAGATTAATTAGAGTTTTTTTTTAGATAAAAATGGTTCAATCTTAAGAGCAATTTAATTATTGGATCAGACTAGTACTAAACATAAATTCTACAGTTCAGTAGTTGGAAGTGAAGTGATCCGTTTTATGCATGGCTACCGAGCATATATAAAAGGCGACCAAAAGTTCTGCCCACTATAGGTCTGGTAGGCAGGTTGACATTATTACTTGGTACTCTGGAATATGGTGTTTAAAGGCTTGGTTATGCTGAGACCTGAGGTGGAACTAAAAGTCTACTTCCTAGAAACTATAAGTTTCTGTTTAAGATTTAAACAGTCAAACATTAATTAAAAAACATTACATTATATTTATGAACTCCAGGTGTTATCTGGTCACATCTTCTATTGTTCTCTGTTGCTTTTATAGCTTATAAAAGTGGATAATACATTAAGGGTGAAAAAAAACAAGGAGTTTAATCCAAGTGTTATTGAGTTCACTAGATTTAGGTATTTTACCAAATTACCCTGTATGGTTTCTGTAGCCACTATTTTCAAAGATATTGAAGCACTCAGGAAGCTGTAAAAATACATAACCCCCTTCCAGAAAAAGGGAACAATATTTAACCACCCTAAAATAGTCAATTTAATATCTCTACTGTATATATTTTTTAGTTTTTTATTGAATCTTTACAAATTAAAATATGTTTTGATTGAGTATTTTAAGTTGAAAAGAAATCTTCATCAGCCCTAATTGTGGATGTATTTATTTTGGCAGTTTACTTTCATTCTAATACAGTCAGTACATACTTAAAAAGAAAAGAAAGAACATTAAGGTGATTTTATTATCCAAATGGGAATATTGTTGAACACATTTAGGATTGTATGAACTAGGAAAAAGGTGTGTCATTAGAGAAATTGGTAAGAAAAACATCGTAGACAATAAAGATTCAGTTTATTATTTTGTGCAAGTGCAAGAAAATTTGCTTACATGAATGATTTAAAATATTTAACACTAGATGGCACTATATGTATGTATAACCTCTTATTATTTTTAAAATAACATGGTAAAGGTTGTTCACAGACTTTTCTGGATTTAATGGGAATTTAATTGCCTGTGTGACATTTATTCTGATCTGGTGCCCCTTTTTTGAGGGGGCTGGGGGTGGGGGTTCCCTTGACAACACCCTGGGGGCTAAAGCTTGAACCTTACTGTACAAGGCGCTCCAAGGTGCTGGGCTAAATCCCACTTTACCATACATGCCTCCCACGTCAACCCAGTTTCTTCTTACAAAAGTCATGTACCAAAAAAAAATCTATTCCAAATCTGAATTTACTTTCCTGTGTGCATTTCTCATTAACATTTTAGCATTTATTCTCCTTTTAAAATTTCAGTTTCAACAACTGGAATGCTTTATTTGAATACCGAACCGTCTCAATTTGAAATGCCATGTGTGATTCTCATTGACAGATTTTCAGTTATTACTTTTAATTTTAGTCAGTTTAGTCAAGGTCAGAAGGTGTTTAATGGATTATCTTGCTTTTGGGTATAGTATTTATAAAATCACATTACATATTCTGTCAGTGTAGTATTCCCACTGTAAATCACCAAGGTTAATCTGTTTGGTACTGTTGTTTTATTTATTTTTATTTTCTTCAAGAATATTAGCCATCACTGTATGTTCCCATTATAAAACATCCTATATAAACAGAACTATCACTAATGAAAATGTTAGTTTTTTTATCTGCTGCTTTTCTTTTTACATAGCCCAAAAAGTGTAGACAGGTGACTTCCCCACATGTTCAATTGCCTTTTGGGATCGCGTCTGTCTGTTTTCAAAACAGGGCATTTGTATTTTTGCATTTCAACTTCTTTGTGTAAGTTTCCATGAGCTAGGACATATGTTTGTCAATATCAGACTGTTAGTGCTGGACAATCATTGGAAACTGCCATGAACAAACTGAGATGTATATACAAAGCAGGGCATGCACATCATTCAGCAAATTAGTTTTTTTGAAGCTATTCATCT